>NW_006159921.1:1240073-1269805 GCF_000334495.1 Tupaia belangeri chinensis
GCCTGGGGTTCGGTTTCCGGCTCCGGCGCACCGCCGCCGCACGGTCCACGAAACTCGCCCAGGAATAGCTCCAGGAAGCGCCGGTAAGTTTTCTCCTCGGGGATGCAGCCGGCCATCGCTGCTCATGCCCCGGGGCCGACCGGGAAGGGGATGGGGGGAAGCCCAGGAAGGGGAGGGGGCTGCTTTTGAGCCTCTGGCCCCCGCAAGGGCGGTTAACGGCCGCACCGGCACGAGCGATCAGCACTAGGTTGCCTGGAGAGGGCTCCCGCAGGCGTGCGCGCCGCCGAGCGCAGACGTGCGCGGACCCGGGGGCGGAGGCGGAGCGCGCCGACCCTCTCGAGTCTGGAGGGAAAGTTGGTGGCGGGCGCGCGCAGGGTCCAGTGGCGGCCCACCCTCTATCTCTACGGAGAGCTCAGCCCACGCTGCCTAGAGACTGTCGCTATGGCAACCGGTTCTAATTAAGAATTTCAGGGTCCCTCCCGTCGAGTCCACCGAGTCGAAGGACACTCGACTCTCGCACGCTCTCCAACTCTAAATGTCTTTATTGTGTGGATGCCCTGGTCTCACGTGGGTATGAATGAACTAAGACATCTCCAAGTCTAGCTGTTGGTTCCCACTGGGTGGAATTTACTTGTTTCCTTATTTGTTCCTGCCTTGCCTTAGCTTATCTGTTGAAAGATACCACACTGTGAACGTCTTCTGTTGACGACACTCATTAAATAAGCAGCCTAGGAGAGAGAAGGCCTCAAACACCTACCAAGTGGTAGGTTTCTTTGTGTAGGTTCTCTCCTTTGATTCTGTAAAGGAAGTAGTGTTATCTGCATTTCTCAAAAAGAACCTCAAAATTAAGATACTAACTTACTTGCTTTAGAATCTCAAAACATACCATCATGGGGTTGGAATTAGAATCCAGGCTGTTGATCTTCAAAGTCTTCTAGATTCTAGAGGCTTTTTCTTTAACCCTTCCTCCACGAAGCTTCAACAGTACAACATGTCTATACAATGCCTTTACTGTAAAAGGCTTTTATAGTTTGCAGGCTGTTTTCATCCCTTTAATCCTTACCACAGCCCCTGGAGGCAGAGTATATTGCCATTATGATTTCCATTTTAGAGAAGAAATCAAGCCTTAAAGTCATGGTGACTTTGCTCAGGGTCACATAAGGTGTTGGAACAAGGACTCAGTCCACGTCTTTTCAATGGATTCACCCATTTTGGTGGGTGAATTAGTTTTCTAGCACTCCAAGACTCTCTCTTTAGTCACTGCATGATGCATATTATACCTTATTACATAATGTGTATTTTTTCAACATTGTGTTTGCTCTTCTTCCCCACCCCCCAATTTTTTTTGTCTTAAATTGGAACTAAAATGACTTTAAATGGTTCAATTTTCTTACCAAACTATACACAAACCTATTATTTTCAAGCCTTACTGAAGGGGGGTGGGAGAAGGAGAAGCTGTGTTGGTACACAGCTGTATAGATGGTAGCATCATTACTGCATATTGCCACATCCCTGGCAACATATAATTCAGCAAAAACATAGTGATTCTTTTTGTACTTTGAAAAACATTCTCACAAATTATCCATCCTATCCTCTCCATTTATTGTTTCTGGGTTTTAGTTGGATTTAGGGTCTGAAATACCATTTCCAGTCAGTTATTAATGGCAGAAGAGAATCTTCCTACCAACTGTTTTCATATAATACTGTATTCTAAATCCCTGACCTGATACTGTTATTTTAAGATTAAGTGGGCTGAGATCACTAATGTACATTATGGCATGATGTAAAACAGAGTTCCATTCTCTCTCCTATTTTAAGATTAAATAATACATGATGGAAAGTATATAATGAGTAGTGCACTTGAGGCCTATATAGCTAGGTTTTTTCTCAGAGGTATGTGGAAAGACCCAATGAGTCTATTTCCAGACATGCTAAATGTATTCATGTGTTTTGTTTAAAATACCACCAGTGTAGAGCAACTTCTCTGTGAGATGCCAAGACAGTCTTTAAACTCATTTGTCTTTGTTTTCAATCCACCTGTGCATTTCCATTTCAGAATGTCTAGAAAAGATCAACAAAACTTTTTAGGCTGCAAACCTAAAGTCCGCTATTTTACATTCCAACAACTGTTTAATATCGCAGAATTTGACACGATGACATTTAGTTCAAGAGTACGTAGCTGTCAGCTGTTACAATTCACATCAAGCTGCACCTTCCTACTTCGTAACTAGTTGCCTCCCTCTAGATGACATTTATTTGTGACATTAATTTATGACTCAACCCACATATCAAAGGGAAGTGATATATGTTGGGGAAACATTACTACTAAGAGTAAAAGAAAAAGCCCACACTTCTATATTACTATAAATGAGAGGCGTTTTTGCTTATATTAATAAAGTTATTCCTTTACAAAGATCAATATGGATACTATTGCATCCATTTGACAAAGTAGATTTGCCAGAAGGTTGCTGACAGCAGTGCTAGGATGTCAGAGCAGCTGTGTAGGATGGTTTTGCCATTGTCAAGAAGTCTTTTTAGTCATTATTTTGCATTGCTTTACAATTTCTTTTTCAGTCCTCTCCTTTTATACTTCCCTAATTCTCTTTCTACTTAAAAAAATACTGAGCTATGAAAATTATATTTATCAAAGGTATTTTTTCAGATTATTTTTGCTTTCCTGATAAAAAATAGTCCTCCTAACCCTTAGATTTTTGAAGGAAATGAACAATGTCCTTTCATGGTAATGATATTTAGAAACTTAAGAATTGTTAAATTTGGTATTTCTTATATTACCTAGCAATTCCTCTCCCAGGTATTTACCCATGAGAAATATAAACATGTCCTCCAAATACATACATACCTCGAACACAAAAAATCCCTCTTCATAGGAGTTTGAAACAACCCATATGTCCACCAATAGGTGAATGAATAAATAAATTCTGGTGTAGTCATACAATTGATTATTACTCAGCAATAAAAAATAAACTGATAAGGATCAGCCAGGTGGTATGGTAGTTAAGGTGCTGGATTCCCACATGGCCGACTGTGGTTCAAGTCCCAGACCTGGTGGCTTGCTTTCTCTCTCTCTGGTCAAACTGAATAGTAATAATTAATAAAGTTAAATAAATAACTAAAAATAAGAAAACTGATAAATTCAGCATGGATGAATCTCAAAAACATGCTGAGGGGGAAAAAAAAAATCCAGGCACAAAAGAGTAAATACTATATTATCCCATTTGTATGAAATTTTAAAATCGACAAAACTAACCTATAGTTATTAGAATGCAAAATTGTGGACATTTAGATTTACAGCCTAAAAGGTGTTGTCAATCTTTTTTAGATATTCCGAAATAGAAACAAACAAGTGGACTGAAGATTCCTGGGACTGAGGTAGGGTGGGAGGTTCATGACAAAGGAGTAAGACCAAACTCTGTGAGAATATTAAAATGTTTGGTAGTGGGGTCAGCAGGTGGCATCGTGGTTAAGGCATTGGACTCCCACACAGCCAACTGTGGTTTGAGTCCCAGAACTGACAGCTTGAAAATCACACTGGGCACATGTGCATGCATGCCCAAAATTTTGAGATGAGACTAGAGAAGAGGGAAGTGGGTGTGGCCATCCCCTCTGTGGGAATTTCAGGGGGGCGGAGGAGGCTGTGTGGGGTGCATGATTTCTCACTTTTCCTCTCTCTGTCTCCAACATGTGCATACATCTTCTGCAAAAAACTAAAAAAAAAAAAAAAAAAAGGTCTATACTGAACCAGTCAGTGGCATTGTGGTTAAGGTGGCTGGATCCCACATGGCTGACTGTGTGGTTTAGGGTCCTAGACCTGGAGGCTTGAAAAGCATGCCAGGTGCACGTGGGTACATGCTGAAAGTCCCCAGAATTGAATGGAGCAGGGATTATGGCATGGCCATCCCCCTGGGGGTGATTTCTCACTTTCCTACTCATTCTTTCTGTCTTCCTCTCCAGCGAGCGTGCATGCACACCCTAAGACAAAAACCTCTAAAAAGAAAAAAATCATTATGTATGATTCTGTAGGGGTGGATACATGTCATTACATTTGTCAAAACCCATAAAATGTGCAAGAGCAAACCCTAATGTAAACTATAGACTTTTAGTTAGTAATAATGTACTGTAGCCAGCAGGTGGAGTGGTAGTTAAGGTACTGGACTCCCACATGGCCAACTACAGTTTGAGTCCCAGACCTAGCAGCTTGCTTTCTCACTGTCCCTCCATGTCTGTCTGTCTCTGTTGACATTATTTTAAATTTAATTTTAGTACATTTAAAATAATAAATAAAATTAAATTCATATTTTAAAAGAATTATTTAACTTTATTTATTTGCTTGCTTATTTTAATTTGACCAGAAAGGGAGAGAGCAAGAGAAAGAGAGAGAAATTGAGAAAGCAAGCCACCAGGTCCAGGACTCAAACTGTGGTTAGCAATGTGGGAGTCCAGTGCCCTTAACCACCATGCCATCTGCCAGCCCCAATAAAACTAAATTCTTTTAAAAATTAACAATAATAGTGTACCAACATTGGCTTATTGATTGTAACCAATCTACCATGCCAGTATAAGATGCTAATATTAGGCTGTCAGGAAAGTCCTGAGGTATTCGCTATGTTTTTCTATGTACAAATGTGTCGTGACTTTCCCAATGACCCAATAATAGAGGAAACTTGGAGGGAGAAGGAATATATGAGAATTCTGTGCTTTCTACTTAAATTTTCTGTAAGCCTAAAGCTGCTCTAAAATAGTCTATTTTAAAAAGTTTATGAGGGATGGGGCTGGCAATTGGCATGATGGTTAAGGGCACTGGACACTCACATGGCCACCTGTGGTTTGAGTCCCAGACCTGGTAGCTTGCTTTCTCTCTCTTTCTCTGTCCCTCTCTGGTCAAATTGGAAGAAAAAGAAAGAGAGAGAGACAGGGATAGGAAGGAAGGAAGGAAAGAACGAGGAAAGACGGAAGAAAGAAAATTAAATAACTCTTTAAAAATAAAGTTAATGAGGAACTAGCAGATGGCATAGTGGTTACGTTGCTGGACTCCCATAGGGCTGACCACAGTTCAAGTTCCAGACCTGGCAGCTTGAAACTCACGCTGGGCATGTGTGTGTGCATGCCCAAGATCCCTGGAGGAGAATGGAAAAGGGATTGTGGCATGGCCATTTCCCCAGGAGGTGATTTTTCGCTATCTCTTTGTCTCTCTCTGATGAGTGCACATATCCTATAGCAAAAATCTCTTTAAAAAAAAAGGTTATTGAAATATATAATACATATTTTTAAAATATTTACCAGAGTGGGGACCAGCAGGTGGCGTCGTGGTGGTTGAGGTGCTAGACTCCCACATGGCTGACCATGGTTTGAGTCCTGGCCCTGATGACTCATTTTCTCACTTTCGCTTTCTCTCTCTCTGGTCAAATTTTAAAATAATAATAAATAAATAATTTTTTAAAAACTTTATCAGAGAGTGCAAGTGCTCACTGAGGATCAGGCATGATGGATGGGAGAAAGAAGAAATGAGAAAGCAACCCCAGGGAGAATGGTCATGCCACAATCCCTTCTCCTCCATTTGGGATTTTGGTCATGCTTGCATACATGCCTGGCATGTTTTTTAGACTACTGGGTCTGGAAATCTAACTATGCAGCTAGTCATGTGAGATCCTGCCACCTAACCACTACATGACCAGCTGGCCCAATTAAAGTACTTGATATACAAACAATAGGTGCTTGGGACCAGCAGTTGTCATAATGGCTATGTTGCTGGACTCCCATGTAGTCGACCACAGTTTGAGTCCCGGACCCAGTGGCTTGAACTCACACCAGGCGTATATGTATGTGTGCCCAAGACCCTGAGAGGAGAATGGAGAAGGGATTGTGGCGTGGCCATCCACCTGGGGGTGATTTCTCGCTTTCTGTCTCTGTGTCTTTCTAGCAAGCACACATACCCTATAGCAAAACCTCTTCAAAAAACAAAAAACAAACAAACAAAAAAAATCACAAACAATAGGTGCTTGTAACATGGGACCGGCAGTTGTCGCTGGACTCCCATGCAGTCGACCTCTGTTCAAGTCTCAAACCCAGTGACTTAAACTCAGGCCAGGCACGTGTGTGTGTTTGCCCAAGATCCCAAGAGGAGAATGGAGGAAAAGGGATTTGGGCATGGCCATCTCCACCGGGAGGTGATTTCTTGCTTTCTCTATCTCTGTCTTTCTGGCAAGCCCATGTGCCCTATAGCAAAAACCTCACACACATACACACACAAAAATATCTGTAACTTCTTAATTTATTTCTAGGTAATATTAGCTTGGTTATGCAAGTCTAGAATATTCTCCCCCCCCCTTTTTTTTTTGGTTTGCTATAGGGTCCATGCGCTCACCAGAGAGCATGCAAAGGAAAGTAGAAAAATGAGACATCACATCCCAGGATGGATGGCCACACTGCAGTTCCTTCTCCATTTTCCTCTTGGGATTTTAGGCACGTATGTACACACAACCTGGCAAGTTTTTTTAAACCATCAGAGTCTGCAGCCATGTGGGATCCAACTGCCTTACATGCCACAGCATCTGCTGGCCCTATGCTGTCTACTCTAAAGTATGCATGTCTTAAATGTTTACAGACAAAAAGACTATTCCCAAAGAAAACCTTGATTTTGATACTGCCGATTATAAAAACTCATTAATTTGAGGCTAATACCATATATCAAAGAGTCAAACATACTTTTTTTAATTTTTTTTTTTGCTACCAGGTGGCACATATGCTGGCCAGAAAGGGTGAGTAGGAGAAAGCTCCTCTCCATGGAGAATGAGCATGCTGCAAGCCTCTCTCCTGTATTTCTCCATTCCGGATTAAGGGTATACACATACACACCTGGCACTGCTGGTTGGGTACTTAAACCTTGTAGTCACCCATGTAAAACAAACTTTATGTTTGCATAAAATATTGGCATCTGGGGCCAGCCAGTGGTGTGGTGGTTAAAGTGGCTGGATCTCACATGGCTGACTGCACAGTTCAAATCCCAGACCTGGTGGCTTGAAAAACATGTCGGGTACATGTCCATGCATTCCCCAAATCCCGAACTGTGGTGTGGATGTCCCCCTGGGGAGTGCTTTCTTACTTTCTGTCTCCCTCCTACAAATACATATGCCCTGGAGCAAGTTAAAAACAAAAGAAAAAAGTAGATACAAAAATTGTCATTTGTCTTCCTTCTCACTTTCCTTCTCTCTCTGGTCAACTTCTAGATAAATGGAAGGAAGGAAGGAAATAATGAATAAAATTTTAAAAATTGGCATTTGGGGGCCAGCAGATGGTTTAGCAGTTAAATCACTGGACTCACACATGGTCAACTGCGAGTCCCGGACCCAGTGACTTAAAATTCATGCTGGGTGGACCAGCAGTTGCGTAATGGCTATGTCACTGGACTCCCATGTAGTCGACCATGGTTCGAGTCCCAGACCCAGTGGCTTAAACTCACGCTGGGCGCATGTGCATGCATGCCCAAGATCCTGAGAGGAAAATGGAGGAGAAGGGATTGTGATGTGCCCATCCCCCCTGGGGGGTGATTTCTTGCTTTCTGTCTCTCTGTCTTTCTGTCAAGTGCATGCACCCTATACCAAAAACCTCTCAAAAAAAACAAAAAACAAAAACAAAAACAAAAAACAACTCATGATGGTTGTGTATGCATGTGTGCCCAAGATCCTGGGAGGAAAATGGAGAAGGGATTGCAATGTGGCCATCTCCCCTGGTGATTTCTCACTTTTTTTCTCTGTCTCTGTGCCTCTCTGTGAAAAGCACACATGCCCTGAGGCGAAAATATTTTTAAAAATCAGCATTTTATATTTTCAAGAAAATCTACCAATAAAGTATAACAGCAAAATCCATTTACATACAAATCAATGCCTACGTAAATGGTTAAGGCTAGGTCTCATGATGAATGTTAAATTGCAAAGATAATGTAAATTATGTTTTTTTAAAGAATTACTTGTATTGGGAAGCAGCAGTTAGCGTAATGGCTATGTTGCTGGACTCCCACGTAGTTGACCGCGGTTTGCGTCCCGGACCCAGTGGCTTAAAACTCATGCCGGGCACGTGTGCGTGCGTGCCCAAGATCCCAAGAGGAGAATGGAGGAGAAGGGATTGTGGCGTGACCATCCCCCCTGGGGGGTGATTTCTCGCTTTCTGTCTCTCTCTCTCTGGCGAGCGCACGCGCCCTATAGCAAAAACCTCTCCAAAAAAAAAAAAAAAAGAATTAATTGTATTTATAATTATTATAAAATTTGATTGGAGAGGAGCTGGCAGGTGGAGTGGTGGTTAAGGGTGCTGGACTCCCACATGGCCGATCACAGTTCAAATCCTGAACCTGCTGACTTGCTTTCTCACTCCTCCCCACTAGTACCTCTCTGGTCAAATTAAAATAAACAAATACATAAATAAATGAAATAATTATTTAATCTTTTTATTTAGCATAGTTAAATAATTCTTAAAAATAACTGACCAAAGGGACCAGCAGTTAGCGTAATGGCTATGTCGCTGGACTCCCACGTAGTCGACCGCGGTTCGCGTCCTGGACCCAATGGCTTAAAACTCATGCGGGCGCGTGGTGGGGCGTGCCCACAAGATCTCGAGAGGAGAACAGAGAAGGGATTGCAGCGTGGACATCCCCCCTGGGGGATGATTTCTCGCTTTCTGTCTCTCTCTCTGTCTGGCAAGTGCACGCACCCTATATCAAAAACCTCTAAAAATAATAATAATAATAATAATTGACCAGAGAAAGACAAGAGAGAGAGAAAGGGAGAGTGAGAAAACAAGCTGCCAGGTCCAGGACTTTAACCACAATTGGTCATGTGGGAATCCAGCACCTTTACCACCATGCCACCTGCTGGCCCCAAATTGTGACTTTTTTAATTGCGAGAGGGAACAGGCACTTATCAGAGAGACAGAGATGTGAGACAGAGAGAAAAAGTAGTTCCCAATGCAGCATGGTCACGCTGTAAGCCCTTCTCCATTTCTTCACTCCATCAGGATTTAGGACATGTACACACCCATGCTGTGTTTTTCAAGCTCCCAGGCCAGGCAGGATTCAAACCACAGTAGGCCATATGGGATCTGGCTCCTTTAACCAGTAGGCTATGAGACTGGCTCCTAAATAGTCTTTAAAATATTAACTTGGGTGCCAGTATTAAAATTAATATTTTAAGACACTAATTTGGGCAGGTGGCATGGAGGTTAAAGCACTGGATCCCACATAATAAGCTTCTGAGTTTGAGTCTTAAGAAACACATTAGGTGTGTGCACATGTGCCCAAAATCCTAAGAGGAGAGTAGAAGAGAAGGGACTGGGACATGGCCATCCCTTCTGGGATTGCTTCTCCACTCAATACATAACACTGAACAACAGAATATATGACAACTGAAAAAACTGAGCACAAAAAAAGTTTCCAGATAGGAACTTCGTTATCTTCTACATCCTAGAACAATAATATAACTTTAAAATGATCCCCATAAGCTGCTAAAATATTAATTTTTATTCCTTTTTTATTGATGGCAAATATGGTCATCTTACAAGAACAGTCCAGTGCTATCAAAATTAAAATTCATGGGGCTAGCTGGTGATGTAGTGGTTAAAGTGGCTGGATCCCACATGGCCGACTCTGTGATTCAAGTCCTGGACCCAGTAGCTTGAAAAACACACATGGCATGTGTGTGTATAAGCTTAAAAATCCCTCTTTCTCTCTCTCTGTATCTGTCTCTGGTGAATACATGTGCCCTATAGCAAAACTAAAAAAAATTAAATTCATGTTGGATGATAACAGAACCATGTACACTATCTATGTTTCACCCATTTCAAAAAGCAAAGAAGTCCCCCAAACAACTTCTAACCCTTTTTTTTTTTTTTTTTTTGGGGGGTTTTTTCTTTAGGGGCAGTGCCTACCGCTTTTTGCTGTAGGGCGTGTGCGCTCGCCAGAGAGACAGACAGAAAGACAGAAAGCAAGAAATCCCCCCCAGGGGGGATGGTCATGCCGCAATCCCTTCTCTTCTGTTCTCCTCTCGGGATCCTGGGTACGCATGCACACGCGCCCAGCATGAGTCTTAAGCCACCGGGTCCGGGATGCGAACCGCAGTCGACTACGCGGTGGGAGTCCAGCAACATAGCCATTACACTAATTGCTGGTCCCACCTTCTTAATGTTTTACTCAATAATAAAAATTTAAAAATAATTACCATGGAGTGTGTGCTCTTGCCAGAGAGACAGAGGAAAAAAGGAGAAAGCACCCTCCTACGGGTTGTGGGCACACCACAATCCCTTCTCCATTTCTCAGTCTTGTGGGGATTTGGGGATACATATGCATGCCTGGTGTATTTTTCTTTTCTTTTCTTAAGGCTTTTGCCATAGGATGCTGGAGAGATAGAGAAGGAAAGAGAAATCACCTCCCAGGAGAAATGACCATGCTTCAATCCCTTCTCCATTTTCCTCTTGAGATTTTGGGCACACACATGCACATGGCATGATTTTCAAGCCTCCACATCTGGGACTTGAACCACAGTTGCCTTAACCCCCATGCCACCTGCTGGCCCTCTGGCCTGTTTTTCCCATATAGCTGCTGGGTCCAGGATTCTATCTATATTGTCAGACATGAGGAATCCACCTCCCTTAACTATAGGCCACAGGGCCAGCCCAACAATCTTTTTATTTAGCATAGTTCTTTGACAAACCAAAATTATTTCTGAACTTATGACATGCTTACAAAAGAGGAAACCGGGCTTGATGGTAATGCAATGACGGTACTACAACAGCTATTATTATACTTTCTATAATAAAAGTTTGTTCTAAAATTAACTGGCTATATTTTTTTGGGGGGCGGGGAAAGAGGTTTTTGCTATAGGGTGCATGTGCTCACCAAAAAAAGACAGATAGAAAGTAAGAAATCACCTCCGAGGGAGGATGGCCATGCCACAATCCCTTCTCCTTCATTCTCCTCTCAGGATCTCAGGCATGCACTCATATGCACCTGGTATGAGTTTAAGTCACTGCGTCAGGGACTCAAACCGTGGTCAATTACATGGGAGTCCAGCAACATAGCCATTATGCCAATTGCTGGTCCTGGCTATTTAAGAAATCTACTTCGACATTTTGCTTCTAGTTTTCTTTATAAAAATAATTGCTTTAGGGGCTAGCAGGTGGCATGGTGGTTAAGGTAGTGGAAGTCCTGGACCTAGCAGCTTGCTTTCTCTCTCTCTGATGAGCATGTGCCCTATAACAAATTTAAAAATAATAATTTGGGACCAACAGATGATGTGATGATTATGTCACTGGACTTCCATGTAGTTGACTGAGGTTCGAGTTCCAGTCCCGGGAGCTAAAAACATATGCCCGGCACGTGTGCATGTGTGCCCAAGATCTTGAGAGGAGAATGAAGGAGAAGGAATTGCGGGGAGGCCATCCCCCCAACCCCCCGAGGGTGGTTTCTCGCTTTCTGTCTCTCTCTCTGGCAAGCGCACATGCCCTATAACAGAAAGGGAAAAAAAAAACACCTTTCAGAGCCAGGAGGTGGCGTGGTGGTTAGCAGCACTGGACTCCCATATAGCTGACAGTGGCTCAAGTCCCAGACCTGGCGGCTTGCTTTCTTACCACCCTCCCACACTGTCCCTCTCAAATAGAAATAAAGTTAAATAAAATTATTCTTAAAAAAAAAAAGCTTTATAGTGGTTAAAGGTTACCTTTACTAACATCTTAATTACCTTTTATATATATGTATGTGTGTGTGTATATATATTTATTTATAATAAAAATATGCAAGAATTCAGAATGATATTAATCATGTCCTATTCTTTCAGCAGATGCCTATTCTTCACTCTAGGTATTCATCAAAAACACACAAAAAACAAAACCCAGCTTTTAAAAATGAAAATGAAACGAGTAACTACATATGAATACTCTTCACAAAGGTGTCTTTTATGCTTACATAGTACTGAATACTTTATTCTTAGTTGAGATAATGGAACTGAGCCACAATGACATTTGTGACTAGAAGGGAAGATGGAAACGATTCCATTAACCTAGAGTGCTGTAACATATGGTAATCATAGGTGGTAGAATGGCTGTGTCGGACAAGGGTAGAACTAAGCCATGTGGCACAGACATTATCAATTACCACACATGGTAACCATGCTGACACAATGCATCTTTTCCAGAAAGAAAATTATGTGGGCATATGAAGTGGTTTGCTGCCTTATGAAAAAATAATCTATAAATGACATATCTGGCACCGCTACAGCACACGTGGTTTCCTGTAATTCTACAATCTGAGGATTAAGATGTGATGAACTGCCATATACATAAATAATTGCAGTTATTTGCAAAAAGATAGCAAATTGGAATATGTCTGCAAAATAACATGAGTACTTCACAAGTAAAATTACTTATTTTTCTGTATTCATTTTAATTGTCATATAAAATTCAGGAATTTTATATCTCTGAAAATATGTAACAATAATTTCATAACTCCTTAAGGTATAAAGCCTATGGGCAAAAGTTCAAGATTTGATCTAGGCTATATTAGAAAATGGAATTGCAATTATTTGTTCCAAGTATTAACAAAAATACTGAACTGGCAAGAAACATGATGAAAACGATGTTTTAAGAAAATCGCCTTACTGGGGCCAACAAGTGGCATGGTGGTTAAGGGCAACGGACTCCCACATGGTCGACCGTGGCTCAAATCCCAGACCTGGTGGCTTGCTTTCTCACTTTCTCTCTGACTCTCTAGCTCTGTCCCTCTCTGGTCAAAATAAAATAAGTAAATAAATAAATGTTGAATAGTTATTTTGGGACCAGCAGTTAGCATAATGGCTATGTCACTGGACTCCCATGTAGTCAATCACAGTTCGCGTCCCAGACCCTGTGGCTTAAAACTCACACCGGGTGCGTGTGCGTGCGTGACTAAAATCCCAAGGGGAGAATGGAGGAGAAGGGATTGCGGTGTGGTCATCTCCCCTGGGGGAGTGATTTCTCGCTTTCTGTCTCTCTGGCAAGCACACGCACCCTATAGCAAAAACCTCTCCAAAAAATAAAAAATATAAAATAAAATAATTATTTTAAAAAGCACCTCAATGGGATATAATGAGGACAGAGAAAAGAATGGTGTCAGTGGGAATGAAGATGAACAAAATAAACTAAAAGATACTGGACTGGAAAATCTGAAATTCTGAAAAGGTACCTGAAGACACAATTATGGATGATCTAGCAACCTACCCAGAAAGGCTCTCAAGTGGCATTCAGTCCCAGTTACCCATTACTGTAAAATACTCCAAAACTTAGTGACTGGAACAAAAACACTAAATTTCACATCTCTGTGGACTGACTGGTGAGTAGAAAAAACAAATGGTTTTTCTTCTGCTGTCACACCTACAATCAACATAGAAGACTTGGATGACTGCAAATGTGTATGGGGCTTCCCCTCACACACACTAAGCAAGTAGTCCTTTAGCAAGGATATCAGCTGGACGTTCTCTAATTCAATTAAATCTCAAAACTATATACTTGGAGATAACATCAGATTACATGGGTTGAGAGAAATGTGTATTTGGTCTTTGTCCAGTTTCCAGGCACACAGCTCTTAAAAATGCTTGGAGTCTTGGGGGCCAGCAGGTGGCATGGTGGTTGAGGTGCTGGACTCCCACTTATATGACCATGGTTCGAGTTCCAGACCTGGTAACTTGCTTTTTTATCACCCCTCGCCCCCCGTCAAACTTAATAAATAAATAAAATAAATAAATAAATAAATAATTTTAAAAAATGCCTGGAGTCTCAATGGTGTGTTATTCTATATACTAATGAATTAACTGATGGTTGGCAGCCTCTAGGTAGTATCATACTGGGCCCTGGTCACTGGAAAGATCAAGACAGGGTTAGAGTGGTGGGACCTTCAACTCACAAGACTGTTCCACACTTCCAGTGTCAAACACAAGCTTCAGGTTGTTTTACCTCTGTTGAACTGACTGTAAATTAGAGTTCTCATAATCCCCTTTTTGGTTTAATATGCTAGAATACTGCACAGACTCAGAAAAGCAAGTTTTCTGGTTTATTGCACAGAATATTACAAAGGATACAGATGAAGAGAAGCATAGGGCAAGGTATGTGGGAAGGGGTGTCGAACTTCCATACCTTCTCTGGGCATATCACCCTCCCGGAACTTCCATGTGTATAGTTATCCAGGAGCTCTCTAAACTCTATCATTTTGCATTTTTAAAAACTTTTTCATTTTAAAATTGTATTCATTCATTTTTTAATTTTAATTTTAATAGCCCTGCACTGCTTGCTGCATTATGGAATTCCTTCTGAGCAGCAAGCAATATTGCAGCTGCTAGATACTGTTGCTCCCACAGACCTCCCCATGCTGCTCCAATGACTGCAAACTACCAGAAAGGGACCAGCTGAATGATCCCCAGCAACTTAGGCTTTGGTCAAGCTGCAGAGGGCTCCCCATTCGGGCTACTTTTGGAGATTTTGATGAGTTCACTCAAGATAATAACATTACGTTGATAAACATAGCAGAAGACCTTCAGAATTGATTACCTCTAGAAACCATGTTTTCCTCGGAACACCTAGCCCTTCAAAAAACACAGCAGCAGCCAGAACCCACAGTTCATATTGATGCATTCCTTTATTATGAAGACTTTATATCATTGTGTGAGGAAGGAAAAATGAGCAGAAACTACTGTATGGTTTGCGGCTCACACCAGACAGCACCTTTAGGATTCATTTCCCATTCCTTTTCCCTCGTGGAATTGAAGTTCACTTATCATCATGTACTCCCTGATCTATCAGGAAAGGTATTGATTGACATGGGCTCAAGGCTTGGCACAGTTCTTTTTGGGGGTTACATTTATGGTTCAGCACAGGAGCTCTCTGGAATAAAATTAAATGCAGATTTTTGCCAGTTGCAGGAAATGGTTGTAACTGGTTCGCTGACAGAATAAACGTGTTTCCTGTACCCAGGGTTCATGTCTATAAAATGCTGATGTTATTATAATGAATAATGTCTTCAAAGATTTTCTTGATGAGGAAGAACAGGCCAGAACCTGGGAAGATATCAGCTCTAACGTAAGGAAGCAAGTATCATTATTAGTGACATCACCAAGTCTTGAAGATTCTCTCAAGTCTTCAGACTGATATAGTTATCCCCCTGGGTTGAAGAGGTACCACTAAACCATAATGTATACCCACGAAAGGATATTGACAGAGAAGCTCTTGAACAAATTTATTTATATAAGATTCTCTATTACTTAAGTAGTCCAGTATCAGTGTGATGTTTTGTCAAAAGTATTAAAAAAAAAATCCTAACATATATTGTTCTGTATATTCCTTTTCAGTCTTTGTACATGATTACATATTTATAAATAGTTGTATGTGTATTTATACAATTTTGTTGTTTTGTGTGATAAATATTAAAATATCTGAAAATGAGAAAAAAAAATAAGGATTAGGGCCAGCACGTGGTATGGTGGTTGGGGCACTGGACTACCATATGGCCAACTATGGTTCAAGTCCCAGACCTGGCAGTTTGGTTTTTCACTTTCTCTCTCTCCCTCTCTGTGCTCTATAGGAAAATTTTAAAATAATAATAATGATATTTTTAAAGTTAGAATTAAAATATTTAATGACATCAACTTGACAGTTTGATGCAACCAGGAAAAATATAAAGTCATATTGTGAGATGTCATTGTATAAAACATGTATCATAGGTCAGCAGGTGGCATGCGGATTAAGGGAGCGAGAATCCACAAGACTGACTCCATAGTTTGAGTCCCAGACCCAGAGGGTTGAAAAACAAACTGGGCTCATGTGTGTGCATGCCCAAATTCCAAAAGGGAGAATGGAGAAGAGATTTCAGTGTAGCCATCTCCCGTGGGGGTGATTTCTTACTTTCTCTATCTCTATCCAACGAGTACATGTATCCTATAGCAAAAAACTAAAAAAATGAAACGAACTGAGTGATGAAGGGACAGGAGATGAAACTAGACTTAGTTTTCATTGAATTTTAAATCTTCTGCTTTTTGAATTTAAATTCTGCACAAATATTAGTTACAAAAATAAACTATACAAAAGACTAGAAAACTTTTTTTTCTCCTGAAGAACTGCTATATTTCCTTATTATCAGACCAAGAGAGTTCTGTAACCAGTTATGCTTTTCTCTGTCTTGCTATACATGACTTTCTTTTAATCTTTTCTTTTTCTTTTCATGCCATAGGGTGTGCTGGGGAAAGACAAAGAAAGGAAAGTGCAAAATCACCTCCCAGGGGGATAGCCACACCCAGTCCTTTCTTCTCCACTCTCCTCTTACAATTTTAGCCATGCATGCACATGTGCCCAGCATGATTTTCAAGCCACCAGATCGGTGACTTAAACTGTGGTCAGCCATGTGGAAATCCAGCTCCTTGACCACTACACCACTTACTGGCCCCATGACTTGATACAAACTCTCTTTATTTTGCTATTTGTCTTTTACTTTGTATTCTTTTTATTTTAGACTTAGGTAAGACAAGGGTCAGGAGATGGTATGGTGGTTAAGACACTGGACTCTCACATGGCCAAAAACAGTTCAAGTCCTGGACCTGAAGGCTTGCTTAATTTCTTTCTCTCTGGTGAGAGCATGTCCTATAGCAAATTAAAAATTAATTAATTAATTAATAAGAAAAACAATTTTTTTTTCTTTTTGAGAGATTTTTGCTACAAGGCATGTGCATTCGCTGGGGAGACAGAGAGACAGAAAGTGAAAAATCACCTGTCCCCGGGGGATGGCCATACTGCAATCCTTTCTCCTCCGGTCTCCTCTTGGGATTTTGGGCACACACGCACATGTGCCCAGCATGAGTTTCAAGCCACCAGCTACAGGACTTGAATTTCAACTACATAGGAGTCTAGCGACATAACCACTATGCCATCTGCTGGTCCCTAAACAAATTATTTCTTTAAAAAAGGAATAAAAAAATTAAGTATCAATAGGTGAGACATTATTTTCTGTGAGTTTTTAAGCCCTTCAGTTGAGCCCAACATTTAGATCCTCATAAAATTAGCTCCAAATTCAATCACTATCTGAGTAATGGTGTGTTTAAAAACTCACATCTTACTACTCATAATGGAAGCTGAATGGGTAGTTAAAACATAAAAAAATCCCATGTCAATGGTGAACTAAAACTGAAAACAGGCAAAGGAATATATTGTGGTCAAAAATACATGAAATCTTGTCAACATATTTTATGCCAAAATCAGTTCTGAGGGAGCAAAATGTTCTGCAAATTTTAACAGTAACAGTAAATTTAGGCACTGATGTTAACTAAAAATACATATTATGAAAAGCCAACCTCTCTTCTGCAATTCAGTTTTGTTTAAAGTTGTATTATCTTGAAGTGAAATGTATTACGAGAACCTTAGTATTACTGATTTTGAAAAAAAAAGTGTCATTCTTTTTTGTTTCTAATATTGATAATTTAAAGTGAATACTTAAGAATGCCTCTATAAAAACAAAAACCACAAAATTCAGATCAATGAGTTTAACAATGATTTAGTATTCTTATCTTGTTCTATAAATAAATAATGTAAAGACATGAGAAAATAAAGGTTCCAAAACTGACATGTTTTGTTATCTCAGCTGGAATTAGACTGCAAGTTGTCTCTCTCTTTTTATTTTTTCCCTGAAGTTCATTTTTTTTTTTTCATGAGACCATGAGAGAGAACACACAAAAGAATGCCAAGAGCCACAGAGAGACAGGCACTCGTCATACTTTAATCACTTTCCCCCAGTCCTCTTGTCAAGATACTGGACATATATGCACTTAAAAGAGTGTTTCTGATAGACTCAGAATCTGAACCATAGCCAGTCATGTGGTTTCCAGCACTACACATCAGTATACCACTGCCTAGACCACCACAGTTGGGCCAAAATGCAGGTCTTCTCATTCTAATCCTATGTTCATTCTACCACACTATATTGTAATTTTATCACTAAGTATAAACATGTTAGTAAGAACATTAAAAAGAAACATAAAATACAGTAATTAGAAAATAAAAATAGCTAATCTATGAAATGAAAATAAATCTATTAAAGTTAAAATTTAAGGGGCCAGTAAGTGGTATGGTGGTTAAAATGCTGGACTTCCATACAACCAACTGTGTTTCAAGTCCTAGACCCTGGGCTTGAAAATCACACCAGGCGCATGTATGTGCGTGTCTGCCTAAATTTCCAAGAGGAGAATATAGGATAAAGGATTATGGCATGGCCATACCCCTTTGGGGGTAATTTCTCA
Source organism: Tupaia belangeri chinensis (assembly GCF_000334495.1). Classification (NCBI taxonomy): domain Eukaryota; kingdom Metazoa; phylum Chordata; class Mammalia; order Scandentia; family Tupaiidae; genus Tupaia; species Tupaia belangeri. Next base: position 1,258,382 of record NW_006159921.1, read on the forward strand.
CTTTCCTGCTATCTCTGGTGCGCACACACACACCCTATGGCAAAAACCTAAAACAAAAACAAAACAAAATTTAAGCTAGTAAGATAACCTGAGAATATTCCAAAGACAAATCAACTGCCCTAAACTTAATATGCTAAGTGAAATAATCCAGACCCAGGAGAAAAATATATTGTGATTCTACTAAAAAGAAATATTTATGGGCCAGCAGGAGGCGTAGTGTTTAAGGTGCTAGATTCTCACATGGCCGACCACAGTTCAAGTCCTGGACCTGTGACTTGCTTTCTCACTCTTTGTCTTTCTCTCTGGTCAAATTTTAAAAACAGTAATAATCAGGACCAGCAGTTGGTGTAATGGCTATGTCACTGGACTCCCATGTAGGAAACCACAGTTCAAGTCCCGGTGGCTTAAACACATGCCAGATGCGTGTGCATGCGTGCCCAAGATTCCGAGAGGAGAATGGAGGAGAAGGGATTGCAGCATGGCCATCCCCCCGGGGGTAATTTCTCACTTTCTGTCTCTGTCTTTCTGGTGAGCACATGCGCCCTATAGCGAAAACCTCTCCAAAAAAAATTAGTGTATATATATATATATATATAGATATATGCTAGCATATACATATATATATATATATATGCTAGGCAAATTCATATCATAGAAAGTAGTTTAGGGATCCAAAGTGAAACAGCTATATAATCACTCTGCAAGGATGACCCATGAAGGAATGTTTTGGATTTGCATCCGTAAATAGCCCTAAGTATGCTATGCATGCATGTCTCCATGATCCGGGACCTGCTGAAGTTGGAAGTGGATCATGATATAAAAACCCTGCTGAGGAGACAGCAGGTAGTATGGAGGCTAAGGCAGTTGGATCCCACATGGCTGGAATGATTTGAGTCCTGAAACCATCAAACTGAAAAATATACCAGGTGTGTGTTTGAATAAGTCCAAAAATCCCTAGAGGAGAAGGGATGTGGCATGGCCACTCCTCAGGGAGGTGATTTCTCACTTTGTCTCTCTCTCCCTCTCTCTCTGTCTCTTTTGGATGAAAGCACATGCCCTATAGGAAAACTTAAAAAAAAGGGGGACCACCAGATGGCATAGTGGTTAAGGTGCTGGACTCCTGCATGGCAGACCATGCTTCAAGTCCCAGATCTGGCGACGTGAAACTCAGGCCAGGCATGTGTGCATGCATGCCAAAAATTCCAGCAGAATGGAGGAAAAAGAATTGCGACATGGCCATCCCCCTTGGAGTGATTTCTCACTTCTTTCTGTGTCTCTGTCTCTCTGGTGAGCACACACACCCTACAGCAAAAATCTCTCACTAAAAACAAACAAACAAGGGACCAGCAGTTGGCGTAATGGCTATGTCGCTGGATTCCCATGTAGTCAACTGTGGTTCGAGTCCTGGACTCAGTGGTTTAAATTCATTCTGGGCACGTGTCTGTGTGCATGCCCAAGATCCTGAGAGGAGAACGGATGAGATGGGATTGTGGCATGGCCATTCCCCCCTGGGGGGGGGGGGCACGCAGGTGAGTTCTCACTTTCTGTCTCTCTGGTGAGTGCTCACGCCCTATAGCAAAAAACTCTCAAAACAAAACAAAACAAAAAAAATTCTACTGAAGGTGCTCTCTCTCTTACGAACGAACGAAATAAAGAAAGAAAATTTTAAAAGAAAAGTAGTTTAGAGATTACCAGGATGGTAAATGGAATGTTATTACTTAATGGGTACAGAGTTTCTGTTTGGGATGATGAAATTTTTATAAACGGTGGTTATGGTTGCACGACATTGTGAATGCAATTACTATCACTTACTTATTCATTTACAAATGGTTAAAAGGCAAATCTTATCACAATAAAAAAATAAAAACAAGGACCAGCCCTATAGTGTAATGGTTATGGCTCACTACAGTTTGAATCCCAGCTCTGACAGCTTGAAAAACATGCTGGGGGGACCACAAGATGGCGTAATGGTTACATAGCTGGACTCCCATCTAAGCTGAATGCGGTTCGAGTCCTGGACCCAGTGGCTTAAAACTCATGCCAGGCATGTATGCATGCATGTCCAGGATTCTGAGAGGAGAATGGAGAAGGGATTGTGGTGTGACCATCCCCTCAGAGGGTGATTTCTTACATGTGTTCTATAGCAAAACTCTTTAAAAAGAAGAAAAACATACTGGGTGTGCATGCCCAAAATCCCAATAGATTGGAGAAATGGGGGACAAGGGATCGTGGCATGACTATTCCCCACTGGGGAGTGTTTTCTCCCTCTCTCTCTGGTAAGTGCCAAGTGTCCTCTGGCAATTAATAAATAAATTAAAATAAAAACATTAAGTGATTGGAGCCAGCAGGTGGAATGGTGGTTAAGGCATTGGAATCTAACATGGCTGACCATGGTTTGAGTCCTGGACCTGGTGACTTGCTTTCTCACCTTTTCTCCTTCACTCCCCTCCCTCCCTCCCTCCCTCCTTCTCTCTCTTACCTGGACCTGGTGATTTGCTTTCTCACTCACTCTCTCTCTCTGTTTAGTGTGTGTGCCCTATAGCAAATGAAATTAATTTTAAAAATTTAAATTATATATTTATTTTATAACAAAAATTAATCAGAAAAACAATCCTGGGGCTGGCAGGTGGCATGGTGGTCAAGATGCTGGATTCCCATATAGCAGACCACGGTTAGGGTCCTGGACTTGGCAGGTTGCTTTCTCATTTTCTCTTTCTCTTGCTCCCTGGTCAAACTTTTTTTAAACAGAATTATTTTATTTAACTTTATTTATTTATTTGTTTTAATTTGACCAGAGAGGGACAGAGTGAGAGAAAAAGGGAAAGTGAGAAAACAAGCCACCAGGTCTGGGACTCAAACTGTGTGGGAATCCATTGCCTCAACCATCATGCCAAGCTCTCACTAGAGCTTGACCACTGCTGGTACTCTGTTATTGTTATTGTTAATCTCTACAATTGTAAGAAAATAAATTTCTGTTGTATAAGCCACCCTATCTATGGTATGGTGTTTAAAGACGGCCTGTGTACACTAACATATATGATAAACACATTTTACTTTTATGACTAGAAAGCTTTTTTCAGCAATGGAACTTTGAAATGCTCAAATGTATAAATTTTGTTTAGAATGTGTTTAAACGAAAGTACTTAACTGTCTATATTCAAGGTCCTATAGTTCTTTTTAAGTAAAACATTATGATATTTTATAAAAAGAAATCTTGGGGCCAGCCTGTAGCATGGAGGTTAAGGCAGCTGGATTCCACATAGCCAACTGCACAGTTCAAGTCCTAGACCCAACAGTGAAAAACACACCCAGGCACATGGGTATGCATGCCCCAAATCCTAAGAGGACAATGAAGGAGAGGGGATCACAGTGTGGCCATCACCCCTTGGGAACGATTTCTTACTTTCTCTCTCTCTCTCTTCAGCAAGTGCATATGCCCTATAACAAACTTAAAAAAAGAAAGAAAGAAAGATTACATAATTTGATGCTTGGTGGTAAAACTGATGTTTATCACTTACAACACCCTCATAGTCTTGATTTTCTGATTTGAACAGATGGAATGTCAAATGATGGGTGATTTTTTTTTTAATGATGGCATCAATGGTAATAAAAATATAAGCTTTGAAACCCTTAAAAGTCATCCTATGTTAAAGTAGTCATTTGAAATTGAGTCTTATATAATTAGGATGACCGTAAGATTGATTTGCCTGGGACAGCCCTAGTATATGGTCACTGCCTAGTGTAACTGTTAACAATGGTTGCTTTTACTCTCAACAAAGTCCTGATAATCTATGGCTATTCTAAGTATAATCAACTGCACAAGAGTTACACTGAAAAAATTTTATAAATTTAGTGTTCACTCTGGAACAGGAAATATACCACCTGTCACTAAAACTTGGAAAACACGATCATTAAGAATGCATAATATTCAATTATTTAAATATTTTTCTTCAGGTCTAGCAGATGGGGTAATGATTACATCACTGGACTCCCACATGATCGACCATGGTTTTAGTCCTAGACCCAGTGGCTTAAAATTCATGCTGGGCACCTGTGCATGTGTGCCCAAGATCCTGAAAAGGGAATAGAGAAGAAGGGACTGCAGCACTGTCATCCTCCCAGAGGATGATTTCTTTCTGTCTCTGTCTTTCTCTGTCTCTCTGATGAGCACATGGGCCTTATAGGAAAAATCTCTAAAAATATATTAATAGAAATTTTATAATAAATAAATAATTTCCTTTTCCTGTAGGGAGCCAAAGTAAATTTTATGAATGAATGGAGAAGTACTAAGAATCAGATGCTAATTTTTTTTTTTTTTTTTTTGATGCTAGAGGATGTAAGAACTTGCCATTGAGAGAAAGCAACAGAGAGGCAGAAAAAGAGGGAGAAGAGAAAACACTCTCATGGGTAATGGTCATGCTGCAATCCTTTCTCCATCTTTCTCTCCTTTTGGGATTTTGGGCACGTACATACAAAGACCTGGAATGTTTCTCAAGCCACTAGGGGTGGGACTCCAACCACACCACTGGCCATGATCCAGCTACCTTACCACCAGGCCACAGAGCTGGTGACCAAGACATTTTTTAATGATTTTAAAACTACATGGGATCAGTAGGTAGCATAATGGTTACCTAACTGAACTTGCATGTAAACAACCATGATGTGAGTCCTGCACCTGGTGGCTTAGAACTCACAGCAGGCATGTGCATGCGTGCCCAAAATCCTGAGAGGAGACTGAAAGAGAAGGAATTGTGGCATGGCCATCCCCCCTAGGGGATGATTTCTTGTTTGCTGTCTCTCTAGCGAGCGTATGTGCCCTATAACAAAAATCTCTCTTAAAACAAAAAAAAACTACCCAAGAATCCTAAATTTTAATTTATTCAAGTAGATTAAGATTATTCAAAGGAAAACATCAATACACCTACAATTCTAGAATGGGTCACACCATTTCAAAATGTAAAACAGTTATGAGTTTATCAACATATTCTGGAAAATAAAGGTTCTATACAACTTCTAGATGAGATAACATTTTCAGTATCTTCCTTTAACATTATAAAATATCATAAAAAATTTAACAAGTGGCTTAGATTTTAGGACTGACGCCACTGAAAGCAGTTTGGTCACATAAACGTTATATCCTACCAATAAAACTGAACATGATACACTGACTCATAGTGCTGGCTTCTCTTTTTAATAAGAATCCATCATTTTAAAAAATTACCAAAGCTACATTTAAAGAAACAAACACAATAAAAATATGGGGAAAAATCTTTAACTACGATTTTCTTGGTAATTGGCAAAGAAAGGAGGGAAAACAGCCTGAATAGTAAGTTCAGATTGGCCACCTGAGATCAATTTTCCTCATTTGTGAAATATAATACCTATATCATCTCTACTGAATGTAGCTGAAAACAGGGTAAAATATAATTACAGAACCCTGCTTCAGAACTTTTTCAAATAATCATAGTCTTTTAACAGTTTTTCCCATTTACTTCATATAATACTGATTCATTCATGCCACAATGTGTTTCTATTTTAAAATAACTACTACTTGAATATACTGAATTTCATGGCATTAATACAGTATACTGTGAGGTTACTTTTGGGTTACTGTTCTTCCTCTGGCTCTCGTGACCGCTTCCGAGAACCGAACGAACTTTCTGTTTGCAGTGAACATTCAGTAGCAGCAACAGCATCTCTAAATCCCTGAGACTGAAAAAAAAAAAAAAAAAGGGAAAGAAAAAGAAAAAACTAAAAATATGCTTTAAGAACATTTAAAATAAAGATAAAAATAAACACTGGTGTTCCAAATATTTTTACTTAACTAATGGAAAAGCTACTGTTCTGTTCTTGAGATAGAATCTATCAACCACTCTTACTGAAAAGGATAAACCTCACAGGTAGGTGTCCGAGCCAGGGTAATATTAGGATATTTAATATATATTTATCTACACACAGAAATAACACTGCATTAAAAAATGTCTTTGGGTCCAGCAGGCAGCATAGTGGTGAAGGTGTCAGACGCTCACATGGCAACCACAGCCTAAGTCCTGGACCTGGTGACTTGAAAATCATGCCTAGTGCATATGCATGTGTGTCCAAAATCCTGAGAAGAGAATGGAGAAGGGATTTCAGTGTGGCCATCCCCCAGGGGGAGGATTTCTCACTTTTCCTCTGTCTCTCTGACTTACCCTATGGCAAAAAAGAAAAACAAAAACAAACAGTTCTCTAAAGGACAAGTCTAATAAACTTTATGACGGCTTGGTTAGAAGAAGTTAAAGGGGGGCCAGCAGATGACATAGCAGTTATGTAGCTGAACTCCCAAATGGCTGACAACGATCTGAGTCCAGGACTCAGTGACTTAAAACACACACTGGGCATATGTGCATGCATGCCCAAGATCCTGGGAGGAAAATAAAGAAGGGACTGTGGCATGACCATCCCCCCGGGGGGATGAGCTCTCACTTTCCCTCTCACCGTCACTCTCTCCCCCTGGCAAGCACACATGCCCTAAAGCAAAAACCTCTTTTAAAAAAGAGGTTAAAGGAAGTGATATATATTAATTCTTAGATACTGTGCAAATTTATTTTCACAATTAAGTAAACTTTTCCAACTAAGATTTTCAAACACACCTGGGCAATGTAAACTAATTTAGCATTGGAGTTTTTCCATTTCTGTTTTTGTTCTTATGCCAAAAATATACTTGGCTCAACACTAATGATAAGTATGCCTATTTCAGCCAAAAAATATGTGTTCTATAATAAAAATTCACAAGAAAATTAATATTGTAAAGTGGGCTATATTTGTGGCTATGACAGACCTATAATACCTACAGGCCAAATTAATAATGTTGATATTTTCTCCTTTCTCAAAATCTTCAACTCTCAGTTTAAAATTTTTCAATATCCTGATTTATACATGGCATGGAACACGGTACCCAAAAATAAGCATTTCCTCTGTTCTTAAGAATAAATTTCAGTTCAATTACAACTATAGTATTCTGTATATACTATTTCAGGGACAATGTTCTAAGTTTCAAAAGCTGTCCTCAAATATGCTTCCTGTCTACAAAAGTTAACAGAAGTAATTTGTAAATGCTTTTTAATTACTGCCCACCAATATCAAAATCTCACTCTAATCAAACAATACTGACTGTAATTTGAAAGAGAACTGTGGATTCCTTCTGGCTTGGTGACTTGAACAATGTTGCCAACCTGGTTAGAGAGAAAGAATAAATATACACAAACAAATAACTTTAATTAATTAGTTCAGATAACTGATTTAATAATTTATAGTTTTACTATGATTCTATTATTTTGTTCTCTAAGGAAAAAGAAAGAAAGAACAAAAATACTCTGCAGCCCAGTGGCAGTCTACAATGCTGGAAGTCGTATAGAAGATCAGCTTGGCTGATCTAAACATGCTGATGCACATGTGCATGCCCATGATCCTGGCAGGTTGGAAAGACTGGGGAGGGGAGGAGAATTATGGCATGAGACCCTGTTGAGGGTACTTGTCTATTTTCCCCCCAATATTGGCAGACAGCATGTGTATGTGAGAGAGATAAAACACCCCCCACTGAGGTGTGATCATGCTGCAATTTTTTCTTGCATTTCTCCATCCCATCAGGATTTTGGGTATGCATGCAGATATACCAAGCTTACTTTTCTTTTTTCAAAGAAAAGATTTAGTTAATTTTATTCATCATCATCATTATTTTTCTTATTTGCTACAGGGTACATATGCTCACCAGAGACAGAGAGTGAGAAAGCAAGCTGCCAGGGTCAAGGCTTGAATTGTGATCAGCCATGTGGGAGTCCAGCACCCTAACCAACATGTCACCTGCTGACCCCATCAAGCATATTTTCAAATTGCCAGTGCTAGAATTTGAACTGTAGTCAGCCATGTGGAATCTGGTTCCTTATACATGGGGCTTAACCACTACCCTATGCAGTTGGTCCAAAAGTGCTTGTCTTTCTCTCTCTCATGAAATAAATCATCTTTAAAAAAAAAAAAGCCCTCCTGGGGACAGTAAGTGGCGTGGTGGTTAAGGTGTTGGACTCCCACATGCTGACCATGGTTTGGGCTCTGGAGCCAGCAGCCTGAAAATCATGCCAGGCATGTGTGCATGCATGCCCAGAATCCCGAGAAGAAAATGAAGGATCGTGGTGTGGCCATCCCCACTGAGAAGTGACTTCTCACTTTCCCTCTCTGTCTCTCTCTGGCAAGCACACTTGGCACTATGGCAGAAACCTTTTTTAAATTTTTTTTAAAGAGGTTTCTTGCTACAGGGCATGTGCACTCACCAGAAAGACAGAGATAGAGAGACACAAAGCAAGAAATTACCCCCCAGAGGGGATGGTCATGCCGCAATCCCTTCTCCTCCATTCTCCTCTTGGGATCTTGGGCACGCACACGCGCCCAGTGTGAGTTTAAGCCATCGGGTCTGGGATTTGAACCGTGGTCATCCACATGGGAGTCCAGCGACACAGCCATTACGCCAATTGCTGGTCCCAGCAGAAACCTTTTTTAAGAAAAATAACAACAAAAACTTGAAGTATAGGTATTGAAGTTAAGGTGGATGAATCCCACATAGCAAGCTGTACAGTTCAAGTCTTAAACTTGAAGACACACTGGGCATGTGTGTGTGCATGCCCCAAGTGCCAACAGAATGGAGAAGGGACTGTGGTGTGGTCATCCCCTAGGGACGGGAAAGGGTATGTGTGATTTCTCACTTTGTCTAGCAAATGCACATGCCCTATGGCAAAAACTAAGAAAATAAAAAAAAATCCACTATATGTTCAACATAAATAAACCCTGAAGACATCGTGTCAAATGAAATAAGGCAGTCACAATCAGATAATTACATTGGTATTTGGAGGTACCTAGAGTTAAATTCACAAAAACAAAAGGTAGAATAGTAATTGTAAAGGGGAGAGGCTAGGAAAAATAAGGAGTTGGTGTTTCAGTACTAAACCATGAAAAGTTTCTGAAAATGAGCCAGATCCACCATGGCTGACCATGTGGTTTGAATCCAAAACCCAGTAGCTTGGAAAACATGCTAGATTGATGTACATGAGTGCCTAAAATTCCAACAGGAAGGGACTGTGATGCGGCTATGCCCCACTGAGGGGTACTTTCTCCTTCTCTCTTTTTGTCTTTCTCTGGTGAGTGCATGCATCCTCAGGCAAATTAAAAAAAAAAAAAAAAAAAAGGGTTCTGGAAGTGGATGGTGGTGATGACTGCACAATACAAATGTACTTAACACCACTGGGGGCCAGCTCATGGCATAGTGACTAAGGCAACTGGTTCCCATATGGCCAACTATGCAGTATGATTCCCGGACCCTGTGTCTTGAAAAACACAAGTGTGTGTACAAGCCCAAAATCCCCAAAAGGAGAAATAGAGAAGGGATTTTGGTGTTTTGTTGTTTTCTCTTAGATAGGGTCTTACTACTTTTCAATCCTCTTGCCTCAGTCTCCAGAATAGCTGGGACTACAAATGTATGCCACAACACCTACCAAAATGGTTATGGTTTATATTTTACCACAAATGGAAAAAAATAAAAAAACTGACATAACTATACAAAATACAGATTCTAACTTAAAGAAAAAATAGACCCTGGGGGACTAGCAGGTGGTGTGGTGGTTAAAGCGCTGCACACTCCCACATGGCCAACCATGGTTTGAGTCCAGGACCTGGTGGCCTTCTTTCTCACTCTCTCTCTGGTCAAATTAATTAATTAATTAATAAGTAAATAAAATTAAATAAAAATAACTTTTTAAAATCAGACTCTCAGTGTTATAAGGATCATCTACTTACAAACAATATAATGTTAATTTGATTTCAAAGACAATTCAAAAAGGACATTTACATTATAATTTGTTACTCTGTTACTTTTGAATTTGCCCCATTCCTCAGGCATAATTGAAAGAAAAAGGTAACTACGGCCAGTAGGTGCTGTGGTGATTAAGGCACTGGATTCCCACATGGCCAGCTATAGCTTGAGTCCCGGACCTGATAGCTTGGAACTCATGCCAGGTGCATGTACATGCATGTCCAAAATCCTGAGAGGAGGGGCCCGCAGGTGGTGAGGTGGTTAAGGGCACTGGACTCTCACATGGTTGACCACAATTCCGAGTCCTGGACCTGGTGGCTTGCTTTCCCACTGCCCCACCCAATTCCCTCTCTGCTCAAATTAAAAAAACAAACAAACAACAACAACAACAAAAAAAAACATCCTGAGAATGGAAAAGGGATGGAGGCATGGCCATCGCCCCAGGGATGATTTCTCACTTTCTGTCTCTCTGGTGAGTACTTGCACCCTTTGGCAAAAAATTTCTTTTTTCCTTTTTTTTGGGAGAGGATTTTGCTATAGGGTACATGCGCTCCCCAAATCACCCCACCAGGGGGTAGGCCCTCCTTCATCCCCTTCTCCTCCATTCTCTCGGGATCTTGGGTATGCACACACACGCACATGGCATGAGTTTAAGCTACCAGGTCTGGGACTCGAACCACGGTCAACTACATGGGAGTCCAACGACCCAGCCATTATGCCAACTGCTGGTCCCGTTATGGCAAAAACTTCTACTACTACTACTACTAATAATAACAACAACAAACAAAATTAAAATAATTCTTTAAAGGAAAAAAAGGCAACCAGGGACCATGGTCCATTAGCTTACTGTTCGAGGTTTTTACCTTCAAGAAAAAAAGTCAGAATATAAAATGTCATTTACTCTACAATTAAAATTTTATACATAAATAAATTACTGTTACATAATATGTAACATAAGAATAGCTATGATGGGACCAGCAGATGGTGTAATGGCTACGTTGCTGGACTCCACATGGCTGACCACAGTTCGAATCTTGGACACAGTGGCTTTAAACTCATGCCAGGTGCATGTAAATATGTGCCCAAAATTCTGAGAGGAGAATGGAGGAGAAAGGACTGCAGCATCGCCATGCTTCCTGGGGGATAATTTCTCATTTTTGGTTTCCCTCCGGAGAGTACACACGCCCTATAACAAACATCTCTCTAAAAAAAGAAAAAAGGAAAAAAAAAAGTTGTGATAAGCAGGACTTAAAATTTTTTAGAAGAATTATTTAATTTTATTTATTATTATTATTTATATTTGTATGGGACATGTGTGCTCACCAAAGAAAGACAGAGAGAGAGAAAGAGAGAAAGCAAGCCTCCAGGTCTGGGACTCGAACCATGGTCAACCAGGTAGGAGTCCAGATTCTAAACCACTGCCACCTCCTGGCTCCAGGATTTAAATTTTTACAATGCTTTAGGGTTAACGTCTACCTTCTATGGAGCTGGCAGGTGGTGTAGTGGTTAAGGCGCTGGACTCCAACATGGCGGACCATGGGTTTGAGTCCTGGACCTGGGGACTTGCTTTCTTACTTTCTCTCTTT
>NW_006159921.1:1270078-1289948 GCF_000334495.1 Tupaia belangeri chinensis
CTTTCCCTCTCTGGTTAACTAATAACAAGTGGGGTCAGTAGGTGGCGTAATGATTAAGGGTGCTGGACTCACATGTGGCCAACCGCAGTTTGAGTCCTGGACCTGGTGGCTTGCTTTCTAATTTTCTCTCTCTCATGCACATGCATGTTCTGTCTCTCTCTGGTCAAATTAAAATAAAGTTAAATAAAATGATTAATCATCATCATCATCATCATCATCAAATTAAATAATTCTTTTTTGGGGGGGAGAGGTTTTTGCTATAGGGCACGTGCGCTCGCCAGAAAGAGAGAGACCGAGAAACAGAAAATGAGAAATCACCCCCCAGGGGGGATGGCCACGCCACAATCCCTTCTCCATTCTCCTCTCGGGATCTTGGGCACGCACAAACACATGCCAAGCGTGAGTTTAAGTCATCGGGTCCGGGATTCGAACCATGGTCGACTACATGGGAATCCAACGAGATAGCCATTACACCAACTGCTAAAATTAATTCCTAAAATTAAAGAATTCTTTTAAAAAATCTAACTTCAGGGACCATCAGTTAGCATAATGGCTATGTCTCTGGACTCCCATGTAGTCTACCATGGTTCGAGTCCCGGGTGCGAGTGCGTGCGTGCCCAAGATCCCGAGAGGAGAATGGAGAAGGGATTGCGGCGTGGCCATCCCCCTGGGGGGGTGATTTCTCGCTTTCTGTCTCTCTGTCTCTTTAACAAGCACACTCCCCCTATAGCAAAAACCTCTCCAAAAAAAAAAAAAAAATCTAACTTCAATGCAAAAAGATAACAGAAAAAAATTTTTTTGAGAGAGATTTTTGCTATAGGGTTAGTGTGCTTGTAAAAGAGACAGAGAGACAGAAAGCGAGAAATCACCCCCCCAGGGGGATGGCCACGCCGCAATCCCTTCTCCATTCTCCTCTCAGAATTTTGGGCACCTGCGCCCGGAGTGAGTTTCAAATCTCCAGATCTGGAACTGAACCACAGTCAACAACATGGGAGTCCAGCAATGTAACCACTACACCATCTGCTAGTCCCAATAAAAGAAAAATTTAAGATGTCTAATTAGAAAATTATTTTGATACAATAAAACCAAAATTAACTAACCTGAAAAATTAGTAACTAAATCACTTCATATTGCGAGTATGTCCAAAAATGTACCCGGAGACTCTGACTTTTCTGAGGAAATCATTGAAATGTAACAGGCTTTTTTTTTTTTAAGAGATTTTTGCTATAGGGTATGTGCGCTCACCAGAGAGACAGAGAAACAGAAAGTGAGAGATCACCCCCCAGGAGGGATGGCCACACTGCACTCCTTTCTCCTCTGTTCTCCTCTTGGGATCTTGGGCACGAGCAGATGGTGTAACAGTTATGTCCCTAGACTCCATGCAGTTGGAGGCCTGGACCTGGTGGCTTAAAACTCACTCTGGGTTTTAAGAAGCACTGGGGCGGGGACTAGCAGTCGCGTGACTCCGATGTAGTCGACCGCGGTTCGTGTCCCGAACCCGGTGGCTTAAAACTCACGTCGGGCGCGTCTGCGTGCGTGCCCAAGATCCCGAGAGGAGAATGGAGAAGGGATTGCGGAGTGGCCATCCCCCCTAGAGGGTGATTTCTCGCTCTCTGTCTCTTTGTCTCTCTCTGTCTGCCTGGCAAACACACATGCCCTATGGCAAAAACCTCTCAAAAAATAATAATAATAATAAAGAAGAAGCACTGGGGCCAGCAGGTGGCATGGTGGCCATCCCCCCTGGGGGGGTGATTTCTCGCTTTCTATCTCTCTGTCTCTCTCTGTGTGTCTGGCGAGCACACGCATCCTATAGCAAAAACCTCTCAAAAAAAAAAAAAAAGAAGAAAAGAAAAAGAAAAAGAAAAAGGGGGACTAGCAGGTGGCGTGGTAGTTCAGGTGCGGGACTCCCACATGGATGACCATGGTTTGAGTCCTGGACCTGACAGTTTGCTTTCTCACTTTCCCTCCCTCTCTCTCGCCAATCAAATTAAATAAGAATACTAATAAATAAAATTGAATAATTATTTTTAAAAAAGAAGCATTTACACATTTATTGAGAACCCTAAAGTTGTGCTGTCCCATAGCATAATGGTTAAGAGAGTTGGATCTCACATGACTAACCCTAGTTCAGATCCCAGCCCTGGCAGCTGAAAAACTATACCAGGCACACGTGCATTTGTACCCTAAAATCTGATGGAATGAAGAAAGAGAGGAAAAAAGATTGTGGTGTGACCCTGCCCCATTGTGGAGTACATTCTTTCTCTTCCTCTTTCTCTCTGGCAACCACAATACCCTCTGGTAATTAAAAAGAAAACACACACACACACACACACACACACACACACACGCAAAGAAAAAGTCCTACAGTCAAAGGAGCATTAAGTACTGTAGTTGAAAATCTTTCAAATTTCTTTCTTTTTCTTTTTTTTAGATTTTTGCTATATGGTATATGAGCTCGCTGGAGATACAGAGAGACAGAAAGCAAGAAATCACCCCCCAGGGGGGATGGCCAGGCCCCAGTTCCTTCTCCTCCATTCTCCTCTTGGGATTTTGGGTACACACATAATTACACGCCTGGCTTATGAGTTTTAAGCCACTGACTGGGTCCAGGACTTGAACTGTGGTTGACTATGTGGGAATTCAGTGACGTAACCATTACAACATTCACTGGTCCCAATCTTTCAAATTTCTAAGAATAAACTTTTATGTCATGTCTGCATCTCAAGAGATCTTTTTAAACAAGTAACTAAACCAAAGAATCACTTGGCTCATGGCCTCAGCTGAGATGAAGCTTAACATATGGCTAAACTACATAGTTTAGGTCAGGAAGAAACAAGACAGAAGCACAATTTGTGCTCGAAAACTGAGCACACATATGAAACTGTGTGGGGGTGTTGATGTATTACTCCACTCTACCACCAGATCTTCTTGGCAGGGTAGTATAATTCTGAACAATCTTGGCATCGTATTATCATGAATATGCAAATTGGAGGAAAATCCACTTATTATAAGGACACAGACAAAAAGCTTTTCTTTAGCAACTGTTGAAATGTTATTCCATCATTAGTCAAAGGGTAAAACTCAGGTCTTATTGGTGAAGGATAGGAACTGGAGCATGAGATCATACATCTAAGTTCAAGTCGCAACATAACTGTGACTCTTCAAGGTATTTAGTTTTTCTACTTAAACAGTGTTTATACCTATTTGACCCTGGTATGAATTTCTATTTCCATTCTTTCAAGATAAACTAAAATTTGGATCAGCTCTGGTGGTCAAAGCAGCTGGATTTTACATGGCTGACTATGCAGTTCAAGTCCTGAACTTGGTGGCTTCAGAAACATTCTGGGCACATGTATATGTGTGCCCAATATCCCAAAAGGAGGGCAATACGGTGGAAAAGGGACTGTGGTGCAACCATTAATCATGGGGGATGCTTTCTTATCTACCCCTTCTCTGATTCTGTCTCTCTAGTGAGCATACATACCCTCTAGCACACGCACGCACAAACAAAAAGATAAACTAAAATTTAAAAAGCATGTAAGCTTTCATGCAACTTGAATGACTTAAAGACATCTCATTTCCGGGCTGACTCAGTAATGTAGTAGTTAAGCACTGAGCGTTGGGAGACAGATCCTTTGTGGCCGACCATGGTTTGAATCCTGGCCCTAGCAACTTGAAAAACACACCGGGCACGTGTGTTATGTGTCGAAAATCGTGACAGGATGCAGAAATGGATAAAAGAGAATTGAGACATGACTGTGCATCATTAGGGGGTGCTTTCTCTCTATCTCTGGTGAGCACACATGCCCTGTGGCATTAAAAAAAAGTTTTTAAAAGATACCTGGTTTCATATAATGAAGAACAAAACTATTTTAATTCTATCAAATAAAGTCAACTTATACAGATTATAATTAAGTAAATATTTATAAATTAAATTAAAAATAATTATAATAAAGTATGCATATTACTAGTCACATATCCACAACCTGAAGTGGAAAATAACTTTGGAGAAAAAGAATTTTATCTAAAAAAAGAGAGCAAGATTAGGTTAGGGTTAGGGTTAGGGTTAGGGCTGGGGTTAGGGTTTTGAGTTAGGATTTAGGTTCAGGGTTAGGTTAGGGTTAGATTAGAGTTAGGGTTAAATTAGGGTTAGGGTTAGATGAGAGTTATGGTTATGGTTAGGGTTTAGGGTCAGGATTTAGGATTGGGTTAGGGTTTAAGGTTAGGCATTAGGTGTTAGGGTAAGGGTTAGTTAGGGTTAGAGATTAGGAAATAGGGTTAGGTTAGGGTTGGGGTTGGGGTTAGGGTTAGGTTAGGGTTTAGGATTAGGGTTGGGTTGGGGTTAGGGTTTGCATTCAGGGTTAGGGTTTAGGGTCAGGGTTAGGGTTTAGGGTTAGGGTTAGGTTAGGGTTTAGGTTTAGGATTAGGGTTAGGTTAGGGTTGGGGTTAGAGTTAGGTTAGGCTTAAAGTTATGTTAGGGTTAGGTTAGGGTTAGTGTTGGTTTAGGGTTAGAATTAGGATTTATGGTTTAGGGTTAGGGTTTAGGGTTCAGGGTTAGGTTTGAGTTATGGTTAGGGTTAGGGTTTAGGGTTAGGTGTGGAGCGCCCGCGCCCTAACATGGCGCCGAGAGCACCCAGACCTCTACATAAACAAGTCCATATTTGGTTATTGTTCCTGTTCCGGAACGCGTAGGCACTGCCTCAGCCTATCAGTGCTTGCCTGGTGGCAAAAGAGGACTGGTTTGCGGGACGGATATATAGGGAGCCCGGGTGGGCTGGGAGTAAAAGGAGGAAGAAGAAGAAGATTGTAAGAAGCTTGGGGTAATAAAGCGTTCTGGAGAAGACCTTGTCAGCGTCGCCATTGAAGCAACAGTTAGGTTAGGGTTTAGTGTTAGGGTTAAGTTAGGGTTAGAGTTAGGTTATGGTTAGTTAGGGTTAGGTTTAGAGCGAAAAAAATTAAAAAGGAAGAGTAAGAGCTATACTTTCAGATTTGCTGGTAATCAATCCAAGACTATAATTATCTTCAAGAAACAGTTAAGTATAAGAGAAATTGAATAGACTCTATTATAGAGTCAGGCATAAAATGTGGATACTACAAAAACCAGCAGATTGCACAATGGTTACATTGCTGGACTCCCACGTAGTCGACTGTGGTTTGAGTCCTAGACCTGGTGGCTTAAAACTCATGCCAGACGTGTGTGAGTGCATGCCCAAAATCCTGAAAAGAGAATGGAGAAGAGACTGTGGTGTGGCTCTGCCCCCTAGGGAGTGATTTCTTGCTTTCTGTCTTCTTCTATCTCTCTGGCGAGTGCACATGCCCTATATCAAAAATATCTCTTTAAAAAAAATAGGGAGCTGGCAGGTGGCGTGGTAGTTGAAGCTAGACTCTCACGTGGCCAACCATGGTTTGAGTCCTGGACCTGGTGGCTTGCTTTCTTACTTTCCCTTTCTCTGTCTGATCAAATTAAAAAAATAATGGGGGACCAGCAGTTAGCGTAATGGCTATATCACTGAACTCCCATGTAGTTGACTGTGGTTCGAGTCCCAGACCCAGGTGGCTTAAACTCACACCAAGCACATGTGTGTGTGCCCAAGATCCCAAGAGGGGGATGTAGAAGAAGGGATTGTGGCATGGCCATCCCCCTCGAGGTGTGATTTCTCACTTTCTGTCTCTCCGTCTCTGTCTTTCGGGAGAGCTCATATGCCCTATAGCAAAAACCTCTCCCAAAAATAAATAAATAAATAAAATAATGATGATGAATAAAATTAAATCATTCTTAATTCAAGTTTATTGAAAATGGTAGCTACTGTTTACTACTTAGTCAGCTAACATTTCTGGGCCTTGTTTTCCTCATTTTTAAAAAAAATTAATTATTTATTTAATTTTATTATTTTTTAAAACTTGACCAAAGAGCGAGAGAAGAAAAAGAGACAGAGGGAGAGAGAAAGTGAGAAAGAAAGCCGCCAGGTTCAGTATGCGAACTGTGGTCAGTCACGTGGAAGTCTAGCACCTGAACCACTACACCATCTGCTGACCCCCTTTACTTTTAATAATAATACGTACAGATTCTTCAAAGAGTTACTAAACGAATTGTCTGAAATTTTGTATATAAAGTGTCTTGTAAAATATCTAGCCCAAGGAAGCAATCACTAAAATGACAGTAAAGGATATAGGGAGGGACCAGCAGTTAGCGTAATGGCTATGTCACTGGACTCCCACGTAGTTGACCGCAGTTCGCGTCCCAGACCCAGTGGCTTAAAACTCACCCTGGGCGCGTGTGTGTGCGTGTCCAAGATCCCAAGAGGAGAATGGAGGAGAAGGGATTGTGGCGTGGCCATCCCCCCTGGGGGGGTGATTTCTCGCTGTCTGTCTCTCTGTCTTGCGAGCACATGCACCCTATAACAAAAACTTCTCAAAAAAAAAAAATGGATATACGGAAATTTTTATAGACCAATAGATATCATCCCAATGTATCTGTAGTGAACGTCAGTGTACTATACCCTTGTCTAATTTTTTTCTTTTTAAAGAATTATTTATTTAATTTTATTTATTATTATTGTTTTTCCATCTGACCAGAGACAGAGAGAGAAAAAGGGAAAGTGAGAAAGCAAGTTACCAGGTCCAGGACTCGAACTGTGGTCAGTCATGTGAGAATTCAGTACCCCAACCACCATGTCACCTGCCAGTCTCACTTTGCTCTAATTTCTTTGGAAACGTGTATAAGAAGCTAAATTCATACAGTGCTTAACTCTTTTTTTTTTTGAGAGTTTTTTTCGCTATAGGGTGCATGCGCTCGCCAGACAAACAGAGAGAGACATAGAGACAGAAAGCGAGAAATCACCCCCCAGAGGGGATGGTCACGCTGCAATCCCTTCTCCTCCATTCTCCTCTCGGGATTTTGGGCACGCATGCACACGTGCCCAGTGTGAGTTTTAAGCCACCGGGTCCGGGACGTGAACTGCAGTCGACTACGTGGGAGTCCAGGGACATAGCCATTACGCTAACTGCTGGTTCCCCAATAAAATAATTCTTTAAAAAAAAAAAAAAAGGACTCTCAGTTGGAAAACTGCTGCCAAATCTTTGTAATATGGTTTGTTGCTGAAACAAAAAAACTCCTTTTGTGAATTCAGTATATAAATTTATGCATAGAATTACAGAAGTACTTGATCATAAGCACTACATAAAAATTATTTTTTAAAAACATTACCAGAGGGGCCAGCAGGAGGTGTGGTAGTTAAGGTGCTGGACTTCCGCATGGCCAAACCACCATGGTTTGAGTCCCAGACCTGGTGACTTGCTTTCTTACTTTACCACTCTCTCTCTCTGGTGAGCTCATGTAACCTATAGCAAAATTTAAAAGTAATAATAACAAATAAAATTGAATAAATAATTCTTTATTTTGAAGAATTATGTTATTTTATTTTATTCACTTATTTTAATTTGACCAGAGAGAAACAGAGAGTGGGGAGGAGTGAGAAAGCAAGCCACCAGGTCCAGGACTCAAACCGTGGCCAGTCATATGGAAGTCCAGCATGTAAACCACCATGCTACCTGCTGGCTCCAAATAAGTAATTCTTAAAAAAAAGAAAAGAAAGGTTACCAGAGGGTCACTAGGTGGCCTAGGGTAAACTGTCTAGATACCACATGGTCTACTCTGTGGTTTGAGTCCCAGATTCAGAGGCTTAAAAATCATGAAGTGGTGAGGCCGGCAAGTGGCATGGTGGTTGAGGGTGCTGGACTCCCACATGGCCAACTATGTCTCAAGTATCAGACCTGGTGGCTTGTTTTCTCACTTTCTCTTTCTCTCTGTCCCTCTCTGGTCAAATTAAAATAAATAGATAAATGAGTGAATAAATAAACTTTAAGAAAAATAAAATAATTCTTAAAAAAAAATGGGGTGGGGGTGTGGTAAATCAGGTATCATGGTGATTAAGGTACTGGACTCCCACATGGGCGATTGTGGTTCAAGTCCTAGACCTGGTGGCTTGCTGTCTCACTTTCCTTTTCTTTCTCTGGTGAGCACATGTGCCCTATAGCAAAATTTAAAAAGTAATAATAAAAAATATTATTGGATAATTATTTTTAATTATTTATTTATTTATTTATTTTTAAATTTTCTATAGGTCACATGTGCTCACCAGAAAGAGACAAAGTAAGAAAGTAAGCTGCCAGTTTGAGACTTGAATCATGGTCAGCCATGTGGGAGTCCAGAGCCTTAACTACCACACCACTTGTTGGCCCCAGTAAATAATACTTTGAAAAGAAAAGTAAAGTAAAGTAAAGTAAAGTAAAGTATGCTGGGCGCATGTGTGTGCATCCCCAAAATCCCAAGAGAAGAATGGAGAAGTGATTGCAGCATGGTCATCGCCTCTGGAGGGGTGATGTCTTACTTTCTCTCTCTGTATCCATCTGGTGAGCATACATGCCCTATAGTGAAAACTAAAAAACATTACCAGAGCTCTCTGGAAATACCATTTTAAAAGAAGACACAAACTGTATGAATCAATTGCAAAAAAAAGGTATACATAAGGCCAGCAATTGGTGTGGTGGTTACATCACTGGACTCCCACATAGCTCACAGTAATTAGGGTCCTGGACCTGGTGGCTTGAAAATCACACCAGGAACATGTGCATGCATGCTCAAGATCCCAGGAAGAGAATGGAGGAATAGGGATTGCAGCATGGCTGTTCCCCCGGGAGGGGGTGGTGATTTCTCACCTTCCCTCTCACTGTATCTGTCTCCCTCTCTTACTGGTAAGTGCACATGTCCTATGACAAAAACCTCTTTATATTAGGGTCAAGTAAACCTACCTTAGTCAGGCATCGTGTTTTTCAGTTTGTAGAAGAAAAAAGAAATACAGATTATAAAATAAGACTGTATTGGGGCCAGCAGGTGGCATGGTGGTTAAGAACGCTGGACTACCATATGGCCAACCACAGTTCAAGTTCCAGATGGGGCAACATGCTTTCTCACTTTCCATATTGTCGCTCTCTGGCCAAATTAAAATAAGTAAATAAATAAAGTTAATAAAATAATTCTTAAAAAAAGAAAACTTAAAAAAAAAAAAAATAGACTGGGGACCAGTAGTTGGCATAATGGCTATGACACTGGACTCTCATGTAGTCGACCACAGTTCGAGTCCCGGACCCTGTGGGTTAAATTCACACGAACGTGTGTGTGTGCGTGCCCAAGATCCCGAGAGGATAATGGAGGAGAAGGGATTGCAGTGTGGCCATCACCCCTGGAGGGTGATTTCACGCTGTCTGTCTCTCTCCTTCTGGTGAGGACACACGCCCTACAGCAAAAACCTCTCAAAAAAGTTTTTTTTATTGTTTAGCTTTATTTACTATTTATTTAATTTGGCCAGAGAAGGACAAAGCAAGAGAGCGAGAAAGAGGAAAGTGAGAAAGCAAGTCACCAAGTCTGGGAGTCGAACCATGGTCACATGTGGGAGTCCAGTACCCCTAACAACCACATCTCTGCCAGCCCCATATATTTTTTTTAATTTTTTTTTAACTTTATGTATGTATGTGTGTATACATTTTAATTTGACCAGAGGGAGACAGAGAGGAAGAAAGTGAGAAATCAACACACAAGTTTATATTAGGGTCAAGTAAACCTACCTTAGTCAGGCATCGTGTTTTTCAGTTTGTAGAAGAAAAAAGAAATACAGATTATAAAATAAGACTGTATTGGGGCCAGCAGGTGGCATGGTGGTTAAGAACGCTGGACTACCATATGGCCAACCACAGTTCAAGTTCCAGATGGGGCAACATGCTTTCTCACTTTCCATATTTCTCTCTGTCTCTCTCTGGCCAAATTAAAATAAGTAAATAAATAAAGTTAATAAAATAATTCTTAAAAAAAGAAAACTTAAAAAAAAAAAAAATAGACTGGGGACCAGTAGTTGGCATAATGGCTATGACACTGGACTCTCATGTAGTCGACCACAGTTCGAGTCCCGGACCCTGTGGGTTAAATTCACACGAACGTGTGTGTGTGCGTGCCCAAGATCCCGAGAGGATAATGGAGGAGAAGGGATTGCAGTGTGGCCATCACCCCTGGAGGGTGATTTCACGCTGTCTGTCTCTCTCCTTCTGGTGAGGACACACGCCCTACAGCAAAAACCTCTCAAAAAAGTTTTTTTTATTGTTTAGCTTTATTTACTATTTATTTAATTTGGCCAGAGAAGGACAAAGCAAGAGAGCGAGAAAGAGGAAAGTGAGAAAGCAAGTCACCAAGTCTGGGAGTCGAACCATGGTCACATGTGGGAGTCCAGTACCCCTAACAACCACATCTCTGCCAGCCCCATATATTTTTTTTAATTTTTTTTTAACTTTATGTATGTATGTGTGTATACATTTTAATTTGACCAGAGGGAGACAGAGAGGAAGAAAGTGAGAAATCAACACACAAGGTCTGGGACTCAAACTGTGGTCGGCCATGTGGAAGTCCAGCGTCTTTAACCACCAAGCTACCTCCTGGGCCTCCCAATGTGTATTTAAATGACCTGTTATTCCATCTTTGCCTATAGGATGTCTGAACTACCCCCTTTATTATAGAATTTCCAAAGCAAGTTCTCTAGGTTATACCAATTAATCACAAAGCAGAGAGGTTGGCATAAATCTAACATTTCTGAAAGTGTAAAATAAAAGAATTCACAGCTTTCAATGGCCTATTTTAAAGAAAATAAAGGCTGTTTTGTTTACTTGTTCAGCAGCTTTAAAAACAAATGTAAAGGTTTCATGCTGGCATGATTTTAAAGAACAATACTTGTAAAAGGCAAGTAACTAGCTAGATAATAATAGCAGGAAAAAAAATGCAAAAGAAAAAATAACAGATGCAATTTCATAAAGAAATACATTAAGCAACTAAGAAAAACCATCCTATTTTCCACATAAATTAGTCTTGATATTATTCTTCTTTCAATCCCTTCCAGGAACACAGAGTACTTACCTCTTTTTGCATGGCTAATAAAGGATTTCAAAGAGCTTTAGGAGGAGGCATTCCTTGGCCACCTACTTGTTTCAGGTATGCACCCCATTATTAAAATATCCCAAAAATTTCCTATGTAGGTAGGAATGTGCCCTGGATGGTCTCAGACAAGATCTAAAAGCATTAGTTCAGGGGTCTCGTGGACAGGACTAGATCTAAAAAACTAGATCTAAGTTAAGTGCTTAGTGTGATTAATCCAATATTCAGATTTACTAACTTATTTTTATACTGACCTTTGCTTTCGTTCCCAATGAAAAATTAGCCGTATTGTAGCAGCATGCCCCCAACTTTCCCCTAAGAGAAAAGAACATAGTACCTGTAATATTGCCCTATTGACTAGGTTGTAAGTTTCTCAAAATACTTTTGATTAAATGTAATTTTACTTTACTCTATTTAACATGATAAAAGTATACTTGGTTTAATAGTCTGAAGCTTTATGTTTGAGTCAGTGTATTTGTCAATTTTCCATATCTCAGGCCCATTATCCTATTTCTGATCCCCAGAAGAAAAACAAAAACTCTGATCGAATATTCTTTTGTTGTTGTGGTTGATAAGACTATTTTAAAATATTTTAGCAGATATAAAACTTGAAGCATCACATTCTAACAAAGCCATGACTAAGGTTAGGAACAGTAATAAGTCTAATCACCAATGTGATTTCTATTTAAATAAATTCACTCTTCCCCCTGCCTAAGACTGTGAGCTTCCAGAAAGTAAGAACTACCTTATGAATATTTTTATCCCCAGTACCTGACACAACAAGATAGTAGATACGCAATAAATGTTTATTAAATAACTAGAAGGATCAGTCAGTAACTAAGGGCACTGTACTTGGTGCTAAGGTGAATAAGACAACATTCTCTGCTTTTGTGGAGTTTACAATTCTCAACAAGTATCAAATGAAAGAGGCAGAAGAAAATGTGTTTAACTAAAAATGTTTATTTAATTACCCACCTAATGCAGGAACAAGCGAGGCCTGATTTTTATCAATCTTTGTTGTCATTTGATTGGTTAGAAGTACCTGTAAAAACAAAATGTGAGAAAATCAGGTGAGTTTCTCCCCAAAATTATGATTTTAGTATTCTGAATATAATCTAACTCCCCCCTCTTAATTTTGCCAGAGGGCATGTATGCTTTCCCAAGAGAGAGGGAAAGTGAGAAAGCACCTAAAATGGGAATGGTCATGCTCTAATCTTTTCTCCATCTGTCTCCTTTTGGAATTTTTGGGCACAATGTGCTTTTTTAGGTTGCCAGGTCCAGGACTTGAAATGCACAGCCAGTCATGTGGGATTCAGCTTCCTTAACCACCATACCTAAATTCCAACTTTTAAAGTAAGATTTATTCAGATAATAACATTTTTTTCTGATCATTTTTCTTATTTCACCTATAAAATTGGGTAGTTATCCTGGGACCAGCAGTTAGCGTAATGGCTATGTCGCTGGACTCCCATGTAGTTGACCGCGGTTTGAGTCCCAGACCCAGTGGCTTAAAACTCACGCCGGGCGCGTGTGCGTGCATGTCCAAGATCCCGAGAGGAGAATGGAGGAGAAGGCACTGGACATTCCCGCATGGCCAACCATGGTTTGAATCCTGGACCTAGTGGTTTGCTTTCTCACTTTCCCTCTCTCTGGTCAAATTAAAATAAATGTATGAATAAATAAAATTTTAAAAATTATTATTTTTTAAAAAGAGTAAAACTGGGACTAGCAGGTGGCATAGTGATTAAGGTGCTAGATACTCCCACATGGCCGACCAGAGTTCAAGTCCCAGACCTGGTGGTTTGCTTTTGCATCTTCCCCCTCTCTCTCTGTGCGTCTCTTTCTGGCCAAATTAAAAAAAAAAAAAGAGAGAATGACTAAATAAAATTAGAATAAATGACTCAAAAAAAAAAAAAGAGTAAAACCTTCATAGTTTGAAACATCAAAAAAACTTTGAACATTTGAGCATTTAATATATGCATACATAAAAGTGTAAAATATATATCAGAAGTCACATATGCTTTTATACTTGCTAATGGGGAGTTGGGTTTGGGGTGGGAGGGAGGGAGCATGTCAAGCACAGAAGAATTTATAGAGAAAGTATATTCCCAATTCCACAAAATCCTACCCTTAGAAGTAGCCACCTATTAAAGTTTTCGTCCTTTCAAATATTTCTCTTCATATGTACACTTTATCTTAGCCAAAGGCCAAAAAACATTACTTGTTTTCATAAGTAAAAGCATGTATATAATTTTTCTCAAAAGTAGGATTACACTAAATATATTATTGTACAACTTCAATGTTTTCACCTAATCACGTATCTGGATATATACTGTTGTATATTAGTGCATTTATACTTATATCACTCTTCTTAAACACTGCGCAGTATTCCACGTTACTGTTTGGGTTACTTTTTTAATCAAAAAAGAGAAAACTATTTCTTTTAAAACAAAAACAAAAACAAAACCCTAAGGAACAATGCAACCCATTAGTCTTGAGTGCCCCCTACTGGGGGGTCTTCATTGGTGTTAACAGAATGCTAAGTTATGATTAATGGCAAGAAATAACTTAAACACAGGACACTGTGGTCTTCAGCATACAGCAAAAGGTCTGAAAATTCAAAGAAAAGATGCATGTTTTGGGGGTGGAGTGATGGTTAAAGGTGCTAGATTTCCACATGGCCAACCGCAGTTGGAGTCCTGGACCTGGTAGCTTGCTTGCTTTCTCACTTTCCCTTTCTCCTGCTCTCTCTCTCTCTATGGTCAAACTAAAAAATAATGATAACAAATAAAATTAAATAAAAAAATATTTTTTAAAGATTTATGTTTTTAAATGATTTTTATAAAGGGAGTTATTTATTTACTTATGATGTAGTACAGGTAAGTGCTAAGGACATTTTCATCAGGGTAAAAACAAAGAAATCAAATTAAGCAGTGTAACCTTCCTTCTCTTTCCCGAACATGTATTTATTTACTAATGGTGGGATGGGTTTGTAGAGTGGAAGTGATAGCAAATAGGCAGTTTTAAAGGGAGAAAAAAAGGAGTTTTACCTCACCCCCTTTTCTCTCTTCTCTTCTATTACCTTTCTCCTTACACTTCAAATCTGGAAAAGTTTAGCCCTACTTGGAAACATCAAGGCTGCTTACACTACATAACTTTTCAGTCCATCTGAATATGTGATTATAGACTTTTTAATAATCAAAGACTCAGAGTAAAAGAAAAACACTGATGTAGAAAGAGCTTATCTGAAAAACATCAAGTATGTTTAGACAAAATACTGCAATTTCCAAAGGTGACATTTCTTCATGAAAGTCCATTTTTTAAATGACATATTGATTATGCTTATTTTGCAGGAAAACCGATGCACAACATTTATGACTAAAATGAACAGAAACCAAAACAAAACTACATTCAAAACTGCATGTGGTGTCAGCAGGTGGCATAGTGGTTAAGACACTGGACTTCCACAAGGCCAACTGCGGTTTGAGTCCCAAATTTATCAGCTTGAAACTCATGCTGGGCACTTGTGTATGCATTCCCAAAATGTCAAGAGGAGAATACAGAAGAACTGCAGTGTGGCCATCTCCACACTCCCAAGGGTGATTTCTCACTTTCTTTTTCAATGTCTCTCCCTGTCTCTCTGGTAAGCACATGTACATTATGGCAAAAAAACCTAAAAAAAAAAAAAAAAAAAAAACTAAAAAAAAAAAAGATGCATGTCACTATCATTTGCTTTTAGTCTAGCAAATTCTATTTTGTTATTTCTAAATATTAGTATATTATATAGTCTTGACATTATTATAAAACTCTCTTGACTAGTAATACTTACAGCCAATCTGTGACTATTGGCAAGGCTGATCATTTGCTGGGCTAGGCCATTCAGTAACCGAGTACGAAGGGATAGATCATCTAGGTCATGACGAAAAGGAAATGCAATGCCATCTACTATTACCAGTCTAACCTAAAACAGAAGAGATACTGATATAAGGTTAGGTATTAAAAACAGCACCCAAAAAGTAGTCCAGAGACAGCTTCAGTGCCTGGGGATTAAGGGAGCCAAGTCTCATATGGCCAACTACATTATTTAAATCCCACACAGTTCGATTCACAGACCTGGCAGCTTGAGAAACATGCCAGGCACATGTGAATGCATGTCCCAAATCCTGATAGGATAGAGAAATGGAGAAGAGCAGCATGACTATGCACCTTTTGCAGGGGTGCTTTCTCCCTCTTCCTCTGGCAAGTATACACAACCTCTGGCAATAAAAGAAAAAAAGAGTAGTTCAGGGCCAGCAAGTGGCATGGTGGTTAAGGTGCTGGACTCCCACATAGCCAACCGTAGTTTAAGTCCCAGACCTGGTAGCTTGAAAATCATGCCAAGCATGACTATATACATGCCCAAAATCCCAAGAGGAGAATGGAGAAGGGACTAAAGTGTGGCCATCCCACCTTGGGGGTGATGTCTCTTCTTTCTGGCTCTGTCTCTTTCTGTTGAACTCATATGTCCTAAGCCAAAAACCTAAAAATTAAATGAGAAAGAAAAGAGGTTCTAGCCCCTACCCAAGAAAAAACTTTAACTGCAAGGTCTATAATAGACTCTGACTAAGGCCAACAGTGCCCTTCCTCTACACCTCCAGGATGTCTTACGTGGTAACTCCACCTGCTGGAACAATAAAGAATAAGCTATTCACAGGGGCCAGCAGGTGGCATGGTAGTTAAGGCACTGGAGTCCCACATGGCCAACGATTCAAGTCCCAGACTTGGTGGTTTGCTTTCTACTTCTTTTTCTTTCTGGTGAGTGTAGGTGCCCTATAGCAAATTTTAAAAATAATAATAAACAAAATTAAACAAGTAAATCTTTAAAAAAATGGGGGGAGGGGAGATTAGCAGTTGGCATAATGGCTATGTCACTGGACTCCCATGTAGTCGACCACGGTTCGAGTCCCAGACCCAGTGGCTTAAACTCATGCTGGGCACATGTGCGTACATGCCCAAGATCCCAAGAGGAGAATGAGAGAGAAGGGACTGTGGCATGGACATCCCCCTGGGGGGTGATTTTTTCCTTTCTGTCTCTCTGTCTTTCTGGTGAGCGCACAAGCCCTATAGCAAAAACCTCTCAAAAAAAAAAAAAAAAAAAAAAAAAAAGAAAGGCAGTAGCAATTCCCAACACTCCCCTGGCTGAGAAACAAGTTCACCTCATTGGACCTAGTTATTAGCATAACGGGAAGACCAAACCCCTGAGAGCATGCAATCTTTCTCAGTGAGTCAGAGGCCACACACAGCTTGTAATATATTGGACATCAAAATATGTACAAATAATGTTGGTTTTAGTTGATATGGGAGCCAAATGTATGCTCACTTAACAGCAACCCTAATAAATTTGAGAGACCTTTAACTGCTATTGATGGATATAGGGGGAGATCACAATAAAGATAAGGAAAGTGACCCCAACAAAGGGTATTGGGCATATCCCTTTGTGTCCAAAATACATGCATCTCCTATAAAGGAATACATATTGGGTACTCACATATTATAAGGGTTGTGTCTGCATATTAGTGTTGGGGAGTTTCACTCCTGGGTACAAATTGTGAAAGCTATTATATGCACGCATGCTAAACATCCTCTGTATGTCCTCCCCAACCTTCACTGGGTGATAGCAGTAAAATATAGATTACCAGGAGGACATAAGGAAACAAGAGAAACAATAGAATTTATTCCCCAGTACACACAGCCCTTACAACTCCCCTGCATGGCCAGTGAAGAAACCAGATACTTGGAGAATGACAGTAGATTACAGAGAATGAAATAAGGTACTTCCTCCCCTGCAAGCAACTATTGCTGATACTTTTGACAGCTGGGATCATTTAACACTTTGTTGCTGGGGGCCAGCAGGTAGTGAGGTGGTTAAGGTGCTAAATTCCCACATGGCAAACCATAGTTTGAGTGCCAGACCTGGCAGCTTGAAAATCATGCTGGAAACCTGTGCATGCATGCCCAAAATTCCAAGAGGAGAATAAAGGAGAAGGGACTGTGGTATGGGCATCCCCTCTAGGGAATGATTTCTCACTTTCCCTTAGCTCACATGCCCTATGGCAAAAAACAAACAAACAAAACTTGGTTGTTGATTTAGCTAATGCCTTTTCTAGTACTGAAATTTATGCAGATTGTCAAGACCAGTTTGACTTTTCCTTACAAGGACACCAATGAACATTTATTAGATCATCGAATTATTTACACAGAAAAATGTCATGATTTTTCCTACAACCCAGTACTTAGTTTTTAAATTATTTTTTGTATTTATTATTTTTAATTTGCTATAGAGCACATGAACACACCAGAGAGAGAAAGAGGGAAACTGAGAAAGCAAGCCACCAGATCTGGGATGAACTATGGTCAGCCACGTGGGAGTTCAGTGCTTTAACCACCACACCACCTACTGGCCTGTCAATGGACATTTAACACCCTCCCATAGGGGTAGTCTACCCTCCACAGGGATACCTCTGTCTGTGCCAAGTAATAATTGCCCGAGACCTAGAAAAGTAAAGTGAGTCAAATACAGTGTCTCTATTTCATTATTGATACTACATTAACTTCTGACCATCATTACAAGGTAGGGGATAGGCTGTACACCAAAACAAGTTGCAAGAGCCTAGCTTATCTGTCAAATTCTTGGGGGTCCTTTGGTCAGCTAAGACAAATGTGATGCTGTTGGTGGCTACTGATAAGATCCAAGCCTTTCCCCATCCTACCACTTCTAAGCAACTGTAAAATTTTTAGGATTATTGGGTTATTGGTGGCTATGTATCGCCCATTTAGCTCAACTATTTTGTCCTTTACATAAATCGGCAAAGAAAGGGGCTCAAAGGAAATGGATGAGAGAGTACCAACAGGTATTCAAAACAGCTTAAAAACACCGTAGGTACAGTTCAGGCTTTGGGCAATGTAAATCAGTCACTCCCCTATGAACTGAATGATAGTGTCACCCAGGAGTATGCCTGGGTGCTCTGACAGCAGGAGGGGAAAGCCTGACTCCCCTAGTCACAAACTTGGAAGAGAGGAGAGGCATGATACAGTTTTATTAAGCAATAGATGAACATTGTTTATCAAGTTTCAAAGGGCCTGATTGGCCCTTTCCACTGTGGGATGATTCATAATCCATCCCGCAAGCCACTGACTTCAGCTGCTCAGGCAACAATCCTCACCAAGTGATGTCATACCTGCAACAACAATGTAAGTTATCCACCGGGCCTTTAAGCCACAAGCTATAATACAATAGCTTCAAGGACCTCATACACTTGTGGAGGGAATACAAAATTTGGTTCAGCTGCTGTAGAAAAGAGTTTGGCGGTTCCTCAAAAAAAAATTAAACACAGAATTACTATATGACCTAACAATTTCATGTGTAGTGATGTGGGCAGCTGTGCATGCGCCCTGTAGCAAAAATCTCTCAAAAAAATGCAAAAAATGTGGCATTAAATACACCATGAAGAACTATTTGGTCAGTAAAAGATTGGGCAGGCAATACTATATCTATAGAGAAGATTACAGGTTTCTGGTCAAACTATATGCCAGGCCCATGTATGTGTGATCCTGGCAGGCTGGAAAGGATGAGTGACATTATAGTAAGACCCTATTAAGTGTGCTTCTATCTGTCTGTCTGTCTGTCTCTCCTGTGAAAGAAATTAAAAAAAAAAAATTTTAAAGAATTATTTTTATCAGGGGACCAGCAGGTGGCATGGTGGTTAGGGCACGGGACATTCCCACATGGCGAACCATGGTTCAAGTCCTGGACCTGGTGGCTTGCTTTCTCACTTTCTCTCTCTCTGGTCAAAATAAGTAAATGAATAAATAAATTATTTTTTAAAAAATCATTTTTATTTATCTATTTACTTATTTTAATTTAACCAGAGAGGGACAGAGTGAGGAGAGAAAGAGAAAGTGAGAAAGCTGCTAGGTCCATGGTGGACATGTGGGAGTCCAGTGCCTTTAACCACCATGCCACCTGCTGGCCCCAAGAAATTTTAAATTTAAAAAGAGAGACCATGGGCCAATAGGTTGTATGGTAGTTAAGGTGCTAAATCCCACATGCCCAACTCTGTAGTTTGAGTCCTGGACCTAACAGCTTGAACATGCCAGGTGTGGGTGTGTGAATTTCCAAAATCCTGGAGAAAAAGCAGAAGGGACTGTAGTGTAATCATCCCCCGGGGGGTATTCCCTCCCTCTCACCCACTTCTTTCCCTGGTCAGCGCACGCACCTTATACCAAACATACATACATAAATAAATAGCATTGGACCAGCAGTTGGCGTAATGGCTATGTTGCTGGACTCCCATGTAGTCAACCACGGTTCGAGTCCTGGACCTGGTGGCTTAAACTCACGCTGGGCACGTGTGTGTGCGTGCCCAAGATCCCAAGAGAAGAATGGAGGAGAAGGGATTGCGGTGTGGCCATCCCCCCCAGGGGGTGATTTCTCACTTTGTCTCTCTTTCTGGCGAGCGCACGCACCCTATAGCAAAAACCTCTCAAAAATAAACAAATAAAATAAATAGTTAGCATCCAAATGGAAAGTAATAAAGTAAAACTATCTTTATTCATAGATAATAATTTTATATACAGAAAACCCTAAATAATCCACAAAAAGCTCCTAAAGCTAATAAACAAATGGAGCAAAATGACAGTATATAAGATGAACACACAAAAATTGTCCCGACCCGGGGGGACAGCCGAACGGGTTTCCTGAGTGAAGGCGTGAGCGCCAGGGCAAGCAGCGTAGTGTTACAGCACGGAGACGACAGTGTCGTCTGTTTATTGTGGGCAGCACGGTACAGCACAGAGACGACGCAGTGTCACAGCTCTTAAGGGTCGCGTCGTCTACTGTGAGCAGCACGGAGACGA
>NW_006159921.1:1290156-1295421 GCF_000334495.1 Tupaia belangeri chinensis
GTCGTCTGGCTACTGTGGGCCAGGCATCGTGGTTATATACACTCTGGTGGGTTGTAAACGGTGGGTCGTGATTGGTTGTTAATCGTTGGTTATGATGGGTTGCTTTTGGACCAATCATGAGGTGCCGGATATGCAAATTTGAGGGATTCTAGTGGCCAATCAGAGCAAGGTTTCGAAGGTCAGGTTTTTGGAAGGGAACCAATCATGGTAATTGTTTGCCCTCTGAGAAACTTCGGCAGACTCGCTGGTGTGCAGCTTCCCACAAAAAATCAGTTGTGGGCCAGAGGTGGTGTGGTGGTTATGGTGCAGGATCCCACATGACTGTGCAGTATGAATCCAGAACCAGTGGCTTGAAAAACACATTGTGGGGGAAGGGGGGGAGGGGGCAGCAGGTGGTATAATGGTTAAGGTGTTGGACTCCCACGTGGTCAACAGTGATTTGAGCCCTGGATGCAGCAGCTTGAAAGTCATGCTGGGAATGTGTGCATTTGTGTCCAAAATCCCAAGAGAAGAGTGGAGGAGAAGGAACTGTGGCATGGCCATCCCCATGTGGTGTGATTTCTCACTTTCTGTCTCTCTCTGTTTCTCAGGTGAGTGCACATGCCCTACAGCAAACTCTCTCAAAAAGAAAGAAAAACACATTGGCGGGCCAGCAGGTAGCATGATGGGTAAAGTGCTGGACTCTCACATAGCAAACCAGGGCTTGAGTCCTGGACCTGGCAGCTTGAAGCTCACCTGTGTGTGTGCGTGCATGCCCAAAATCCCAGGAAGACTATGGAAGAAAAACGATTGTAGCATGGTCATCCTCCCTGGGGAGTGATTTCTTACTTTCCCTCTCACTGTCTGTCTCTTTCAGGTGAGTACACATGCCCTATGGCAAAAACTTGGGGGGGGGGAGTAAAACTAATGAATATATATGAAAAAAAGGCAAATAAAACCACCACACATAAAACACTGATACATGCATGTGTGTGTCCCAAACCCTAAGAGAAGAGAGAACTGCAGCGTGGCCATCCACACTGGGGGAACAATATCTCACTTTCCCTCTCTCTATGTCTTTCTCTCTCTCCCCCAAGCATCTGCATCCTATAGCAAAAAAAAAAAAAAAAAAAAAAAAAATCAGTTGTATTTCTTTTTTGAAAAAATTTACCAAAGAGTACATGTGCTCACTAGAAAGACACAGAAACAGAAAGGAAGAAAGCATCTCCCAATGTGGCAATGTGGCATGGTCAGCAACAATCCCTTTTCTATTTCTCTAGCCAGTAGGGATTTAGGACATGGGTACACTTGCATCCAGATTATTTTTCAAGCCACCAGAGTTGAGACTTGAACCACAGGGTAGGCCATGTGAGATCTAGCTCCTTTAACTACCAGGCCACAGAATCAAACAGCTTTTTTTTTTTTTTTTTTTTTTTGGTCAGAGGACACGTGCTCATCAGAGAGACAGAACCAAACAGAGGGAGAGGGAGAACACCCCTGCCCCCGAAGGGAGTGTGGTCACGTTGCAATCCCTTCTTCTCCATTCCTCCTTAAGGATTTTGGACACACACAGGCACTCATCTAGCATGTTTTTCAAGCCACTGGGTCCAAGACTCAAATCACGCAGTCAACCATGTGGGATATAGCTCCCTAACCAACAGGTTATATGCAGATTAGAAGAAATACATTTTGGGGGGGCCAGCAGGTGGCATGGCGGTTGAGCTGCTAGACTCTCACACAGCCAGCAGCAGTTCAAGTCCTGAACCTGGTGGCTTGCTTTCTCACTTTCTCTTCCTCTCTCCCGCATCCTATAGCAAAATTTAAAAATAACAATACTTATTTTAAAAAAGAATTACATTTTTTAAAAAAATTACAGCATAATCCCACTAACAAATGTTTAAAATGGGTAAATGTTGTAATATGTACAAAATTTTTCTAAAAAACTATTAGTAGGGCAAGCAGGTGGTGGTGGTGAAGAGCTATGAACTCCCACATGGCTGACTATAGTTCAAGTTCCAGACCTGGTGGCTTACTTTCTCTCTCTCTCGCACTCTTATTCTGTCCCTCTCTGGTCAAATTAAAATAAATAAATAAAATTTATAAAGTTAAATAAAGTAGTTTTTTTTTTAAAAAAAAAAAACCTCTTAGGGACCAGCAGTTGGTGTAATGGCTATGTTGCTGGACTCCTACGTAGTCAACCACGGTTCGAGTCCCGGACCTGGTGGCTTAAACTCACACCGGGCATGTGTGCGTGCATGCCCAAGATCCCGAGAGGAGAATGGAGAAGGGATTGCAGTGTGGCCATCCCTCCTGGGGGGTGATTTCTCACTTTCTGTCTCTCTGTTTCTCTTTTGTCTTTCTGGCGAGTGCACGCGCCCTATAGCAAAAACCTCTAAAAAAAAAATAAATAAAAAACCTCATAATAGTGGTCAACTCTAGGGAAAGGCACTAGAAAGCAGTAACAGAAG
Source organism: Tupaia belangeri chinensis (assembly GCF_000334495.1). Classification (NCBI taxonomy): domain Eukaryota; kingdom Metazoa; phylum Chordata; class Mammalia; order Scandentia; family Tupaiidae; genus Tupaia; species Tupaia belangeri. The sequence goes on from NW_006159921.1 coordinate 1,292,604, forward strand.
AGAACTTTTTTTTTTTTTTTTCCATTTCATACCTTTTTAGACAAGTTTGACAGGAACTATTCCGTAACTACTACAGTTGGAATATCTTTCTATATTATTGCCATTTTTTACTCTGGGCATAATCTACATATGTATGTATACACACATGTGTGCATACAAAATAAATTACAGAGAAGGAATAATTGGCTTTTGAACTTTTAAAAAAAAATTTAGGTTTTTGCCATAGGATACATGTGTTTGCCTGAGAGACAGAGAAAGGGAAAGTGAGAAATAGCTCTCCAGGGGGAAAGGCCATGTCACAATCCCTTCTCCATTCTCCCCTCAGGATTTTGGGCATGCATGCACATGCATCCAGCATGGTTTTTTTTTTGTTTTTTTTTGTTTTTTTTTTGAGAGGTTTTTCGCTATAGGGTGGGTGCGCTCGCCAGACAGAGAGAGACAGAGAGACAGAAAGCGAGAAATCACCCTCCCAAGGGGGGATGGCCACGCCGCAATCTCTTCTCCTCCATTCTCCTCTAGGGATCTTGGACACACACACACACACACACACACACGCGTGCGCGCGCGCGCGGCGTGAGTTTTAAGCCACTGGGTCCAGGACATGAACCGCGGTCGACTACGTGGGAGTCCAGCGACATAGCCATTACACTAACTGCTGGTCCCCATCCAGCATGTGTTTCAAGTCACCAGGTCGGGGACTCAAACTGGTCAGCCATGTGGGAATCTAGCCCCTTAACTAACCCCATGCTACCTGCTGGCCCCATGATACTTCTTTTAATTGCCAGAGGACACAAGTGCTGACGAGAAAGAGAGAGAGAGTGACATAGAGAGGGAGTAAGTGTCCTCCAATGGAGTGTGGTCACACCACAATCCCCTCTCCATTTTCTATCCTGTCATGATTTGAGGCATATACACACACATCTAGTATGTTTTTTCAAGCAACTAGGGTGGGATGTGAACTGTGATTGGCCATGTGGGACCTGGCTCCCTTAACTCCTTTGCAACAGGGCCAATCCTTTTGACTGTAATTTTATGCTATTGTACTAGTTATTTTTCATGCTTCTCAAACACCTTCAAAGACACCTGGTTAGTTTAAGCATACCTTTGAGTGCTCCAAAAGAAAATCTTGAAGGAGATAAACTTGTGCCAGTAGCTCTGTATAGTCATGACAACGAAAATAATAAATATGGGAAAGAATATTTTCAAGTGTGAAATCTTCCAAAGCTTTTTGGTGTTCTGAAACAAACAAGAGAATAATTTTAAGACTATCAGATTTCCCTGTTTTGATATGCTGGCAATTGCAGGAAAATGACATTTTTTAATAACGTAAATGTTATACTTCATTTAACAAAACTCTTCATTTTAATTGAAAAATGATAAAATCTTAGCAAAATACAATAAATTGTCATTTTTAATTTCTGATCTCTTATTTTTACGTTTTATATACTTGGCTTTCTAGAAATAGTTTATACATACATACGACTAGTTGAGGTTTTTGTTTTTGTTTTTTTTCGGAGAGGTTTTTGCTATAGGGCATGTGCGCTCGCCAGACAGACAGAGAGAAACAGAGAGACAGAAAGCAAGAAATCACCCCCCAGAGGGGATAGTCATGCCGCAATCCCTTCTCCATTCTCCTCTTGGGATCTTGGGCACGCACGCACATGCACCCGGCGTGAGTTTTAAGCCACTGGGTCCGGGACGCGAACTGCAGTCGACTACGTGAGAGTCCAGCGTAATAGCCATTACGCTAACTGCTGGTTCCCGCTTCCTTGACCTTTATACCACCTGCTGGTACTGTTTTCCTTTTCTTAAATGACAGAAAGTGTGGGCCAGGGGACCAGCAGGTGGCATGGTGGTCAAGGCACTGGACACTCCCACATGGCTGACTGTGGTTCATGTCCCGGACCTGGTGGCTTGCTTTCTTACATTCTTTCTCTCTCTAACTCTATGTCTCTCTCTGGTCAAATTAAAATTTTTTTTTTTTTTTAAAGAAAGGAAAGTGTGGGGCCAGTAGGTGGTATGGTGGTTAAGGCACTGGACTCCCACATGTCCAATCATGGTTCAAGTAGTGGGCCTAGTGGTTTGAAAATCACACTGGGCACATGTATATATGAGTGTGCGTGTGTATGCCCAAAATCCCAAAAGGATAATGGAGAAGGGATTGTAGCATGGCTGTTCCCCCTGGGAGATTTCTCACTTTCCCTCTCTCTGTAGAATGCAGATGCCCTCTGGCAAAAACCTTTAAAAAAAAGAAAAAAATCAGTAAGAGACCCACAGGTGGTGTGGTGGTTAAGGACACTAAACTGCCACATGGCCCACTGCAGTTTGAGCACTGGGCCTGGTGACTTGTTTTCTTGCTTCTCCCTCTTTCACTCTGTCCCCTCTCTGGTGAAATTAAAATAAATAAAAAGTTAAATAAAATAATTTTTTAGAGAATTATTTAATTTTATTTATTCATTCACTTATATTTTAATTCGACCAGAGAGAGAGATACACAGAGAGAGGGAGAGGGAGAAGGAAAAGGAAAGTGAGAAAGCAAGCCACCAGGTCGAGGACTCAAACCGAGGTCAGTTATGTGGGAGTCCAGCACCTTTAACCACCACGCCACTTGCTGATCCCAAAATAAAATAATTCTTTACATTTATTTATTTATTTATTTGGGAGAGGTTTTTTGCTATAGGGTGCATGTGCTTACCAGAAAGACAGAGAAAGAGAGGCAGAAAGCGAGAAATCACCCCCTATGGGGGATGGCCATGCTGCAATCCCTTCTCCTCCATTCTCTTCTCGGAATCTTGGGCACACACACACACACACACAC
>NW_006159921.1:1295728-1306377 GCF_000334495.1 Tupaia belangeri chinensis
AGGGACCAGCAGGTGGCGTGGTGGTTAAAGGTGCTGAACTCCCACATGGCCAACCATGGTTCATGTCCTGGACTTGGCAGCTTGCTTTCTCACTTTCCCTCTCTCACTCTCTATGTCCATCTCTGGTCAAATTAAAAGTAAACAAATAAATAAATAAAGTTAAATGAAATGATTCTTTAAAAACAAAAAAAAAAAAAGAAAGAAAGAGAATGGGGCCAGCTGATACAGTGCTGGTTAAGGTGGTTGGATCCCACATAGCCAACTGTGTGGTTTGAGTCCCAGATAAGGTGGCTTGAGAAACACGTCAGTGTGTGTGCATACGTGCCCAAGATCCTGAAAGAAGAAATGGAGACAGGATTGTGACATGACCACTCCCCATTGTGGGGATGTTTTCTCACTTTTCCCTGTCTCTCTCTGGCAAGTGCCACGTAAATCTGAGGAAAAGAGAGAAAAAAATCATTGATAGGTTCCCATCACACTGCAATCCCCTTTTCCTAGACATTCTGCTCCTCAGGATCCTAGTCTCCCATAACCAGTGCCTGTTTAGGCTGATTCAAAGACACAGATGGCCATGAGACCACCTGCATTATGGTCCAGTATGATATAGACTGCAATGCCTGGGCTGGGCCTATGCGTATACTTTTCAAATTTCTAATTATTGGCTTGTTAAATATAAATAACATAATGGAAGTTTATCTTTCTTGTTTTTGTAGGACTACAAATTACAGGGAAAAATGTTCAAACAAAGCATTTTTTTTATTCACCCGAATGCTGTAGTATAATTGGATATTTAAGTAAAAACAATATAAAATCTCTCTTAGACTAAGGAACAGTTTGGGGTTAGGTATGTAGCCTAGTGGTTAAAGCAGATGAATCCCACATGGCCAACACCACAGTTCAAGTCCTGGACTGGCGACTTGAAAAATACACTGGGCACCTGTGTATGTGTGTCCAAAATTCCCAACAGGGTACAGAAACTAAGGAGAGGGATTACAATGTGACCATGTCCCACTGGGGAGGTATATTTTCTCTTTCCGTCCCTCCCTCTCTCTGGTGATTAAAAAGCACCCTCTGGGGACCAGTAGATGGCGTAATGGCTACATCACTGGGTTCCCACATATCAACTGTGTCACAGACCCAGCAGCTTAAAACACACCACGAACCATGTGTGCATACATCCCCAAAATCCCAAAAGGAGAACGGAGAAGGGATTGCAACATAGCCATCGCTCCAGGGGCTGATTTCTTTCTTTCTTTCTTTTTTTTTTGAGAGGTTTTCGCTATAGGGCACGCGCACTTGCCAGACAGAGACATAGAGACAGAAAGCGAGAAATCACCCCCCAGGGGGGACGGTCACACCGCAATCTCTTCTCCTCCATTCTCCTCTCGGGATCTTGGGAACGCACGCACACGCGCCCGGCGTGAGTTTTAAGCCGCCAGGTCCGGGACACGAACCGTGGTCGACTACGTGGGAGTCCAGCAACATAGCCATTACGCTAACTGTTAGTTCCCAAGATTTCTTGCTCTCTCTCTGTCTCTCCGGCAAGCACACATACCCTATAGCAAAAATCTCTCCTAAAACAAAAACAAAAACCCACCCTCTGAGGGCTGGTAGGTGGCATGGGGGTAGGGGCGGTGAACTTCCACATGACTGAAGGTAGTTCAAGTCCTGGACCTGGCAATTTGCCTTCTCACTTTCTCTCTGCCTCCACTTCATATTAAAAAATAACAACAATAAATTAAATCAAATAAATAATTATTTTTAAAAATTTTTTATAAAAGAGTCCAGCAGGTGTCGTGGTGGTTAAGGGCGCTGGACTCCCACATGGCCAACAGCTGTTTGAGTTCCGGAGATGGCAGCTTGCTTTCTCTATTTCCTTCTCTCTCTCTTTCTGTCCCTCTCTGGGCAAATTAAAATAAATAAGTAAATAAAGTCAAATGAAATAACTTTTAGAACATTTTTTATAAAAGCACCCTTTAGTAATTAAAAAAAAAAATTAGATGTGGGCTGATTTGCCAAAGGAACAAATTTTTGGAGAAATGACAAGATAAAGGAAAAAAGCACTAAGTCTCTATGGGCTGCATATAAGGAAACTAATGAAAGATAAATAGCATCTACTAAAGTTCCTCATGTAGAGTCCTCTGATGCCATCTTCAGGCTGTTAAGGGTCTGAAGTCTCCAATAATTAACTTTTATCTTTCTGATAGAGAGGGGACACATTTTTTTTTAATTAATTATGATTGCTTAAATTTATTGTAGGGAACATGCACTCACCAAAGAAAGTGAGAAAGCAAGCTACCAGGTCCAGGACTCAAACCGTGGTCAGCCTTGTGGGAGTCCAGCGCCTTAACCACGACACCTGCTGGTCCCAAGAGAAGACTTTATACATATACATTTTGCTTTTAGGAAAAGAGGGGAGGGCAGATAGCTTTCTTTCATTTGCTTATACCCAACTGCCTTCAGCTCAAAATAATCCTTATACTAAAATGTCATATTTTGGGCTGGTGTATTCTGCCAAAATACATGTTTTTTAGAAGATATATTGGTCATTAGCTAAATGGGACACAGTAGTGCCATAAAAATAAAAATATCCAACTGATTACACTCACTTAGAGGAACTACAAACATTTTATGAAAAGCATTATTTTTTTAGTTTTTTTTAATTTTAACTTTATTTACTTTAATTTGACCATAGTGAGAGAGAGAAGGAAAGTGAAAAAGCAAGCCACAAGGTCCGGGACTCGGACTACAGTTAGCTATGGAGGAGTCCAGTGCCCCTAAACAATACCTGCCCCTGGCCACCTGCCAACCCTGAAAAGCATTCTATTTTTTTCAGCACCTACAGAAGAAAATAAGGATTGTAGAAGAAAAAAGTAAAATATAGGGGATGGCAGATGTGGTGGTTGGGGCAGGGCACTTGACTACCTCATGGCCAACTGTGGTTCGAGTCTCAGACCTGGCAGCTTGCTTTCTTGAGTTCTCCCTTTCTTTCTCTCTGGTCAAATTAAAAAATAATAATAGGGGACCGCAGGTGGCATGGTGGTTAAGGGCGCTAGATTCCTACATGGCCAAGCATAGTTCAAGCCCTGGTCCTGACAATTTGCTTTCTCACTTTCCCTTTCTTTCTCTTTATCTCTAGTTAATTTAAAAATAATAAGAAAAAATGGAATTAAATTTTTAAAATTACTTTAAAAATAAAATTTTAATAATTCTTAAAAAATAAAACGGAAAATGAAATAGTCAAGCCAAAGGCAAATTAATTTAAAAAGTAATTGAAAGGACAAGAACTTGAATATAAAATAAGTTAAAAAAAAAGTATTTTAGGGGCCAACAGGTGATGTGGTAGATAAGGGCCCTGTACTTCAATATGGCCGACTGCCGTTCGCGTCCTGGACCTGGTGGCTTGCCTTCTCAAACCCCATACCCCATCTCGCTTTGGTCAAATCTAAATAAATAAATAAAGTTAAAAAAAATAATTTAAGATTTTAAAAGTTCTTAAAAAAAAGAAATTTAAGGACCAGCAGGTGGTGTCTCAGAGGTTAAGGCATTGAACTCCCACATGGCTGACCGTGGTTTAAGTCCCAGACCCAGAGGCTTGAAACTCACATCAGGCACGTGTATATGAATGCCCAAAATCCCAGGAGAAGAATGGAGAAGGGACTGTGGTGTGGTCATGCCCCCAGGAGGTGATTTCTCACTTTCTGTCTCGTTGGCAACACATGCACCCTAGAACAACACTCTCTCAAAAAAAATTATTTTAAAATCAAACACTTTATGGGGAATAGCAGATGACATAATAGTTATGTTTGCTGGACTCCCATGTAGTCAACTGCAGTTCAAGTCCCAGACCCGGTGGCTTAAAACTCATGTTGGGTGTGTGTGAGTACCTGCCCAAGATCCCGAAAGGAGAATGGAGGAGAAGGGACTATGGCATGGCCATTGCCCCTTGGGACAGGGGTTTATTTCTCACTTTCTATCTCTCCGTCTCTCTCTGGTGAGTGTACAAGCCCTACAGCAAAAATCTCTCTTTAAAGAAAGAAAAATAAATACACTAACACTTCAGAAGGCTACCAGGTGGCATGGTGGTTAAGGCACTGGACTCCAATGTGGCCACCTACAGTTCTGAGTCCTAGACTCAGTGGCTTGAAAATCACACCAGGTACATGTGTGTGCATGGCCAAAATCTCAAGAAATCTCAAGAGGAGACTGAAGAAGAGACCGTAATGCATGCGGGTGTGGTGGGGGGGGGTGGGGGGGGGGAGGAGGTGAGCATATACTCCCTATGGCAAAAACCTAGGGGGGAAAATACACATATTTTATTTTATCATAAGAAGCACCAAATGAAAACCCCAAATGCTTTTTTAATTTTAAGAGAGAATTTTTTTAATAGCATTTATTTATTTGTTGTAATTTTCAAGCCATCAGATCTAAGACTCAAACCATGGTTCATGTAGGAATCCAGCACCTTTAACCACCACACCACCTGCTGGCCCCTACAGAAAAATTTTTGTTATAAGGTGCATGTGTTTGCCTGAGGCACAGAGATAGAAAGTGAGAAATCACCCAGGGAGGATGGCCACACTGCAATCCCTTCTCCTCCTGGGGTTTTGGACACAGACACAGACACACACACACACACACGCCTGGCATGAGTTTTAAGTCACTGGGTCCCGGACTTGAACTGTGGCCAACACCGTGAGAGTAGAACTATGTAACCATTCCTCCATCTGCTCGTTACCCTTCCAAATGCTTTAATAGAAATTATACAGGGGTCGGTCGGAAGGTAATGTGGTGGTTAAAAACAATAGATTACCACATGATCGAACATGGTTTGAGTCCCAGACCTAGCAGCTTGATTTCTCACTTCCCCTTTCTCTCTCTCTCACTGGTCAAAGTGAAAAATAGTAATAGCTAAATAAACAAATAATTATTTTTAATTATTTATTTTATTTATTACTGTTATTTTTTAATTTGACCAGAGAGAAAAAGAGGAAGACAAAGAAATAGAGGAAAAGTGAGAAAGCAGGCCTCCAGGTCCAAGAATTGAACTGTAGTCAGGCATGTGAGAGTCCAGTGCCTAAACCACCACATTACCTGCCAGCCCCACAAATAATTCTTTAAAAAAAATATAGGGGTCCATGGGACCAGCAGTTGGTGTAATGGCTATGTCGCTGGACACCCATGTAGTTGACCATGGTTCGAGTCCCGGACTTGGTGGCTTAAACTCACACCAGGCGCATGTGCGTGTGTGCCCAAGATCCTGAGAGGAGAAGGGGTTGTGGCATGGCCATCCCCCCTGAGGGGTGATTTCTCACTTTCTGTCTGTCTCAATCTGGCAAGCGCACATGCCCTATAGCAAAAACCTCTTAAAAAACAAAAACAAAAACAAAAAACAAAAACCTTAAGGGTTCAAACCCAAGAAATACAAAGAACCTTGGGACCAGCAGATGGCATAATGGTTACGTTGCTGGACTTCCATGTAGTCAACTGCAGTTAGAATCTTGGCCCCAGTGGCTTAAACTCACGCCAGGTATGTGTGCGTGCCCAAGATCCCGAGAGGAGAATGGAGGAGAAGGGATTGCGGCATAGCCATCCTCCCTGCGGGGTGATTTCTCGCTTTCTGTCTGGCGGGTGCGCATGCCCTATAGCAAAAACAAAACAAAACAAACAAACAAAAAAAAAGAAATACAAAGAAACCCAAGTAGAATCAATCCAAGAATATCCTCTCCATGGCACATTACAGCTAGATTGACCAAAACAACAAAGACAAGATACTAAGATTGGCAAGAGAGAAACATCAAGTCACTTACAAAGACTATCCCATCAGGCTAACACCGGAACTCTCATCAAATACAATGCAATCAAGGAAAGAATGGGGAAATACATTCAAATTGTTAAATGAAAAACAATTTCAACCAAGAATATTTTACCTGGCAAGATAATCCTTCATATGGGAAAAGAAAAAATAAGTTCTCAGATAAACAAAATCTGATATGATTTATCAACTCCAGACCAGCTCTTTAAGAAATTCTGAAAGGAGTACTATACCAAGAAAACTAAAGAGATACAGACGACAATAAGAGAACAAAAAACAATCGAGAATATGGCTAACTTACTGTTAGGAACAAGTCTGTAAATATCGATAATGGCACTGAATGTTAATGGATTAAATTCTCTGATCAAGAGACACAGACTGGCTGACTGGATTAAAAAATCAGAAACTCCCCACCTACTGCCTACAAGAAACCCATCTCATAAATAAATACATAGACTAAAAGTGAAGGGCTGGAAAAAGGCATTCCACGAAAATGGAAACCAGAAAAGAGCAGAAGTTGGTATAGTGATTTCAGACAAAATAGACTTGAAGACAAAAACCGTTAAGAGACAAAGACCATTATATAGTAGTAAAAGGGCTAAATTGCCAAGAAGATATAATGCTTATAAATATCTGTGCACCAAACTCAAGAGCACCCAAATATGTAAAGGAAAGACTGTAAGATCTAAAAGGAGACAGACTGTAACACAATAATTGTTGGAGATCTCAACACCCCATTATCTCCTTTAGACAGGTCAAGGAGACAAAAAATAAGCAAAGAGATCCAGGACCTAAATGATACCCTAAATCAGATGGACTTAATAGACATCGGTAGAACTTTCCACCAAAAAAACACAAAATATACATTTTTCTCAGCTCCGTATGGTACTTTCTCAAAGATTGACCACAAGATAGGGCACAAAACCAGCCTTTACAGATTCCAAGGCACAGAAACTATATTCAGTATCTTCTCCGACCATGATGGAATTAAACTTGATATTAATCTCAGTAAAAATCCTCGAAAATACACAAATACATGGAAACTAACTAACCTATTTCTGAATGACTTTATGACCATTGAAGAGATTAAGACTAAAACCAAAAGATTCATGGAAACAAATGATAATGAGTACACAAGTTTCCATAATTTATGGGAAACAGCAAAAGCAGTCATAAGAGGGAAGTTCATAGCAATTAGTGTGCACAAGAAAAAGATGGAAAGGTGGCAAAAGGACAACCTAACATCATGCCTCAGGGAACTGGAAAAACAACAACAACAAAAAATCCAAAAAATGCCAGGAGAAAAGAAATAATAAAGATTTGAGCAGAAATAAATGAAATGGAAAATAAGCGAATTATACAGAAAATAAATGAAAGCAAGAGCTGGTTCTTTGAAAAGATAAACAAGATTTTCACACCATTAGCTAGACTAATTAAGAAGAGAGAAAGGAATCAGATTAATCAAATTTGCAATGAACCAGGCAACATTACAACAGACATAACAGAAATATGAAACATCATTAGAGGATACTATGAGCAACTATACGTCAACAAACAAGAAAACCTAGATGAGATGAACAAATTTCTGGAGACATAAAATCTACAAATATTGACTGAAGAGGACATTGAAAACCTGAATACACCTGTAACAAGCAATGAGATTGAATCAGTAATAAATAACCTCCCAACAAAGAAAAGTCCAGGTCCTGATGGCTTCACTGCTGAATTTTACAAAATTTTTAAAGAAGAGGTAACCCCATCCTACTCACACTTTTTCAAGATATCCAAAAGGAAGGAACCCTTCCAAATTCATTCTATGAAGCCTCCATTACGAAAACGGGTAAGGATGCAACAAAAAAAGAAAACTATAGACCTGTACCTCTGATGAATATAGATGCAAAAATTCTCAACAAGAAATTTGCTAACTAGGGAACCAGCAGTTAGCGTAATGGCTATGTCACTGGACTACCACATAGTCGACTGTGGTTCGAGTCCCGGACCCGGTGGCTTAAAACTCACGCCGGGCGCGTGTGCATGCGTGCCCAAGATCCGGAGAGGAGAATGGAGGAGAAGGGACTGCGGCGTGACCATCCCCTCTGGGGGGTGATTTCTCACTTTCTGTCTCTATGTTTCTCTCTGTCTGTCTGGTGAGCACATGCGCCCTATAGTGAAAATCTCTACAAAAAAAAAAAAAAGATATTTGCTAACTGTATTCAACAGTATATAAGAAAGGTTATTCATTATGACCAGGTAGGCTTTATTCCAAAAATATAAGAATGGCTCAGCATGCACAAAACCATAAATGTAATACACCATATTAACAGAAAGAAAGATAAAAAACCATATGATCATTTCAATTGATGTGGAAAAAGCATTTGACAAAATACAACATCCTTTCATGATTAAGACTCTCAGTAAAATTGGCATGGAAGGATCATTTCTCAGCATAATAAAAGCTATCCATGAAAAACCTATAGCTAGGACCAGCAGTTAGCATAATGGCTATGTTGCTGGACTCCCATGTAGTCGACTGCAGTTCGAGTCCCAGACCCAGTGGCTTAAACTCACACCAGGAACGTGTGCATCCAAGATCCCGAGAGGAAAATGGAGAAGGGATTGTGACATGGCCATCCCCCCGGGGGGTGATTTCTCACTTTCTATTTCTGTCTCTTTCTGGCAAGCGCACGCACCCTATAGCAAAAACCTCTCCAAAAAAAGGAAAAAAAAAAAACCAACAACTTATAGCTAACGTTATACTAAATGGGGAAAAGATGAAAGCTTTTCTACTAAAAACTGGTACAAGAAAAGGCTGCCCACTTTCTCTGCTCCTATTCAATATAGTACTAGAAGTCCTAGCCAATGCAATCAGACAAGAGAAGGAAATGAAAGGCTTTCCAATAGTGAAAGAGCTGAAATTATCTGTTTGCAGATGACATGATTATACAGTCATACACAGAAGACCCAATAGTATCCATGAAAAAACTTCTCAAAGTAAGAAATGCAAACAGTAAAGTGGAAGGATACAAAATTAACTTACAAAAATCTATAGCATTTCTAGGTGTGATCCCCTGGTTCTGGTGGCAGTAGCAATGGACGCTTTGGATCGAGTTGTAAAGACCATAACAAAAAGGACCAAGAGATTACTTGACAAGAGAGAACTGAAACTCAGTGAAAATAATAAAAATGCCATACTGATTAAAGGCGGAAATGCAAATTCAACAGTGACACAAGTACTTAAAGATGTGTAGGCACTGAGGAAACCGTACGGTGTCATGCAAAAAAAGAAAAATATTATGAGACCATTTGAGGTTCAGACATTACTGGAATTCTTTTCAAAGAAGTCAGATTATTCTTTATTCACGTTTGGTTCCCATAATAAAAAGTGGCCAAATAATCTGGTACTAGGTTGCATGTATGACTACCATGTACTGGATATGATTAAATTAGGCATTGAGAAGTTTGTATCTCTAAAAGATATTAAGAATGCAAAATATCCTGAAGGAACAAAATTCATGCTAATATTCGCTGGTAATGATTTTGATGTAACAGAGGACTACAGAAGACTAAAAAGTCTTCTTATTGATTTCTTCAGGGGCCTCACAGTATCAAATATCTGCCTAGCTGGATTTGAGTATGTTCTGTACTTCACCGCAATGAATGGGAAGATTTACCTGCAAAGTTATAAGTTGCTATTGAAGAAATCTGGTTGCAGAACACCACAATTTAGTTGGAAGAGATGGGACCATTACTGGATCTGGTTCTCAAGAGGACACACCTGGCGTCAGATGACCTCTATAGTTATTTATGAAAATGCCAAAAGCTCTCAAGCCAAAGAAGAAGAATGTCTCTCATGACACTTTCGGTACAACTTACAGAAGGATTCACATGCAGAAGCAAGAACTGAGCAAACTGCAAACCACACAGATGAAGGGGTTGAAGAAACAGCCTGCAGAAATACCAGAAGACCAGGAGAAAAGATCAAAGAGAATTTTTAAAAAATTGATGGAACTTAGCTGACAACTACAGTTTTATTGTTTTCTACTTACTTAAGACAACATCAAGCTTTAGTCCAGAGTCTTATAAGATTTTATTGTATAGAGAACCAGTAGTTAGTGTAATGGTTATGTCGCTGGACTCCCACGTAGTCGACCGCGGTTCACGTCTAGGACCCGGTGGCTTAAAGCTCACGCCGGGCGCGTGTGCGTGTGTGCCCAAGATCCCAAGAGGAGAATGGAGGAGAAGGGATTGCGGCGTGACCATCCCCCCTGGGGGGTGACTTCTCGCTTTCTGTCTCTATGTCTCTCTGTCTGGCGAGCGCACATGCGCTATAGCAAAAAACTTCTCCAAAAAAAAAGAAAGAAAAAAAAAAGAAAAAGATTTTATTGTATATTTTTTTAAAAACATAACTTACGGGGCCAGCAGGTGGCATGGTAGTTAAGGATGCTGGACTCCCACATGGCTGGCATGGTTCGAGTCCCAGACCTGATGGCTTGCTTTCTCACGATCCTTCTTTCTCTCGCTCTCACTCTGTACCTCTCTGGTCAAATGAAAATAAGCAAATAAATAAATAAAGTTAAATAAAAAGTATTTAAAAAAAAACATAACTTACTATATGTTATCATGAACAATAATGTCCCGTATTAAGTTTAAGATAAGCCTCTTAATTGAAATATTAAAAAAATATATCTATAGCATTTCTATATACAACCAACAAGCACAGAGACAGAACTGAAGAAGATAATCCATTTACCATAGCCACAAGAAGTACTAAATACTGGGAACCAGCAGTTAGCGTAATGGCTATGTCACTGGACTCCCACGTAATCAACCGCGG
>NW_006159921.1:1306436-1324182 GCF_000334495.1 Tupaia belangeri chinensis
TCCAGGGTGCACACCCCCCATGGGAGAAAAAAAAAAAAAAAAAAAAAGAGAAATAAAAAAAGAAAAATACAAAGGAAAAAAAAAAAGAAAAAGAAAACAGGACCAATTCTCAAGAGAAAAAAAAAAAACCAAAAAAAAAAAAAAAAAAAAAAACAAAGTACTAAATACTTAGGAATAAAACTAACCAAGAAAGGCAAAGACCTCTATAAGGAAATTAAAAAGGACACAAAAAAAAGTAGGAGGACATCCCATGTTCCTGGATTGGCAGAATTAAAAATCAAAATGGCGATCCTATCCAAATTAATCTACATATTTAATGCAACCCCTATAACATTACAAGAGATATTCTTCACAGATCTAGTAAAGACAATCATAGAATTTGTCTGGAATCATAAAAGACTACGTATTGCCAAAGCCATTCTGCGCAAGAAGAGTGGAGTAGGGAGCATCTCACTTCCTGACCCCAAAATACACTACAAAACTGTGATAATCAAAACAGTATGCATTGGCACAAAAACAGACATGAGGACCAATGGAACAGAGTAGAGACCCCTTGGGACCAGCAGTTAGCATAATGGCTATGTTGCTGAACTCCCATGTAGCCGACTGCGGTTCAAGTCTCGGACCTGGTGGCTTAAAACTCACGCCGGGCGCGTATGCATGCGTGCCCAAGATCCCAAGAGGAGAATGGAGGAGAAGGGATTGCAGTGTGGCCGTCCTCCCGGGGGGGGTGGTGACTTCTCACTTTCTATCTCTCTGTCTCTCTCTCTCTGTCTGTCTGGTGAGTGCACGTGCCCCATAGCAAAAACAACAACAACAACAACAAAAAACTCTCCAAAGTAGAGACCCCAGAAATAAACCCCAAAACATACAGCCATCTCTTCTTTAACAAAGGGTACCAGTCAATCCAGTGGGAAAAGGAAAGCCTCTTTAGCAAGTGGTGCTAGAAAAACTGGGTATCCTCCTACACAAAGATGAATCTGAAGCCCTACCTCTCACCTCTGACAAAAATCAACCCAAAGTGGATCAAAGATCTAAACCTAAGATGGCAAACTATAAAACTACTGATAGAAAACATTGGGGAAACTCTGGGAGACAGTGGGGTAGGCAAAGACTTCTTAAGTAAGACCCCCCCAAAGCACAGGCAATAATCTCTAAAAACCATATACCAACTATCAGCACTCTATGGTAGAGACTAAAAGCCTGGAGGACATAAAAGTATTAAAAATTGTTATGGATACTAGAGACAAAGTGAAAAGAGTATGGGGGGGAAGAGTATAGAAAAGAAAATTTGGGGTAAAAAATAGAGAGGTAAGACATTTGTGGGACACAGATATGGTTTACTATTTGTTGATGAGGACATGTACAGTATTCTCAACCGGGCTGGGCTGAGGTGTTTATCATGCTGGGTAAAATCTCTTTACAATTTAAATGATGTATAGTAATTAAATGTGTAAATAATTTAAAAAAATAAAAGAAAAAGAAAAAAAAACAAAGGAGAGGACATCCTGGTCACTGACAACAATGGAGTCATTGCACCAGCCCTGACTTGCCTATCTTTAGACTTCCTTTATGTAAGAGAGAAATAAAATTCTCTTGTTCAAACAAAACAAAACAAAATTTAAGGGACCAGTAGATGGTGTAATGGTTACACTGCTGTACTCCCATGTGGTAGATAATGGTTCAAGTCCCAGACCTGGTGGCTTAAAACTCACACCAGGCGCGTGTGCATGAGTGCCCAAAACCCAAGAGGTGACTGGAGGAGAGGGGATTGCAGTGTGGCCATCCCCCCGAGGAGTGATTTCTCACTTTCTATCTCTCTGTCTCTCTGGTAAGTGCATGTGCCCTATAGTAAAAAAATCTATCTCTCTCAAAAAAAAAAAAAAACAAAATTAAAAAAAAAACAAAATAACAAATTATGCAGTTATATATTTTTTAATAATTATTTATTTTTAATTTTATTTATTCATTAATTTATTTTAATTTGACCAGAAAGAGACAGAGAAAAAGAGAGAGAGAGAGAGAAAGTGAGAAAGCAAGCCACCAGGTCCAGGATTCGAACTGTGGTCAGCCATGTTAAAGTGTCCAGCGCCTTAACCCCACACCACCTACTGGTCCCTGAAGCAGTTATATATGAATCAAAGCCCCAGAGGTAAATCAGTTTAATGTTTCAAACATTTATAGATGTTGATTCATACTACCTTCGGTTTTTGGAAAAACCATTATCCAAATCAATATATACTAAATACATTTAAGATTTGCTTCTATCGGGGACAGCAGGTGGCACAGTGGTGAAGGCACTAGACTCCCACTTGGTCAACTATGGTTTAAGTCCTGGACTGGGCACCTTGAAACTCACTTCCAGTGCATGTGCATGCAAAATCCTAAGAGAAGAATGGAGAAGAACTGTGAGACCAACAGATGGCATGGTGGTTACATCACTGGACTCCCATGTAGTTGACCGCAGTTCAAGTCCCAGACCCAGTGGCTTAAAACTCACGCCAAGTATGTGTGCATGCATGCCCAAAATTCTAAAAGAAAAATGGAGAAGAGAAGGGACTGCAGCATGGTCATCCCCTCTGGGGGGTGATTTCTAGATTTCTGTCTGTCTCTCTCTGTCTCTCCAGCGAGCACACATACCCTACAGCAAAAATCCCTAAATAAATAAATAGGGGACCAGCAGACAGTGTGGTGGTTAAAGCGCCGGACACTCCCACATGGGCGACCATGGTTCAAGTCTTGGACCTGGTGGCTTACTAACCCACTTTCTCTCTCTCTCTCTCTCTGTCTCTCTCTCTGGCCAAATAAAAATAAACGAATGAATAAATAAAATAAAAATAAAATAATTATTTTAATAAATAAATAAGAATGGAGCAAATCTGTTATGTGACCATCTCCCATGGGGTGATTTCTCTCTTTTTGTCTGTCTCACCAGCAAGGACACATGCCCTATAGCAAAAACAAACAAAGAAAACAAAACAAACAAACAAACAAACAAACAAAAACACCTCATATGAAGATGTCAACATTAGTTTAGACCAGGCAAACTGGAGTATGGTGATTGGAAGTCAGACACTTTCATATTTAAGGCTTCTTGCCCCAAAGCTCCTTCAGTAAGAAGTAAGGGACATAAGAAAGGATGAAAGGACAAAAAGGTGCATTTAGGCTGTGGCATTTCTTATTTTGTAACAAAGATATGAGAGCCTCACACTAGTACAATGTCAAATCATTAAGTTTCACATTCCAAATAGTCTTTTCCTTAGGTCTACAGATGAGCACAAAGGCAAATTACTTTTATCACACAGAAAAGAGGATCAGGGCCACCCAGTGGCATGATAGCTAAGGAGGACTAAATCCACGTGGCTTGAAAAACATGCCGGGCATGTGTGCATGTGCTCAAAATCTTGAGAGGAAAATGAAGGAGAAGGAAATTACAGCATGGCCATCATCCCAGGGGGGTGCTTTCTCAATTTCCCTCTCTCTGTCTCTGGAGAGTACATGCCCCTATAGCCAAAAAAAAAAAAAGAGAGGATCATTTGTTAACTTACCTTCTTCCATGTGTGTGCCTGCTATAAGATGAAGGTGCTGAATGCAGGCAGTAGCAAGGTCTACCACTCTATCAACCATAAAACTTCCTTCTGTATCAATAAAAATTGCTTCACCTGCTACTCCTCCAAAACATTCTGGTATCTGCACATCTACTGCCAACTGCATACTATAAAGAAAAAGTAGCCAAATGACCAAATCATTTTCATGATTATTTAAATCACTATCTTTCAAACATTAGCTATTGACCAATTAGGTACCAGTAAAAGTTGTATAAATGCAAATATACTCCCCAAGGGAACAGAAATATCAGATTCTCCATGGCTCCATGTATTTGTGAACCAACTGATGACTGGATTAGGGGGAGGGCATGGTATAAAACCACAATAAAGACTTTTTAATGGTTTTCAGACCTCTGTTAATAAACCACTCCTTCCCTTTTTTTCTCTTGAATTTGCTGGGATAGAGGGAGACAGCAGGAGACATGGGGGTTAAGGAGGTTGGATCCTTGGTGGCCAGCTGCATGACTGGAGTCACGCCAGGCGCATATGCATGAGTGCCCAAAATCCTGAGGAGAATGGAGATGAGATTGTGGTATGGTCATCCTTCCTGGGGAGTGCTTTCTCACTTTCCTCCTCTGTCTCTGTCCCGTGAGCACACAAGGGCCCTCTAGCAAAAATTAAAAAAAAAAAAAAAATTGCTAGAGGGTGCATGTGATCCCTGGAGACAGAGACAGTGAGAAAGCACTCCTCCTGGAGGGGATCCTGCCACACTCTCTTCTGCATTTGTCTTTTCAGAATTTTGGCATTCATATGCTCTTAGCCTGTTTTTCAAGCCCCTGGGTTAGAGAGTTGAACAGTGCAGTCAGCCGTGTGGGACCACCACACAGTGCAGTGAGTTGTATGGGTCCACCACACCACCCGGCTGGCTCTAACCCCCTTCCTTACTACACATACATTTATTTCAAAACATTTGACTTTCGGGAACCAGAAGTTAGCGTAATGGCTATGTTGCTGGACTCCCATGTAGTCGACTGTGGTTCACATCCCGGACCCAGTGGCTTAAAACTCACGCTGGATGCGTGTGCGTGCGTGCCCAAGATCCCGAGAGGAGAATGAAGAAGGGACTGCGTCATGACCATCCCCCTAGGGGGTGATTTCTCGCTTTCTGTCTCTCTGTCTCTCTTTGTCTGTCTGGCGAGCGCACGTGCCCTATAGCGAAAACCTCTCAAAAAAAAAAAAATTGACTTTCAAAGATATTCTCAAGAATAGAGAGAGACTGTTTTTTCTTGTTGTTGTTGTTTTTGTTTGTTTGTTTGTTTTTATTATAGTTTTCCTATATGGCACACGCACTAACTGGAGACAGAAAGAGAATGAGAATGAGCAATCAGTCCCAAGGAAGAATGACCAAACTGTAATCCCTTCTCCTCCAATCTTCTCTTGGGATTTTTAGGCACATACACAAATGTGCCTGGCATGTCTTTTAAGCTGCCATGTCAGTGACTTGAACCATGCTGCTGGCCATGTGGGATCCAGCTGCCTTAACCACCATGTCACCTGCTGGCCCAATATTGCCTGTTTAATACCACGCTATTTATTATGTTGCAAAAGAAACAGCTTTCGGGGCCAGCAGGTGGTATGGTAATTAGGGCAGCTGGATCTCACGTGGACAACTGTGATTTGAGTCCTGGATCAGGCAGCTTAAAGTCATGCCTGGCATGTGCACATGCATGCCCCAAATCCCAAGATGAAACTGGAGAAGGGATTGTGATGTGGCCATCCCCTGTTGAGATGCTTTCTCACTTCCCTTCTTTCTGTTATAGTCTGTCTCTGGCAGCATGAGCCCTAAAGCAAACATTAGGGGATAAAAACAAAAACAGCTTTTGATATCAAGTTAATTGTAACCATTTATTAAGATATGCTACTAGGGGACCAGCAGTTGGTGTAATGGCTATGTCGCTGGACTCCCATATAGTTGACTATGGTTCAAATCCTGGACCCAGTGGCATAAACTCACACCAGGGGTGTGTGCATGCGTGCCCAAGATCCCAAAAGGAGAATGGAGGAGAAGGGATTGTGGCATGGCCATCCCCCGGGGGGTGATTTCTTGCTTTCTGTCTCTCTGTCTCTGCCTTTCTGGTGAACGCATACACCCTACAGCAAAAATCTCTCTCAAAAAAAAAAAAAAAAGATATGCTACTAGAGTAACACAAATGGTAAGATGATTTTTGTTTTAGGTGTGTACATGACACATATAAAATTAAGAGCATAGGGACCTGCAGGTTAAGGCACTGGACAATCCCACATGGCTGACCACAGTTCAAATCCCAAACCTGGCAGCTTGCTTTCTCACTTTCCCCCTTCTCTCTGGTGAAATTAAAATAAAATAAATGAATTTTTAAAAATTCTTTTTTTAAAAGAATTATTTGTTTATTTATGCATTCATTTATTTTAATTTGACCAGAGAGAGAGAGAGAGAAAGCAAGTCACCAGATCTGGGACTCGAACCATGGTTGGTCACGTGGGAGTATCCAGAGCTTTAACCACCACGCCATCTGCTGGCCCCCAAAATAAAATAACTCTTAAAATAAAAAAAGTAAGAGCCTATATGTACCTATTTTGGTCTCCTGAATATAAACTAACAGCACAATACTCTATTTCTTATTAATACACAAAATCTTATTAATTCTACCCTTAAGAGGAGAAAATTTTATTTTACCATAACTGTGTTTTTCCAACACCTGGTACACCACAAATTTCTGTTGTTTTCATTAAGGGTATTCCACCTCCAAGAATATTATCCAGTGCTGAACAGAAGGTAACGATGAAGCCCTGGGTATGCTCTTGCTCAAGAAGTTCCAGTGCTGTACACTTCTTTCCTGACTCAGATGGACCACCGTATCTTGGTTTACTTGTGAGACATTCTCTTCTAATAATCTGCAAGGTTTCTAAAGCTTCCTCTTTAGATATCCCAACTTCTGAAAGTAAAATAAGAAAATGTATCCTGATTTTAGATTTAAAAGTCAAAAATAATGTGTTTGTTCTTTCATTTTAATTTTTACATAATAAGAACAATGCCTACATAAACATTACAATGTGACATTAACTGTTTTGGGGGCTGGCAGGTGGCGTGGTGGTTAAGGCACTGGACTCCCACATGGCTGAGACCATGGTTCAAGTCCTTGACTTAGTGGGTTGCTTTCTCACTTTCCCTCTCTCTGGTCAAATTAAAAAATAATAATAATTGGAACTAGCAGTAGGTATATGGTTATGTCACAGGACTCCCATGTAGTCAATAATGGTTCAAGTCCCAGGCCCAGTGGCTTAAAACTCACACTGGAGGCAGCAGGTGGCATGGTGGTTAAAAGTGCAGGACTCCCACATGAATGACCAGTTTGAGTCCCAGACTTGGTGGATTGCTTTCTCACTTTCTCTCTCCCTCACTCTGTTTCTCTCTAATCAAACTGAAAAATAATGATAATATATAAATAAATAATTAAAAAAAAAAAAAACCAAAACAAAACCTCACACTGGGCGTGTACGCATGTGAACCCAAAATCCCAAGAGGAGAATGGAGAAGGAATTGTGGTGTGGCCATTCCCTCCCCTGCAGGGTGTAATTTCTCACTTTCTGGGACCAGCAGATGGCTTAATGGTCACTGGGCTCCCACATAGTCAACTGTGGTTTGAGTCCTGGACCCTGATGGCTTAAAACTCATGCGAGGGGTGTGGGGGTGTGTGTGTGTGTGTGTGTGTGTGTGTGTGTGTGTGCGCCCAGGATCCCGGAAAGAGAATAGAGGAATAGGGATTGTGGCGTGGCCATCCCCCTGGGGGGTAATTTCTTGCTTCCTGTCTCTGTCTCTCGCAAGCACAAGCGTCCTACAGCAAAAATATCTCTTAAAAAAAAAAATGATAATAATAAATAAAATTGGGATCAGCAGATGGCCTAATGGTTACATCCCTGGATTGCCACATAGTCAACGTGGTTCGAGTCCCGATCTGGCAACTTGAAACCCATGCCAGGCACGTGTGCATGCATATCCAAAATCCCAAGAGGATAATGGAGGAGAAGGGACTGAGGTGTGGCCATCCCCCCTGGGGGGTGATTTCTCGCTTTCTGTCTCTCTTGTCTCTCCAGGGAATGCATGTGCCCTATAGCAAAAATTGCTCTCTCGGGACCAGCACTTGGCGTAATGGCTATGTCGTTGGACTCCCAGGTAGTCAACTGCAGTTCAAGTCCCCAGACCCGGTGGCTTAAACTCATGCCAGATGTATGTGTGTGCATGCCCAAGATCCCGAGGGGAGAATGAAAAAAAAAAAAAAAAAAAAAAAAAAAAAAAAACTCTCTCTTACAATAAATTAATAATTTTTTTTAAATAATTTTAAAAACATTACATTAGGGAAAAGCAGTTGGCGAAAGGGCTATGTCGCTGGACTCCCATGCAGTCAACCATGGTTCAAGTCCCGGACTTGGGGGCTTAAACTCACATGGGGCATGTGTGTGTGTGCCTAAGATCCTGAGAGGAGAATGGAGGAAAAGGGATTGCAGCATGGCCATCCCCCATGGGGGGTGATTTCTTGCTTTCTGTCTCTCTGTCTCTCTCTTGTCTTTCTGGGGAGTGCACACGCCCTACAGCAAAAACCTCTTTTAAAAAATTACATTGACTATTTTTTCAAATTAATAAAGGCATCTGTCTATGTTTCAGTCATCACAAAAGTTTTACCTATTCTTCAGAAACAATTCTACTGAAGTATTTCTGAGTATCTACAAGAGTATTTTAGGAGGTCGGAAAAAATACACTAGCTCTTAGTCTTCTTACTTTTTTGGTTTGATGAAGCTGTAGTTACAGTGTTCTCATGAGGTATACAGATTATTTTTCAGCTAAGAATGAAAATGGCTTATTCTGTGGGTCAGCTGGTGGTGTCATGGTCACGGTAGCTGGATCCCACATAGCTGACAGCACCATGGGTGTGAGTCCCAGACCTTGCAGCTTGAAAAAAAACAGTCTGGGCTCATGTGTGTACATGCCTAAAAATCCCAAATGGAGAGAGAAAAATGGAGAAAAGATTACATGTGATCCTTCCCAATGGGAGGTATCCCACTCATCCCAACCTCCAACCTTGCAAGTGCACCCACCCTCTGGCAAAATTAAGGGGGAAACAAAAGGAAAGAAAATGGTTTCTTTTCCTAAAACATGTACTATAAGTACATGTATCATTCATAACTTAAAATTCTGCTGAAACACTAAAATAAAAATTAATTTACAAGGGTCAAAAGGTTGCATAGTGGTTAAGGTGCTAGCTGGATTCCACATGACTGACCACGGTCTAAGGCCTAGATCTGGTGGCATAAAAATCACAGAAAGCACAAGTGTGTGCATGCCTAGACTCTAAAGAGGAGAATGAAGGAGAAGAGACTGCAGTGTGACCATCCCCAGTGTGTGTGGGGGGTGATTTCTCACTTCCTCTCTCTCTCTCCACCAAGCACACACACCCCATGGCAAAAACCTAAAAAACAAAAATTTATCACTCCAAAGTATTTGAGAATTATATAAGGCACAAATAATAACAGATACGTGCTTCAACTACACATTTTCTTCCTGTGTAATAATATGGCCTGAGAAAACCAAACAACAATTACAAAATACGCTGCCTGAAAAAGAAATAATGATGAGGATATCACTTATCAATTTGATGTATACTTTGGCAAGTCAATGAACTACACATATGGTGCAAATAAAAGACAACGGTGCAGGGCCAGCATGTGACATGGTGGTTAAGGTGCTGGATTCCCACACGGCCAACCACAGTTCAAGTCCCAGACCAGGCAGTTTGCTTTCTCACTTTCTCTCTCTCTCTATATATATATATCTGACTGTCGCCAGTCCAATTAAAACATAATAATAATAAATAAATAAAATTAAATCTTTTTTAAAGATGTATTTATTTAAGGGACCAGAGTTGGCATAATGGCTGTGTCACAGGACTCCCATGTAGCCAACTGCAGTTTGAATACCGGACCCAATCGACAGCTTAAATTCATGCTGGGCATGTGTAAGTGTATGTCGAAGATCCTTAAAGGAAAATGGAGAAGAAAGGATTGCGGTGTGGCCATCCCCCAAAAGGGTGATTTCTTGCTTTCTATCTCTCTGTCTTTCTGGCAAGTGCATGTGCCCTATAGCAAAAAACCTCTCCAAAAAAAAAAAAAAAAAAAGATTTATTTATTTAATTATATTTGTTATTATTTTTTAATTTGACCAGAGAGAGAAAAGAGGGAAAACAAGAAAGTAAGCCACCAGGTCCAGGACTCAAACTGCAGTCAGTCATGTGGGAATCTAGCGTATTTAACAATCACACCACTTGCCAGCCCCATAAATAAAATAATTCTTAAAAAAAGTAAATAAATAAAAGACAATGGTTTGTAGTAGGGCCGGCCAAGTGGTTTGGTGGTTAAAGTGGATAGATCCCACATAGCTGACTGTACAGTTTAAGTCCCAGAACCTACAGCTTAAAAAATATGCCAAACACGTGCGCACCTATCTGCATGTGCTAAAAATCCCAAGAGGTGAATGGAGGAGAAGGAAATGCAGTGTGGTCAACCCTCCCACCAGGGAAGGTGGGGGTGATTTCTTACTTTCTCTTTTCTGGGAGCACCTGTACACTCTAGCAAAATATATAAATAAATAAATAAAGCTAAAGACCATGGTGATAAGCATTTAAGAAATAAAAAATCCTATCCAATTCAAGAAGTTGAAGGTGGCATAACTTTGCTAGGGTCTGTAAATCCTGCCTACTTCACTTACTGTGTTACTCTGAGCATGTCTGAGCATGTTATTTTTCTGTGATTCAGATCTTCTTTCATATAATGAGAATTAGACAATACATGTAAAAAGTTTGGTAGAGGGGCCAGCAGATGGCATAATGGTTACGTTCCTGGACTCCCACAAGGCTAACTGCAGTTCGAGTCCCAGACCTGGAGGCTTGAGACTTACACCAGATGTGTTTGCATGCGTGACCAAAGTCCTGAGAGAGGGGACTGGAACATGGCCATCCTCCCTGGGAGTGATTTCTCACTTTCTGTGTCTATCTTTCCAGCTGTGCACGTGCATAGGGCAAAAATTCTCTTTAAAAAAAAAAAAAAAAGCTTTAGAATACCAAAGGTATTCAAAATACTCATTATTAGAAATTATTTAGGGGATGGCCAACTGATTTTTGAGAAGGGGTACCAATCAATCCAGTGGGAAAAGGAAAACCTCTTCAGCAAATGGTGCTGGCAAAACTGGATTCCACTTGCAGAAAGATGAATCTGAACCCCTACCTCTCACCTCTGACAAAAATAAAGTCAAGGTGGATCAAAGATCTAAATCTAAGACCTCAAACTATAAAACTGCTCCTGGAAAACACCGGGGAAACTCTGGGAGACACTGGGGTAGGGAAATACTTCTTAAATAAGACCCCCAAAGCACAGTCAATAATCCCCAAAATAGACAACTGGGATTACATCAGACTAAGAAGTTTCTGCATGGCAAAGGACACAGTAATTTGTGTGAATAGCTATCACTCAGAATGGGAAAATATTTTTGTAAACTGTATGTCAGATAAGGGACTGATAACCAGAATTCACAAGAAATTCAAGCAGCTGTTCTGAAAAAAGACAATTAATCCTATACAAAGATGGCAGAATGAGTTGAACATACAGCTCTCTAAAGACGACATACAAAGGGACCAGCAGCTAGCGTAATGGCTATGTCGCTGAACTCTCATGTAGCCAACTGTGGTTCGACTACCGAACCCAGTGGCTTAAACTCACGCCAGGGACATGTGCGTGTGTGCCCAAGATCCCAGAGAAGAATGAACAAGGGATTGCAGTGTGCCCCCCCCCCGGGGGGTGCTTTCTCGCTTTCTATCTCTCTGTCTCTGTCTTTCTGGCAAGCGCACATGCCCTATAGAAAAAACCTCTCAAAAAAAAAAGGATGACATATGAATAGTTAAAAGGCATATGAAAAAATGCTCAACATCCTTCATTGTAAGGGAAATGCAGATCAAAACAAGAATGAGATACCAAGTGAAGCAAGCCATGCTATGAAGGAGAGGCATTGTATGTCCCCACTTAATATATACCGAGTGTCTGCACTCTATGACTGAAACTAATTGTCTAAAGTATATAGAAACGCAGTATATAGATATAAATACCAGATATAGTGTGTGTGAAAGAGGAGGGACTGAGGAAGGACATTTGGGGGAGGGACAGGGAGGCAAAGCATTAATGGCACAAAGAGGTATGGTATTATCTGTTGAAGGTATTTTGTAGTTTTATCAACAGCACTAGGGAGAAATGTTCACCTGTTGAAATATCCATTTTGTAAGACAAATAATGTGATTGAATGTATGAAGAAAATGAAATGAAAAAAAAAAAAAAAGAAAT
The DNA here is from genome assembly GCF_000334495.1 of Tupaia belangeri chinensis. Lineage (NCBI taxonomy): Eukaryota > Metazoa > Chordata > Mammalia > Scandentia > Tupaiidae > Tupaia > Tupaia belangeri. The sequence continues at coordinate 1,318,406 of NW_006159921.1, forward strand.
TATTCAGGGGACCAGCAGTTGGTGTAATAGTTGTCACTGGACTCCCATGTAGTTCACTGAGGTTCGAATCTTGGATCTGGTGGCTTAAACTCACACTGGGCATGTGTGCGTGTGTGCCCAAGATCCTGAGAGGAGAATGGAGGAAAAGGGATTGCGGTGTGGCCATCCCCCCCCAGGGGTGATTTCTCGCTTTCTGTCTCTCTGTCTTTCTGGCAAATGCCCATGCCCTATAGCAAAAACCTCTCCAAAAAAAAAAAATCTTTGCTTTAGGTTAAAATTTTGTTTCATCTTCTCCAGTGAATAGCACAAATCTGGGCATACCATAATGAACACAGTAAATACCCACTCAGCTTCATTTTTATATATCAGGATGCAGTGGTAACCACCAACATATACTCAACAGTACTCTGGAATATGAAGTTTTGGGTTTTTCAGTAAATTTTGTAAGAAAACTGATGTCTTTTTTTTTTTTTGGAGAGAGATTTTTGTTATAGGGCCCATGCGCCCACCAGAGAGACAGACAGCAAGAAATCACTCCTCCAGGGGGGATGGCCATGCTGCAATCCATTCTCCTCTTGGGATCTTGGACACACACATATAGGCACCTGGAGTGAGTTTTAGGCCAATGAGACTTAAAGGGCGGTCAACTGCATGGGAGTCCATCAGCAGACTACAGGAATGTAACCATTATATGCCATCTACTGGTCTTCAGATGTCTTTTTCTTGAGAGAGAGATTTTTATAGGACACGTGCACTTGCCAACAACAGAGAGAGAGGCAGAGACAGACAAAAAAGAGAAATCATCCCCCAGGGCCATCCCTTCTCTTCCATTCTCCTCTGGGGATTTGGGGCACACACCTGGCATGAGTTTCAAGCCACCGGGTGGGGTACTTGAATCATGGTTGACTACATGGGAGTTCAGCGACCTAACCATTACGCCATCTGCTGATCCCCCCCTTTTTAACTGTTTTTTTTCCAGGTTCTCAGTCTGGGTCTCCAGTCCTACAGGAACCTTGCATTTCTTGAATCTCTATCCTTTGGAACAGGGGAAATGAGACAGCCTGTCTTATTTCCAATTCTGACAACCATTATCCTTAAGTTACTTAACTGGGGCCAGCAGGTGGGGTGGTGGTTGAGGCGTTGGATTCCCACAAGGCCCACCAGGGTTTGAGTCCCAGACCTGGTAACTTGCTTTCTCACTTTCTAGTCAAAAAATAATGATAATGAATAAAATTAAATATTCTTTTAAGAAGTTACTTAAAGGGGGATGGTAAGTGGTGTAGGGGTTAATGGTGCTGGACTCCCATATGGCCGACCAAGGTTCAAATCTTGGACCTAGCAGCTTGCTTTCTCACTCGCCTCCCCTCGCTCTCTCTCTCTCTGGTCAAATTAAGTAAATAAATACATAGTTAAATAAAATAATTCTTTTTAAAAATAGTTACATAACCTCCTAAACAAAAACACCAGTTATCAACCAGCAGTTGGCATAGTGTTTAAGAGTGCTGGGACTCCCACAGGCCGACTGTGGTTCGAGACCCAGACCTGGCAGCTTGCTTTCTCACTTTCTCTTTCTGTCCTCTCTCGTCAAATTAAAGAAATAAAGTTAAATAAAATAATTATTTTTTAAAAATAGAAAAACCAGTAATCTCATAAACATGTTGGACATAATTATCCACGTTTTATATATGTATGTGCAGTAATCCTGAAAGCATTCAGCAGGCACTGCCAGAAAAAGCAACAGCAAATGTTTTCACGACTGCAGTATTCTAACCACTCAAATTTTAAGTGGAGTCAACTTTGTAAACGCGGTCTTAACTAAATCTGGCGGAAACCAGGCGGGAGAACGAAGAGGAGGCGGTGCCGACGGTGGCCCAGTGTACCTCCCTGCTGTCGGAAACCATTACCTTTGCTGAGCTCGGAGGGTTTCACCTCTAGAAGCTCCTCAGCAGTCTGGAAACCTGCGGACACTAGCTTCACCCGCACGGCCGGAGACAGCGGGAAACTCACTAAATCCCGCTGCATTTCAAAGAGACACGCCTAAACGCGCGCTTGCGCACCAACGGAGCCGCTAAATCCCGCAAGCCGGTGTCCGGCTGTGCGGAATAGCGTCAGACGTAGAGCGGAAGGGGCGGGGTTTGAACCCCTACCGCACGCGGTTTGGGGGTTTTGCCGCCCTGCGGAGGCATGTAAAACTGTACACTCTTCGGCGGCGTTTCCGTTGATTCCTTCAACTCTGATTTAGATTTGCCCCATCAAAGATACAGCCTGAGGGACCAGCAGTTAGCGTAATGGCTATGTCGCTGGACTCCCACGTAGTTGACCGCGGTTCGAGTCCCGGACCCAGTGGCTTAAACTCACGCCGGGTGCATGTGGTGTGCGTGCCCAAGATCCCGAGAGGAGAAGGGATTGCGGCGTTGCCATTCCCCCTGGGGGGTGATTTCTCGCTTTCTGTCTCTATGTCTCTCTCTGGCGAGCGCATGCACCCTATAGCAAAAACCTCTCAAAAAAAAAAAAACAGATACAGCCTAATAGTGGAAAGATGGAGACCATTAAATGGATATTGAGTCTTAGGGGCTCTACACACATTTTATTGCCTCAGCCCACAGAGTTAATAGGAATGATCTCCCGGAGTAGGAGTTGTGGAAACACACACAGCCCTGTTAACAGTCATAATGTGAGAAGTCCAGGAAACAGTTATGTAAAGATTAATCTGCCTGCCCACTGTAGGGCTCCAGTCACTTGGCACTTCTAGTCGGCCTTGGCGAGCCCCCCTTGCCTGCCCCCCTCGCCTTTCCCACCCTCGCAAGGAATTGTGGGCTAGCCGCCCACGGCTCGGAAGCCACGGGGCGCAGGTCCCCACCCCCCCGGGGAGCCGAGTCTGGACCGTGGAGGTTTCCGAGACCGTTGGTGCTTCCCGGCTGAGGCTGTTAAGTGCTTCATGGCCTGCTTAGCTAAGAAGTAGCAGGAAAAGTAAGCAAATGATATACCCACGGTGGGCTGGACCTGGGCTCCTTGGGTTCTGAGAGGGCGGGATTGAGCTATGCAGCAACTTCTGTTCTGGTGCAAAGTTGGACGCGAGTGTTCAAGCCGTGGAGTTAGTCACTTATAAAGTATAGAACTTCAGGAGAATCCAAAAGCAATTTGGAAGGGAACCCATGAGGTCTTTCATTGCCAGGCGAGTACACCTTATTAGGGGAGTAACTCATCTTCTATCTACTACTGAGGAGTCTTCTTTCCAGTTTAATGTAACTCCGATCTCTGAAAGTGCGTAAGGGGTAAACAAAAACCAAAACAGCATATGTTGAGCACTTCAGCGAATACTGCGCGTTTCGAATACTCGTAGCTCTGTCACAGGAAGATAAAGATATAGGAGCTTCGAACACAGTTTTATTAAAACCAAAATTCAAACCTAGTATCCTTTTTACTACTCTAAGCTACCTCCATATGGTGAACCCCTTCTTGAACAGAATGCAAGAAGTGTTTGTTCCTTATTTGGTCGGATAGATAGGTCATGGAACAATTGGTAGAACTAGGCAAAATACGATTCGCCACTCAGTATATTGTTTAACTTCTTTTTAAAAATTATTTAAGTTTGTTTGTTTGTTTATTTTAACTTGACCAGAGGGACAGAGCGTGGGGCAGGGGGGATGGGGGAAGTGAGATAGCAAGCTACTAGGTCCAGGACTTGAACCACGGTTGGCCACGTGGGAGTCCAACGCCCTTAACCACCATGCCACCTGCCAGCCCCAATATATTGTTTAACTTCTAATATGGTGTACCGCTGGGTATTCACTAGGCATTACATAAATACAGTCTGGAGAATTCATGGTTATGCTTATAAAGTAGCCAGGTTCTTGGGTAAAGTGGAGATGATGTTGACACATTCAGCAATAGCTCCTCAGTTAGTTTGATCATACTGAAGGGATTGATTATGTTTAGAATTTTGTTTCATTGTCAGTAGAGAGTTAAGAAACTAGGGGATGCTTAATGATTATGTTGCAGGACTCCCCCATAGTAAACCACTGTTTGAATCTTGGACCCAGTAGCTTTAAACTCACTCCTGGCACCTGTGCCCATGCCCCAAAATCCCAAAAAAGAGAATGGAGGAGAAGGGGTTTTGCCATCCTTCTGGGGCTGATTTCTCACTTTGTTTCTTGCTCTCTCTCTCTCTCTGGTGAGCACATGAGCCCTGTAAGGCGCTGGATTCCTACATGGCGGACTCTGGGGTTCCAGTCACTTTCTCACTTTCCCTTTCTCTCTCTGGTGAGCACATGTGCCCTATAACCAATTTTTAAAAAAAATAAGAACTAAGTTCATTTTTTTAAAAAAGGAGAAACTAGTGAAATCTATTTGTATTTATACAATTAGATATTATTATTATCTTCTGACTTTTTTTTTTTTTTTTTTTTTTTTTTTTAGTTTTCCTATAGGGCATGAGTGCTTGCCAGACAGAGGGAGGGAAAGTGAGAAGTCACTCCTGAAGTATATGGCCACGCGGTAGTCCCTCTCCTCCGTTTTCTTCTTGGAATTTTGGGTACACACACATGCCTGGCAGGCTTTTCACTCAGCTCGGTCTAGAATTTGAACCAGTCTAGAATTTCAGCTGCAGAATTGGCCATGTAGGATCCAGCTGCTTAACCACTCCACCACAGGCTGGCCCTCTTCTGATCTTTGAGTTGCCAATAATAACAATTAGTTTCACTGTCATTCTTAAGATTTATGTGATGCAGTTTGATCTTTTAAAAATTGATTATTTGGAGACCAACAAATGGCATAATGGTTACATTGCTGGACTCCCACATGGTCACCTGTGGTTCGTGTCCTGGACTGGGTGGCCTGAAACTCATGACAGACACGTGTGCATGCCCAAAATCCCAAAAGGAGATTGGAGGAAAAGGGATTGCAATGTGACCATCCCCCCAGGAGGATTTCTTGCTTCTGCCTCTGTCTCTCTGGCGAGCACATGCACCGTATACCAAAAGTCTCTCTAGAAAATTAATAAATAAACAAATAAATTAAATTTATTTTGGGGGGTTAGCAGGTGGTGTGGTGGTTAAGGGTGCTGGACTTCCACATGGCCAACCATAGTTTGAGATCCAAACCTGGTGGCTTGCATTCTTCCTTTCTCTCTCTTTCTGTGTCTCTCTTTCTCTCATTCACTCTGTCCCTCTCTGATCAAATTAAATAAATAATTTCTTCTTTTTTTTTTTTTTTGAGAGGTTTTTTTGCTATAGGGCGCATTTGCTCGCCAGACAGACAGAGAGAGAGACATAGAGACAGAAAGCGAGAAATCACCCCCCAGGGGAGATGGTCACGCCACAATCCCTTCTCCTCCATTCTCCTCTCGGGATCTTGGGCACACACACACACACGCCCGGTGTGAGTTTTAAGCCACCTGGTCCAGGACGCGAACTGCGGTCGACTACGTGGGAGTCCAGCGACATAAAATAATTTCTTTTTAAAAAACATAGCTTATAGGGGCCTGCAGGTGGTGTGGTTAAGGTCTCTGGACTCCCACATGGCCAAATGCGATTGAAATCCCAGATCTGGTGGCTTGTTTTCTCAATTTCTCTCCCTCTCTCCCTCTCTCTCTCTTTCTCATCCCTCTCTGGTCAAATTAAAATAAATAAGTAAGTAAATAATTCTTTTTTAAAATTATGTATTTAATTTTATTTATTCATTCATTTATTTTAATTTGACCAGATAGAGACATAGAGAGAAAGAGAGAGAGCAAGCCTCCAGGTCTGGGATTTGAACAATGGTCAACCATGTGGGAA
>NW_006159921.1:1324479-1326071 GCF_000334495.1 Tupaia belangeri chinensis
AGCAAAAATCTCTCCAAAAAAAAAGGGAAAAAAAATAGATCTTAGGGACCGGTAGATGGAGTAATGGTTATGTTGCTGGACTCTCAGGTTTGAGTCCCAGACTCGGTGGCTTAAATTCACACTAGGTGCAAGCGAGCACATGCCCAAGATCCCAAGAGGAGAATGGAGAGAAGGGATTGCAGCATGGCGATTTCTCTCTTTTTCTTTCTTTGTCTTTCTGGTGAGCAAAGACACCCTATAGCAAAAAACTCTCAAAAAATTATACATATTAAACACGTTATATAAAATATTTTGTATCTAATACTTCTACTAAATCTGTTTGTCTGTATTTTATATACATATGGCTTGTTTATACTGAAAGAGGAGGCAATACTGGAAGAGTTCTGTAAGATAAAGGATTTGGAAAATACCGTAGTTCTAGCGTGATCTTGGAGAAAACACAGTTAAACTTGGAAACTACAGTTCTGATTTACAGTGAGGAGAGAGTGATAAGACTATGTGGGTGTGAAATATGTGCATTATTAACTAATGTCTGAGATACTATCTTTTTTTTTTTTAACTTTGCCAGTAGACATGAATTTATCGGAGAGAGGCAGGAGAGAGAGAGAGAACGAGAAAGCATCTCCCCATTGACATGGTCTTATTGTGATTCTTTCTCTTCCATTTGTCCCTCTGATTGGAATTTTAAATATGGACATACACTCTGGTCAAATTAAATAAGTAAATAATTCTTTTTTTAAATTATGTATTTTATTTTATTTATTCATTCATTTATTTTAATTTGACCAGATAGAGACACAGAGAGAAAGAGAGAGAGGGTTTGACATGTTTGTCAAGCTGGGTCTAAGACTTGAGTCCCGCCGTGTTGGCCATGTAGGATCCAACCTCGCCAACCACTATGCCGTGGGCTAATGCAGGATTTTTGTTTGTTTGTTTTCTTAAGGTTTTGGGAGTCAAACCATGATCAGCCATTTGGGAGTCCATTGCCTTAACCACTACATCACCTGCTGGTCCCAGATTTTTCTATTTTTTTTTAAAATTATTTATTTAATTTTATTTATTCATTCATTCATTCTTTTTTTTTTTTTTTAATTTGACCAGAGCAAGACAGAAGAGAGAGAGAAAGTGAGAAAGCAAGCCACCAGGTCCAGGATTCGAACCATGGTTGGTCATGTGGGAACGTCCAGCGCCTTAACCACCATACCACCTGCTGATCCCAATTTTTCTCTTTTCGAGGAGTCTAATAGGAGTCTAGGAAGGCTAAGGAGCTTCTGGTAGGACAGATTCTCCCTTGGTCTTGTTCTGGATTTCAGAGACCCCTGTGAGAAAGCAGATGAATGATCCTATATTTATAGGGTGTAGGGTTTGAGGCTACATCTAAACACAACTTATTTATTTCTTTTTTTTTAAAAGAATTATTTTATTGGGAACCAGCAGTTAGCGTAATGGCTATGTCGCTGGATTCCCATGTAGTCGACCGCGGTTTGCGTCTTGGACCCGGTGGCTTAAAACTCATGCCAGGTGCGTGTGCGCGCGTGCCCAAGATCCCAAGAGGAGAATGGAGGAGAAGGGATTGCGGTATGACCATCCCC
>NW_006159921.1:1326330-1339309 GCF_000334495.1 Tupaia belangeri chinensis
TTAACTTATTTTTTTATTATTATTATTATTATTATTATTATTATTTCCCAGTTTGATCAGAAAGAGACAGAGAAAGAGAGGGAGAGGAAAAGTGAGAAAGCCACCAGGTCCGGAACTCCAACTGTGGTCAGTCATGTGGGAGTCCAGCACCCTTACCCACCATGTCACTTGCCAGCCCCAACACAACTTATTTCTGCTGAGGAGGGGAGATTCTCTGATCATGGAAGTGGTGTTCAACGGTGAGGGTCATGTCTGGGTATAGAAGTGAGAACTTTGTGACCTTTTCCCTAACTGGCTTCCTTCAAAGTTAGAATTAGCATTTGTGTAATTCATCTTTCAAGAGCGATCATTCCCTGTATGTCTGAAAGACAGTGTTTACTTAGGCTTGATGTTTTGGATCGAAAATCTGTTTTAACAACACAGAGACTGGTTTTTCAAATACAGTTTTACAAAGTTATGTATTTAAACTTGCTTGTTCAGGCTATGTGAATAGCAGCTTGTTGAACTGCATCAGAAATCACTCTGACATCATTAGCACTAAACACTTGAAAGGAAGAGCTAGTTTACGTTGTTTACCTTTTAATCTTTGGGGTTTTTTTTTTACCCTTAAATTACCCAGAAAATGACGCACTAAATGAGATAAGCAAAAGGGGTGGGGAATATGTAAATAAAGCGCAGTGGCTGCTGGTCTTTTGTAATTGATCCTGTGTTTCTTAAGCGTTTATCAATATACAGATACATAAAATACTACTGCATAGTATTTGTATTTGCATACTCTTCACTTCAAATGTAAAGGGCTGTACAGTTGACATTGAGAAAAATAACCCTATATTAAGAAGGATTTGAAGAGGAAGGTGAAGTCCTAAGCAGCAAGGGCAACTCATACTTACCTGGCAGGGGAGATACCATGATCATAAAGGTGGTTTTCCCAGGGCGAGGCTTATCCATTGCACTCCGGATGTGCTGACCCCTGCGATTTCCCCAAATGTGGGAAACTCGACTGCATAATTTGTGGTAGTGGGGGACTGCGTTCGCGCTTTCCCCTGGTTTACTTTGTACAAGGGAAGACTTGTTATTGGCATGTTCTAGGCGCTGCTAGAGGTCAGTTTTTTTCTGACAAATGGAAGAACTGTATTCTGTTGTAAGTCAGTGCTGGTAATTACTGTTTGTGGTGTTTTGAAAAAAACGTTACTAAAGACGCCAAGGCACTTGTAGTTGCTTTGTCTCTGTTTCGCTTTTCAAATGTTTTTTTCTTTTTTCTCTCAAAAATTTAGATTTTTTTTGCACATGTACCCCACCAAGTTCATGACTTGAACCATAAAGTTTTCCACGTGGGGTTACACACTACCTCTTGGGACACCGTGTTTTTTAAACTGTCAGTAAAACAATAAGGTTTCCAGCCTTGGGATGGATGGTGTGGGAACTCACTCAACCACTAGGCCACAAGCTGATTTATTGCCTGACAAATTCTTGAGATGAACTGGATGGTGCAACAGCTGCCCTCAGGTTTGGGTGTTGTTCTGTCACGAAATCCATGCTTCAATCTGTGGTATACAAAACTTTATTTTTATTATTTTCCAATTTGCTATAGGGAACATATGCCCACCAGAAGGGGGGGTAGAGTGAGGAAGCAAGCCTTTATGTCTAGGATTTGAACTTTGGTTGGCCATGTGGGAGGTCCAGCACCTTAATCACCTTGCTGTCTGCTGACCCTGCAGCATACAATTTTTAGGTGCTTCATTGGACCAATCCCAGTAGTATTTCGTCTTTTAGCCTTAGCACTCCAATTACACTTTCTCTGTGCTTGGCAGGGTAGTCATATTTGCCACAGGTCAACTTCTGAAAAGTGACAGGCCTTAGCACCACAGCAGCGACACAACGTGTGTCTTATTGTGATGCTTCCCAAACAGTGACGTTCCCTTCCACATCTCACTTCTGTGGCTGAGACCAAGAACCATTTCCTTATTTTTTAGTTTGCTATAGGAAATGTGTGCCTGCTCACAGGAGACAGAGAAAATGAGAAAGCACCGTCTGCCTACGGGCGATGGCCACACTACAACCCCTTCCCATTCTCTTCTCCGGGACTTTGGACATATGTTGCACCCAGTGTTCAAAGCCCCTGAGTCCAGGCCTCAAAGCACAGTCAGTCATATGGTAGCCAGCTGTCTTAACCTCCATGGCACCTGCTGGCCCTCCCTCCATTTTGAAAGCTGTCAATTGAGTATCTCCTGTCTTCTCCTGTCCTTAAATTCCTTTTCTTGGAAGGTTCCCACTCGCTCCCTGAGAGCTCCGTGTAGGTGGACTCACAGTGCCCTTGATCCAGGGTTGGCTGTGGATGGACCACTTTGGGTGTACCTGTGTCTCTTCTTTCACGTGAAGGGAATACATTTTAAAAGAAACACCTGTGATTACGATGGGCTTACCTGGATATTCCAGGGTAAGATCTGCTCATTTCAAAATCTTTTTTTTTAAAGAATTATTTAACTGTATTTATTATTATATCATTATTATTTTTCAGCTTGATCAGAGAGAGACAGAGAGAGAGGGAGGAAGTGAGAAAGCAAGCCACCAGGTCCGAGACTTGAACCGTGGTCAGCCATGTGGGAGTCCAGCGCCTTTAACCACCACGCCACTTGCCGTCCCCAAATTCTTAATCACATCTCCAAAATCCTTTTTGCCATAATGGAAAGTAACAGTTCACAGGTTCTCAGGATTAGGATGTCGACTATTTGTGTTGACTGTTTGCCTGCCACACGGTAAATTCGTCGGCAGCATTGGACGTCACCAAAGGGGCTTGGTGTATGTAAATGAGCGCGCAGTGTCTTCTGGTCTTGTTCACAGTGCGCGTACGTTTTTCAAGTTTGCAAGGACTCTAATATCCAAAATGTTCTCGTCTGGCTTTGACAAGTGAAAGGAGTGTATCTGTTGCAAGTCAAAGATTAACTAGAGTGTCTGTGAAGAAGGTGACTCTATGCTTAAAGTGTTGGTGTTCTGAGGGTACGATGGCAAGCGCGGTGGAGAACTCATACTTACCTGGCAGGGGAGATACCATGATCACGAAGGTGGTTTTCCCAGGGCGAGGCTTATCCATTGCACTCCGGATGTGCTGACCCCTGCGATTTCCCCAAATGTGGGAAACTCGACTGCATAATTTGTGGTAGTGGGGGACTGCGTTCGCGCTCTCCCCTGGCTTTTCTTGTGTGTAATAGTAGACCTTAAGTTGGCCGTTAGTATTTGTTAGAGTTGGTCTTTATTCTCTTACGACACTTTCTTGCGTGTTGTGACCGGGACTTGCGTTCTACTTGTGCTATGTAGTGTTTTTTCGTTTTCTATTTCGCGTTCCTTGTCGGTGGATAGGTTTCCTCTGTTTTGGAGCAGACAGAACCGTTTTCAGGATTGGCTTTCTGAAATACTCGGTGTTATGGTGGTTAAGATGACTGGATCCCTGTGTCTGAGTGGTTTGAGAAGAAAGAGAGGGGGGAATAGCATTACAAGGTGCTTCCTGTGAAATTTCATTTCCCATGTGTTCTTGCTGGTTCATGTATTGATCTTGTTTTCTGTGACTTTGCTTACATAATACGAATTATTTTAGAATTTATAACTTTTTTATAAAGATTTTATTTTTTTGAGAGGTTTTTGCTATAGGGCGTGTGCGCTCGCCAGACAGAGACATAGAGACAGAAAGCGAGAAATCACCCCTTGCCAGGCAGAGAGAGACCTAGAGACAAAGTGAGAAATCACCCCCGGGGAGGATGGTCACGCCACAATCCCTTCCACAATCCCTTCTCCTCCGTTCTCCTCTCGGGATCTTGGGCACTCCGCCCGGGATCTTGGCCACGCACACGGGCCCGGCATGAGTTTTAACCCACCGCGAACCGCAGTCGACTACGTGGGAGTCTAGCGATATAGCCATTATTCTAACTGCTGGTTCCCAAATTTTATTATTTTTTTGAAGAATTATTTAACTTTATGTATTTATTTATTTTCATTTGATCAGAGAAGAACAGAGTAACAGAGAGAGAAAGTCAGCCAGCCAGCCATCAGATCCAGGACTTGAACCATGGTTAGCCATGAGGTAGTCCAGCAGGAGTCCAGCATCTTTAATCACCATGCCACCTGCCAACCCCATTAATTTTTTTTAAGAGTAATTGTTTTATTTCATTTTATTCATTGTCCTTTTTTTTTTTTTTTTTTTTAAGTTGATCAGACAGAGACAGAAGGAAAGTGAGAAAGCAAAGCTTTAGGTCCCAGGCCATCTTAACCTCCATGCCACCTGCCAGCTCTCAGCCCCATTAATTTGATTATTTTTTAAACAATTATTTTATTTAACTATTTATTTATTTATTTACTTATTTTTAATTTGATCAGAGAGGGACAGTGTGAGTGAAAGAAGGAAAGTGAGAGGGGGCCGGCAGGTGGCATGGTGTACAAGGCCGCTGGACTTCCACATGGTTGACTCTTGCTTTCTCACTTTCCGTCTCATTCTCTCTCTCTCTCTCTCTCTGTCTTCCTGGTCAAATTAAAAAATAAAATTAATGAATAAATAAAATTAAATATTTTTTTTTAAAAAAGAAGGAAAGTGTAAAAACAAGACTCCAGATCTAGGACTTGAACCGTGGTGGGCCATGTGATAGTCCAACACCTTTACTGTACCACCTGCCAGCCCCAAATTTTATTAGCATTATTATTATTATTTTTTTAAGAATAATTGGGTCCAGCAGGTGACGTGGTGGTTAAGGCGCTCGACACTCCCACATGGCTAACCACAGTTTGAGTTCCAGACCTGGTGACTTGCTTTCTCACTCCCCCTCATCTGTGTGTGTGTCTCTGGTCAAATAAAAATAAATGGGGGACCAGCCGGTGGCGTGGTAAGGCACTGGACATTCCCACATGGCCAACCAGAGTTCAAGTCCCTGGACCTGGTGGCTTGCTTTCTCACTTCCCCTTTCTCTTTCTCTATCTCTGGTTCTCTCTGGTCAAATTAAAAATAAATGAATGAATAAATAAAATTAAATAAGTAATTATAAAAAATAAAATAAATAAAAATAAATGGATGAATAAATGAATTATTTTTTAAAAAGGATTTTATTTCATCTTTATTTATTTTAATTTGACCAGAGAGGCACAGAGAGAGAAATGGAAAATGAAAAAGCAAGCCAACAGGTCCGAGACTTAAACCATGGTTGGCCATGTGGGAGTCCAGTGCCCTTAGCCACCATGCCACCTGCTGGCCCGTATTATTATTATTTTTTGACCGTGGTTCAAGTCCCGGACCTGGCAGTTTCAAACTCACGCCAGGCACATGCGCATGCATGCCCAAATTCCCAAGAAGAGAATGGAGGAATAGGGATTTAAGTGTAGAGGACAGTGGGGGGATAGTTTCTCACTTTCTGTCTCCGTCTGTCTCTCGTCTCTGTTTTTTTTTTTTGGAGAGATTTTCACTGTAGGGCGCGTGCGCTCGCCAGACAGAGAGAGACATAGAGACAGAAAGCGAGAAATCACCCCCCCAGGGGGGATGGTCACGCCGCAATCCCTTCTCCTCCATTCTCCTCTCGGGATCTTGGGCACACACGCACACGCGCCCGGCGTGAGTTTTAAGCCACCGGGTCCGGGACACGAACCGTGGTCGACTATGTGGGAGTCCAGCGACATAGCCATTACGCTAACTGCTGGTTCCCTCTCGTCTCTGTTTTTCTGGTGAGCACACATGCCTTATACCAAAAACTTCTCTAAAAACAAAAACTTGCTATAGGGTGCATGTGCTCACCAGAGAGAAAGAGTGAAAGCAAGTTGGTATTTGAACCACAATCAGCCTGATGGGAGTTCAGCACCTTAACCACCATGCCACTTGCTGACCAAATTTGTGGGTTTTTTTTTTTTTTTTTTTTTTGAGAGATTTTTGCTATAGGGCGCGTGTGCTCGCCAGACAGACAGAAAGCGAGAAATCACCCCCCAGAGGGGATGGTCACGCCGCAATCCATTCTCCTCTCGGGATCTTGGGCACACACGCACACGCGCCCAGTATGAGTTTAAGCCACCGGGTCCGGGACGTGAACCGCGGTCGACTACATGGGAGTCCAGCGACATAGCCATTACGCTAACTGCTGGTTCCCCCAAATTTGTGTTTTTCTATGTAGTAATGATACTGGCATCTTTTCAGGTGTTTATTGGCAATTCATATAAACTGTTGATGAAATGTCTATTCAGATTTTTTTTGTCTCTTTAAAATTTGGATTGTCGGGGCCAGCAGGTGGCATAATAGTTAAGGCACTGGACTCCCACTTGCTTGACCATGGTTGGAGCCCAGACCCAGAGGCCTGAAGATCACTCCGGACACATGTGCGTGCCTTCTTCCTAAAGTACTGACAGGAGAATAGAGAAGAATGGATTGTGGTTGGCCATCCTCCCTGAGAGGATGATTTCTCCTTTTCTCTTTCGGTCTCTCCACCAAACACTCATGCCTTTCAGCAAACACACACACACACACACACACACACACACACACACACACGAAAGGGGTTGTCTTTTAATGATGGAATAGGACTCTCGCTCCTTGTGTCCAAAATGTTCATCATCTCTGCTACCTTGAGTATGTGATTTACAGGCTTAGTACAAAATGTTAATGAGAATTCCTTCTCAAAAAAAATTTTTTTTTGAGAGACTTTTGCTATAAGACCTGTGTGTTCACCAGAGAGACAGAGACAGAGGGAGAGAAAATGAGACATCACCCCCCCGGGACGGGGGGGTGACCGTGCCACAATTCCTTCTACATTCTCCTCCTGGGATTTTGGGCACACACGAACTGTCACACACGAATGACTGCATAAGAGTTTAGTGCCCCAACCACCACACCACCTGCTTGCCCACTGTTCTCAATTCTTACAAATTTAGGGGTCAGGGATCTGGCAGGTGGCATAGTGTTTAAAAGTGTTGGACTCCCGGGGAACCAGCAGTTAGCGTAATGGCTATGTCGCTGGACTCCCACGTAGTCGACCACGGTTGACGTCCTGGACCCAGTGGCTTAAACCTCACGCCAGGTGCGTGACTGACTGTGGTTTGAGTCCTAGATCTGGTGACTTGCTTTCTCACTTTCTCTGTCTCACTGTCTCTGTCCAAATTGAAGAATAATAAGAATAAATAAATAATTATTAAAAAAATATTTACAATGGAGGCTGTGAGATGGTGTGGTGGTTAAGGCGCTGAACTCCCACATGACCGACCATAGTTTGATTCCTGGATCTGACAGCTTGCTTTCTCACTTTCTTTTTTTTTCTTTTGGAGAGGTTTTTTTATTAGGGCACGTCCGCTCACCAGAAAGACAGAGAGCAAAAGAGACAGAAAGCAAGAAATCACCCCCCAGGAGGGATGGCCATGCCGCAGTCCCTTCTCCTCCGTTCTCCTCTCGGGATCTTGAGCACGCATGTGCACGTGCCCGGCGTGAGTTTAAGCAGCCGGGCCTGTTACTTGAACTGAGGTCAACTACGTGGGAGTCCAGCGACATAGCCATTACGCTAACTGCTGGTCCCGATTTCTCACTTTCCACCTCTCTCTCTGGTCAAGTTAAAAACTAATGGGACCAGCAGATGATGTAATGGCTACATCACTGGACTCCCACGTAGTTGACCTCAGTTCAAGTAACAGGCCCGGCTGCTTAAACTCACGCCGGGCACGTGCACATGCGTGCTCAAGATCCCGAGAGGAGAATGGAGAAGGGATTGCAGCGTGGCCATCCCCCCTGGGGGGTAATTTCTCACTTTCTGTCTCTCTGTCTCTCTCTGGTGAGCACATGTGCCCTACCTATAGCAAAAACCTTATACATACATACATACATACATACATACATACATATTTTAAAAATAAATAGTGCAAATAAATAAATATCTCCTAAATCTCCCACATAAATCAGTTAGCCTTTTTCTCTTTCCAGAGCCTTTATTGTCTTTTCATAATGTTACTGTACTGTGTCTTTCCAATCCTTAAGGTCTGTCTTGGTGCCAGTCAGTGGTGTTGTGGTTAAGGCACCTAGATTCCACATGGCTAACTATGTGGTTCAAATCCTGGCCCTGGCAGCTTGAAAACCAGGCTGTGCATGTATGTGTGCACATGCACTGGCCAGAATCCTGAGAGAAGAATAGAAGAGAGAGATTACAGTGTGGCCCTCCCTGCTGGAGGGTGATTTCTCATTTTCTCTCTCTCCCTCTTTTTTTTTTTCCCCCAGAGATTTTTGCCCTAGGATGCATGCACTCATGGGGGGCCGGAAAGTGAGGCACAGAGACAGTGAGAGGGATGGTGAGGATCCCCCCCGATGGGGGGATGGCCACATCGCAATCCCTTCTCCACTCTTCTCTTGGGACTTTGGGGTTACACACACACACACACACACACACACACACAGAGCATGATTTTCGAGTTACTAGGTCCTGGATTTGAACTACTACACTTCTCCATTCTCTTCCTGGGATCTTGGGGGGTACACACACACACACACCCAGCATGATTTTCAAGCCACCGGGTCCCGGACTTGAACTGCAGTCAACCATGTGGGAGTCCAGCGATGTTAACTGTCACGCCATGTGCTGGCCCCTCCCTCTCTCTTTTTATTTTTATTTACTTATTTTTTTAAAGTTTTTTTGACAGAGAGAAGAGGTTTTTTGCCAAGAGAGACAGTGAGAGGGAAAGTGTGAAATCACACTCCTCCCCCCTCAATGGGGAATGGCCACACCGCAATCCCTTCTCTGTTCTCCTCCTGAGATTTTGAGCATGCATGCTCATAGGACCGGCCTGGTTTTCTTTTTATTTATTTATTTATTTAAAAATAATTATTCTACTTTATTTATTTATTTTAAAAAATCTGACCAGAGAGGGACGAGAGAGAGAGAAAGAGAGGAGGGGGGTGGAGTGAGAAAGTAAGCTGCCAGATCCAGGAGTCAAACTGCAGTCAGCCATGTGAGAATGCAATGCCCTTAACCACCATGCCACCTGCAAGTCACCCAGCATGATTTTCAAGCTGCCAAATCCAGGACTCAAACTGTGGCCTGCCATGTGGGAGTCCAGCACTGTAACTTGCTGGCCTGTATCTCCCTCCCTCCCTCCCTCTCTCTCTCTCTCTCTCTCCTGTGAGCCTGGAACCCTGTAGGATTTTTTTTTTTGGGGGGGGCGGTTTGCTGTAGGGCACGTGTGCTTGCCAGAAAGACAGAGACAGAGAGACAGAAAGCGAGAAATCACCCCCCAGGGGGGATGGCCACACCACAATCCCTTCTCCATTCTCCTCTCAGGATCTTGGGCACGCACGCACACACATCTAGTGTGAGTTTTAAGCCACCCAGTCCGGGACTCGAACCGTGGTCGACTACATGGGAGTCCAGTGACATAGCCATTATGCTAACTGCTGGTCCCTAGGAATAATTTTTAAAGAATTATTTATTAACTTTTATTATTTTTTAATTTGCTATAGGAAAAACAGAGTCACATGAGAGAGAGAGAGAGAGAAGGAAAGTGAGAAAGCCAGCCGCCAGGTCCAGGACTCGAGCCACAGGCAGCCACATGGGAGTCCAGGGCCTAACCACCTGACCACCTGCTGGCTCTGGAAATTTTAAAAAGAAAAAAAAAGACTTGTCTCAATTTTCATTCCTTTCAGGGAGCCTGCTCTCATCACCCTGAAGAAGTAAGATTTTCTTTCTTTAGAGCAGCAGGATTGAGAAAGAATCATCATGGGAGAAGCTATGTTGTCCTTGGGCGGGGACCTACTGCCTCAAAGGACCACCCGAGCCCAGTGGAGAGACTAGGAATTCTGACTTCAGATGAGAAATATGGGAAGTTCTCAGTGGGGGTTTTTGCTTTAATTTGCGTCAACTTTCCTTTTGCTTCTGGGTTCTTTGGAAGCAGAAATTGAATTTTACACTGTTACCACCCTTACAATCCCTAAAATAAGACTGCAGCAAATGCTTGAATGAATGAATGCGAAATGGGCTAGTTTGAAAGTTTTTTGTTTTATTATAATTTTTGCTATAGGATAGGGGAGAGACATTCAGAGAGAGAAATTAAGAAATCACCCCCCACCCCCAAGGAGGGGTGGTCAATAAATCTCATGCCCATTCTCCATTCTCTTCTTGGAATTCTGGGCCTCCAACCACGTAGTTGACCATGTGGGATCCAGCCGCCCTAACTTCTGTACTACCTGCTGGTCCCAGTCGGAGAGTTTTGAGGATTCATTCGTCCAGTGGAATCGGACTGGAGTTCACAAATACAGTGACATTGAAAGTTAACGTTTTTGGGACCAGCAGATGGCGTAGTGGATTCTCACATGGCTGACAGAGGTTCGAGTCCCAAGCCCAGGGGCTTAAAACTCACACCAAGGTTGTGTGCATGCCCAAAACCCGCGAGGAGAATGGAGAAGGGATTGCAGTGTGGCCGTCCCCCACTGGGGGGTGATTTCTCACTTTCTGTCTCTCGTCTCTTCTGTGAGAACATGCACCCTATAGTAAATCTGGAGAAGAAAAAAAAAAAAAAGGTTAACTTTTTTTTTTTTCTGAGAAGATTTTGCTATAGGGGGCGTTCGCTCGCCAGAAAGAGAAAGTGAGAAATCACCCCCCAGGGGGGATGGCTATGCCGCAATCCCCTCTCCTCCATTCTCCTCTCGGGATCTTGGGCACGCACGCACAGGCGCCTAGCGTGAGTTTAAGCCACCAAGTCCGAGACTCAAACGGCTTTCGACCACATGGGAGTCCAGTGATATAGCCATTACACTAACTACTGGTCCCGAAAAGTTAACCTTTTTGTCTGTTTCCACATCTGTAAAGACTGAGATAACAATAGTAACTACCTCACAGGGTGGTTATGAACATTAAATTGGTTACATGTAAAAGAACCGTGCCTGGCAGATAGTAGGCACTGGTGATAGTATACTACTGTTAATAATTTTTACTGCTTTTATTACTGTTATATGTGGTTCACACTGAGAAGCTATGCATCTAAATTCTGTGCTTGTAAAGAAAACATCTGTAGTGTTCTAGTGGCCGTAAAACCGAGCAGCAACTGACCGCATAGTTGTGGTAACAGGCTCCACAGGCCGCTGTTTGCCCAGGCACCTCTGAGCAGCGGAGTGCCGCTGGTGTGTGACGTCATCCCTATCAACCGGAGAGGCGGGGATATGGAGATGAAGCATTCCGGTGCAAACTGGGAAACGGTGCTTCTCCCACACTTGTGTGTTTCGGGGTGTAGTTTGGGAAACTGTCAAAGACTTCGGCTCTGCCCAAGAGTTTCATAGTATTGAGATTAATTTTTTTTAAACACGGAGCTTTGGGGTGAACGTCTACATTAGGACCGTATCTGTACAGGGGAATACACACCAGGCTGTGAAGTCCTAGGGCGCTACCAACTCATACTTACCTGGCAGGGGAGATACCATGATCACGAAGGTGGTTTTCCCAGGGCGAGGCTTATCCATTGCACTCCGGATGTGCTGACCCCTGCGATTTCCCCAAATGTGGGAAACTCGACTGCATAATTTGTGGTAGTGGGGGACTGCGTTCGCGCTCTCCCCTGGTATGGTGGTTTCTAAAGGAAAGTATGTGTCAGGTTCGGTATTAACATACCTGTTATCTTCTCGTGTAGCTCGTCTAACAACTGTGAACCGGGTATGTTTGCGTGCTTCCCCAAGGTCCAGAAAGAAGAGATTAGATTGTTGGTGTTGCTGTTCACCTAGGGGTGAGCTCTCTTTCCATTTCTGCTTCTTTCTTTCTCTCTGTTTAGGGTCTCACCGTGGCGTGACCTACTACCTCCATCTTCCAACCAGATCAGGGGCATGCCCTCAGGCAGCCATTGCATATTTAGGTGGAGTTGGGATCTGAGCCAGAGTCTTCTATGGCTCCAGCATTACATAATGGCGCCCTACTTGTGCCACCAGCAGGTTTTGGAATTTGCCAAGGTTAGATGTACTTAGACAAAGTGAGAAAGCACCCCTCATGGACACATGGGCAAGTTGGGTATGGTCACATGCATGGGACGTGGTTCTCAATCCATTAGGTTTGGGATCATATATGATCCAGCTCCCTTAACTACCAGGCCCTGAAACAAGTCCAGAGATTTGTGTGTGTGTGTGTCTTTAAATGGCTTTTCCTTTGGGGGCGCATGTGCTTGCTGGACACAGACACAGAGAGTGAGAGGAAAAGAGAAATCACCCTCCTGGGGGGATGGCCACGCTGAAATCCCTTCTCCATTCTTCTTTCCGTGATCTTGGGTACACCCGCATACACGACCAGCCTCAGTTTCAACACTGGTCTAGACTCAAACCACCTTTGGCTAAGTGGGAGTCCCGTGATGTAACTGCTATGCCATCTGCTGGTCCTCAGGGATAAAGTTTTTAGCTAACTTCACAATGTAAGCAAGTCTGAACACGTTAAGTTTGGGAGACATTCAAACTGTAATAATTGCACATATTTATTGTGTTCAGCTTGTTTTGAAATATGAATATATCGTGAAATGCCTAAACTGAGCTAATGAACACAGACAGTGCCTCATTCTGTGTGTACGGGGGTGGGGGTGTGTGTGGGGGGGTGGGGGGGATTAGAATGCTTTACTTTCCTTGGCATTGGGTACCACTCGCACTGCAGTGGGTTCCTCAAGTCAGTTAGGGACTCTTAACTGTGCAGCTGGCCACGTGGGATCCAGCCTTCCCAACCACCAAGCCGCCATCTACTCCAAAATGTGTTTTACCGTTTAGGCTGTTGTTTTATTGTCAGGTGTAATCCTCCTCAGAAGAACTCTTGCAACTTCCCAATGTTTGTTTTACAAACTGAGGAACAGTTTCGGAGGCCTGAAGCTCATCTAAAGTCATGTGGTGTCAACACTAAATTGTACATCAGATCTTTGAAATACGTATATATTGTAAAATGCCTAAACTGAGCTAATTAACACATGCAGTGCCTCGCTTCGTGTGTGTGTGCGCGTGTGTGTGTGTGTGCGTGCGTGCCCAAGATCC
>NW_006159921.1:1339452-1359589 GCF_000334495.1 Tupaia belangeri chinensis
GGCTAGCGGCTAAAAAGCTCGTTCGTGTTCGCTTGCAAACGAGGACCCTCTGCAGGGAGATCCGAAGGCCTTCGCTACACCAAAAGTTTAAAGAGGAGTTGGTATTTGTCACCGAGACGTCACCCGCGGGCCCAGAAGGATCTGGCCTTTGACAGCGCCCCTCGGTGGGCGAGAGGGAGCAGTGCGCGCACTCAGCAGCTGGGCATGCGCATGGCGGGACGCTGGGAGGTGGCGTATGTAGATTACCGGCTCAGTGCATTTCGAAAACGCGTCGCCTGCAAAAATGTCAGATTATTTCTTCTCCTGGTACTAAACTGTAGTACGAAAATGAATTGTTTCGATTGCGATAAGTAGGGGAAGCCCAGTTTCAGTCGTTCCAGTAGCGACCCGAACCTAACAGTGTTATTCGCAGCAGTGGGTAATGCTGGGGTCAACTACCAACTCATACTTACCTGGCAGGGGAGATACCATGATCACGAAGGTGGTTTTCCCAGGGTGAGGCTCATCCATTGCACTCCGGGTGTGCTGACCCCTGCGATTTCCCCAAATGCGGGAAACTCGACTGCATAATTTGTGGTAGTGGGGGACTGCGTACGCGCTCTCCCCTGACATATTTGTTCACAACGATAGGCAAATGAGTCTGAGTGGCTAGGCACTATTGGTTCTTGGGTAGGTGTTTCTTTTTTTGTGTGTTCTCTTAATCGCGTGTTTCTGATTTTTTTGTCTCTTACTTAACAGTTAATGCTATGGGGGATTTCAGTCTCTAGAATACGGGAGGAAAGAAAGGCTTTTGGACATAAAGATGAACAAATGTGTGGTCCCAGTTGGCTGATCACGGTTTGAGTCCCAGACCTGATGGTTTGCTTTCTCACTCTCCCTTTCTGTATCTCTGGTCAAATTAAAATAAATGAGTGACTAAATAAAGTGAAATAAATCTTTTTAAATTTTTTTAAAGACTAACATATTCATCGGAGTTGGTAGGTGACATGGCTAAACCGCTGAGCAAGACTTTCACATGGCAGATTGCAGTTTGAGTCTCAAACCTGATAGGTTGCTTTCTCACTTTACTCTTGCTCTGGTTAAATTAAGGTAATAATAATTAATAAAGCTAAATGTTTTTAAATAAAAGTAACAGGTATGTTTAGTAGCATGTCACATTTCCAAAAATGGATACACTTTGAGGAAATATGTTTTAAGTAGCTGGCATAAGCAAGAAATACTAGAGGGGTTTTAAACTGTTTTGCCTTTTTTGTCTGTTTCTTTTAGGGCAGGAGTGCCCTCAAACCACACAATATTTCCAGAAAGTCTTGCTGTGTTACTTGCACAAGTTAATGTGCTTTTTTTTTTTTTTTTTTTTAGGTTTTTGCTATAGGGCGCGCACGCTTGCCGGAAAGAGAGAGACAGAAAGCGAGAAATCACCCCCCAGGGACGATGGCTATGCCACAATCCCAATCCCTTCTCCTTTATTCTCCTCTCGGGATCTTGGGCACGTACACACACGCACCCGGTGTGAGTTTAAGCCACGGGTCCAGGACTCTAACCACGGTCGGCTACATGGGAGTTCAGTGACATAGTCATTACGCTAACTGCTGGTCCCAACATGCTCTTCTCTACCTAGAACACCGTGCTCTTGCCTCATTTACCTGGAAAAACATACCCAAATCACCTCTGAACCCAAGGTGACTTATCCATTAGGTGCACTAGACTCAGTGCCTAGGGCACTTTTCAAATCAGCAAAGGTTAATATATATTCATAAAATATATAAAAATCGAGAGGTTTTTAAAGAATAATTTAATTTGACCAGAGAGGGACAGAGTGAGAGAGAAACGGAGAGGGAAAGTGAGAAAACAAGCCAGCCAGGTCTGGGATTCAAACCACAGTTGGCCATGTGGGAGTCCAGTGTCTTTAACCACCACACCACCTGTCAGCCCAAAAAATCGTTTTACTCTTGGCATGTGCACTCACAGCAGCACAGTGGGTGATGTGGGGTCCAGGTACCCTAACCATCGTGACACCTGCTTGTATTGTTTTAATAGTGGAGGAACTGGCACAGGAAGGCAAAACTGCCTGGGATCCTTCAAAGTTGGGATGTGGTCCCTGACTAACCTTTTACACTACCTTGTTTTTGTTTTTCTGAGAATTTTGTTCCTTAGGGTGTGTACTATTGTTTGGGGATTTTTTTCTTGAAAATTTTCTTTTAAAGAATTATTCTATTTGGGGACCAGCAGTTTGTGTAATGGTTACTTCGTTGGACTCCCATGTAGTCGACAGCGGTTCAACTCATGGACCCAAGTGGCTTGAACTCATTCTAGGCACCTATGTGTGCGTACCCAAGATCCTGACAGGAGAATGGATTGAGGTGTGGCCATCCCCCCGGGGGGGATTTCTTTCTGTTTCTGTCTGTCTCTGTCTTTCTGGTGAGTTCACGTGCCCTATAGCAAAAAACCTCTCCCCCCCCCCCAAAAAAAAGAATTATTCTATCTAACTTTCTCTCTTTACTTATTTTAAATTTGACCAGAGAGAGAAAGAGAAAGTGAGAAAGCAGGCCACCAGATCTGGGAGTAAAATCGTAGTCAGCCATGTGGGAATCCAGCACCCTTAACCACCATGCCACCTGCCAGACCCTTGACAAGTTTTTATCTTAGGGCACACATGCTCTGGAAAGAGAAACAGAGACAGTGAAATGGAAAGTGAGAAATCACACAAACCACCACCACCCCCGGAGGTGGGGGAGATGACCACAGTGCAGTCCCTTTTCCTCCATTCTCCTACTGGGAGCACATGTGCCCGGCGGTAGTTTCAAGCCACCGGCTCCAGTGCTTGAACCACATTCAGCTATTTGGGAGTCTAGTGATATAACTGCTACACCATCTGCTGGTCCCAAACCTTTTGTACTCTCAATACACTTCTGGCAGTTCTGTTTCCCCTACAAACTGATTTTTAAATTCTAGACACAATCCATTTCTGCTTGATTTCTCTTAATATCCTCAGATGTTAGGCTAGTGATTAGCACCTTAGTTCAAATGGCTGTAAATTAGAAGTGCACACTGCATATAAGTAATGACTTAAGAATAGATGTTTTTGGGACCAGCAGTTAGCGTAATGTCTATGTCGCTGGACTCCCATGTAGTCGACCATGATTTGGGTCCTGGACCCGGTGGCTTAAACTCACGCCGGGCGCGTGTGCGTGTGTGTCCAAGATCCCAAGAGGAGAATGGAGGAGAAGGGGTTGCGGCGTGACCATCCCCCCTGGGGGGTGATTTCTCGCTTTCTGTCTCTCTGTCTCTGTCATTCTGGGGAGCACACACACCCTATAGCAAAAATCTCTACCAAAAAAAAGAAAATAGTTCTTTTTCTTTTTAAAGAATTCTTCAATTAAATTAATTGGTTTTTTTTATTTATTTATTTTCTAATTTGCTATAGAGCACATGCACTCACAAGAGAGAGAAAGTGAAAGTGCGAGAGGCAAACCACCAGGTCTGGTACTCAAGCCACTGTTGGCCACGTGGGAGTCCAGCACTGTAATTACTATACCACCTGCTGGCCGCAAGAACAGATGTTTTTCATTATTAGCAGCACTCATAGACGTTTAAGAACACTTTGTGAGTGGTAGGCATATGTATATATATAATGTGGTCATCAGAAATGGTGTTTCCCCAGCATAGCCAAAAGGGCCGGTTAGTTACAGAAGCCTCAGAGCCGAGACCAGCCTGGCATTCATGGATACCCAAGAAAAGCATCCAAGTGTTATTTTCTTCAGGAACAATTAAACCTGGAATCAGATTATGAAAGTAGTTCAATAATGAGATGATATTATGTAACTAAGGTGGAATGGGTCACACTTTGTGGATGGGAATATCTAGCAAATGTCTAATAGTTATTGTTATTGCAAAGCCCTGTGGCTGAGAAATGCAGTGCAAGGGCAGATGCTGTGTGTTCAGTTTGTGGCAACGCAGTGTTGACAGTGGCATTATGGATTCCTTTATTTTAAAAGAAAGGTTTTTGCTGTAGGGTGCATACACTTAGAGAGAAACAGTGAGAGGGAAAGTGAGAAACCATGCCACAATCCATTCTCCTCTTGGAATTTTGGGCACATACATACATACGCCTGGTGTGACCGTGGTTCATGTCCTGGACCTGGTGGCTTAAACTCACGCCGGGCACGTGTGTGCCCAAGATCCCAAGAGGAGAATGGAGGAGAAGGGATTGCGGCGTGGCCATCCCCCCTGGGGGGTGATTTCTCACTTTCTATCTCTCTGGCGAGCGCACGTGCCCTATAGCAGAAACCTCTAAAAAAAATTGCTTAGTATACATGCCACCCTCATTTTTTTAAATATTTATTTTATTTTATTTATTCATTCATTTATTTTTTTATTTGACCAGAGAGAGACAGAGGGTGACAGTGAGAGAGAGAGGAAGTGAGAAAGCAAGCCACCAGATTCAGGACTTGAACCCTGGTCGGCCATGTGAGAGTGTCCAGCGCCTTAACCACCACAGCACCTGCTGGTCCCCACCACCCTCATATTTATGAGCATCAATCCTTTCCTGACCCCGGTGAGTCTACAGAATCTGTGGAAACTCATAGAAAAGACTGAGATTGCGGGTTCTGAGGCCATGCCTGTGAGGACAGAACACCTGAGTTGGCAGGGGCAAGGGGTGCCAGTGCCAAGCTGTGCAGAATCTCTCCAGGCGACATATTCCAGGGCGCTGCAGCTGGTTTCATTCTGCATGTGTGCATAGTATATGTATATTACATATACAGTACATTTGTGAATAATTATCATGGTCCTTAGATGGTAAACTCAGGCACACTTAAATAAAATATGGTAAAGTCACAATTTGAACTCAAGTCTATATGATGCCAAACCCTGTGTTCGAAACTTAAAATACAGTCTGGATTTCATATCCTTGTTATAAAGAAAAAACAGTCTGACAACACTAGTGGATGTCTGTAACATGTAAATGTATAACCAGTAACTTTTTCTCCTTTGGTTTGTGCTATCGGGTGTGTGCTCTCCCAAGAGAAAGACAGAGAGAGAAGGAAAGTGAGAAATCACCCTCTTGTACGGATGGCCCCACCACAATCCCTTCTCCTCCATTCTCTTCTCAGGATTTTGTTCTTGCACGCACACATGCCCAACATGATTTGTTTGTTTTTGCCATAGGTGCATGCACTCAGAGGAGAAAGAGACAGTGACAGGGAAAGTGAGAAATCACCTTCCTGGGGGGATGGCCACACTGCAATCTCTTCTACTCCATTCTGAGATTTTGGGCACATACACACAGGTACGCGGCATTATCCTCAAGTTGCTGGGTCCAGGACTCGAACTGTGGTTAGCTACATGGGAGTCTGACTCCTTAACCACTGCAGTACCTGCTTGCCCCAGCATGATTTTCAAGCCATTGGGTCTGGGACTGGAGCAGCCATGTGGGATCCAGCTGCCTTAACTTCCAAGCCTTCTGCTGGCCTCTATAACCAATAACTTTTTTTTTTTTTTTTTTTTTTTGAGAGAGAGAGTTTTGCTAGAGGGCTGTATGTGGTTTGGGAGGCTCGCATTCTCTTATTCATCCTCCCAGACAACACGTGAAGTAAGCAGGCAGCACTTTCAAATTTTGGAAATGGAATATGAGGAAAGCTATGGGTGATTCAGATCTGAAACAGGAACTCTGCTTCCTTCTCCTTTGTGAGGTGCCTTCTCCTGTGAGCCACCGCCTCCTAAACTGCCCTGACCTGGAGCACCCTTCAGATTCACTGTTAACAGTTACACCAGGAGGCCAGCAGGTGGCGTGGTGGTTAAGGTGTTGGACCCCAGCATGGTCCATGGAGTCCAGGACCCGGCAGCTTGCTTTCTCACTGTCTCTCTGTCTCTATCTGGTGATGTGCCCATAGCAGATTTAAATAATAATAATAAATAGGGACCGGCAGGTGATGGGTGGTTAAGGGCTCTGGACTCCTACATGGCTGACCACAGTTGGAGACTTGGACCTGTCGACTTGCTTTTTCACTTCTTTTTGGAGAGGTTTTTGCTATAGGGCATGTGGGCTTGCCAGAGAGACAGAAAAGGGATGGCTGCACCACAATTCCTTCTCTTCCATTCTCCTCTCAGGACCTGGGGTACACACACACACATGCACACACACCCAGTGTGAGTTTAAGCCACCGGATCCGAGAATCGAACTGCAGTCGACTACATGGGAGCCCAGCGATGAAGCCACTATGTTATCCACTGGTCCCAGCTTTCTCACTTTCTTTCTCTGGTCAAATTAAAACAAATAATAATAAAGAAAGTTAAAAATAATTATTTAAAAAAAAATTACTTATTAAGGGGTTGGCAGGTGGCGTGTTGGTTAAGGGTGCCAGACTTCCATATGACCAGTTCAAGTCCTGGACGTGGCAGCTTGCTCGGGCGCCCCCCCCCCCTCGCCGTCAAATTAAAATAAATAAATAAAGTTAAATAAAAAATCATTCTTTTGGGGGACCAGCAGTTAGCGTAATGGCTATGTCGCTGGACCCCATGTAGTCGACCGAGGTTCGATTCCTGGACCCGGAGGCTTAAACTCACACCAGGTGTGTGTGCGTGCGTGCCCAAGATCCCGAGAGAATGGAGGAGAAGGGATTGCAGCATGGGCATCCTCCCTGGGGGTGATTTCTCCCTTTCTGTCTGTCTGTCTGTCTGTCTCTGTCTTTCTTGCAAGCGCCCGCACCCTATAGCAAAAAAATCTCAAAAAAAATAAAAATAAAAAAACTTATTTAAAAAAATACTAGAATATTTGTCTATGCCAAAAGAGGCAATAAATTCTTAAAATCTTCGGTGACACCTGGCAGTGTTTTTCGAAAAGTCACCAAGAGCGACTAGAGAGATCTGGCCGGGAAGGAGCGGCTCGGAGCAGACAGGGACGCCACCCCCAGAGGCGGGGATATGCAGATAGAGCGCGGTGGCTGCCGGTTCTAGTGCGTTCTTCGCGGGGCGCAGTGTGCGGTGAATGTCTACAACAGTGCAGGCTAATATGCGGGGCACCACGACGTCTGCAGTTTGAACCGAAGGCCTGAAGTACTTGTAATACAATTGACCATGAGCAATAAGTGTGTGGAGCATGAGGGTGAGGTAGAAGGAGGCAACAGCAACTCATACTTACCTGGCAGGGGAGATACCATGATCACGAAGGTGGTTTTCCCAGGGCGAGGCTTATCCATTGCACTCCGGATGTGCTGACCCCTGCGATTTCCCCAAATGTGGGAAACTCGACTGCATAATTTGTGGTAGTGGGGGACTGCGTTCGCGCTTTCCCCTGATTCTTTCAGTATAAAGGAAAGGTCAATTTGCGCTGAGTGTATCCTCTCTTGGGTGTTTTTCCTTGGTCTTAAGCTCTGGAATGTTTCTGAAGAAACAGTAGTTTGTAGCTAGGCTTTTCTGCAGTTGCATCAATTATGAGATTTTAAACATTTAGGGTTTTTTCTTCTGTTGCGTAATTTTTTGTTTATGTACTCACCACCAGGACCACCTGGGTTTTGCTACTTGAATCTAGCACTTCTTTAAAAAAGGTTTTTTTGGAGAGGTTTTTGCTGTAGGGTGCGTACGCTCCGGAGAGAGTCAGAAAGCGAGAAATCACCCCCGACCCAGGGGGATGACCACGCTGCAATCCCTTCTCCTCCGTTCTCTTCTCAGGGCTCGAACTGCAGTCACTACGTGAGAGTCCAGCGACATAGCCATTACGTTAATTGCTTGTCCCTGGATTTTAGCACTTTAACAACTACTGTTTGCCATCTCCTGGTCTTCAGCACCCTGTTTCTAAAACTGTCAGTCAAGCTATTAGGGATTCCAGACTTGGAGTGGATGGGAACTTGCCCACTAAGCCACAAGCTGACCCACTCTCCTCCATTTACTTTTTTTTTTTTTTCAACCAGAACATTTATTTATTGCCTGACAAATCATTGAAATCCTTAAGATGAACTGGATGCTGCAGCAGCTTCCCTCAGTTTTGGGTGTTTGTTCCTTCACAAAATCCTTGCCTTAATCTGCGGTATGCGACTTTTTGAGAAAACTTTATTATTTTTTAAATTTTTATAGGGTACATATGCCACTAGAAAGGGTGGTGAGGTATTGAGAAACCAAGCCTCCATTTCCTGGATTTGAACTGTGGCCATGTGTAGTCCAGCACCTTAACCACCTTGCCACCTGCTGGCCCTGCTGCATACAATTTTTAGGTGTCTCATTAGGCCAGTCCCGTAGTATTTCGGTTTTTTGTTTGTTTGTTTGTTTTAAAGAGGTTTTTGGTATAGGGCACGTGCGCTTGCCAGAAAGAGAGGAGGGAAAGCGAGAAATCACCCCCCAGGGAGATGGCCACGCTGCAATCCCTTCTCCATTCTCTCGGGATCTTGGGCACGCACTCACGCACCCGGCGTGAGCTTAAGCCACCAAGTCCGGGACTCAAACCGCGGTCAACTACATGGGAGTCCAGTGACATAGCCATTACGCTAACTCCTGGTCCCCGCCGGTCAACTTCTGAAGGTGGCAGGCTTTAGAACCATAGCAGCGGCACAACGTGTGTGTCTTATTGTGATGCTTCCCCCAAAATGACGTTCCCTTCCACATCTCACTTCTGTGGCTGAGACCAAGAGCCATTTCCTTATTTTTTAGTTTGCTATAGGAAATGTGTGCCTGCTCACAGGAGAGAGACAGAAAATGAGAAAGCACCGTCTGCCTACGGGCGATGGCCACACTACAACCCCTTCCCATTCTCTTCTCCTGGACTTTGGACATATGTTGCACCCAGTGGGTTTTTTCCAAGCCACTGAGTCCAGGACCCAAAGCACAGTCAGTCATATGGTAGCCAGCTGTCTTAACCTCCTTGGCACCTGCTGGCCCTCCCTCCATTTTGAAAGCTGTCAATTGAGTATCTGCCGTCTTCCTCTTCTGTCCTTAAATCCCTTTTCCTGGAAGGTTCCCACTCACTCCCTGAGAGCTCCGTGTAGGTGGACTCACAGTGCCCTCGATCCAGGGCTGGCTGTGGATGGACCACGTTGGGTGTACCTGTGTCTCTTTTTCTTCTCTTGGGATCTTGGGCACCCACGCATGACATGAGTTTTAAGTCACCAGGTCTGGCACTGAAAACGTAAGTTGACAACGTGCAAGTCCAGGGACGTAATCATTGCACTGTCAGCTGTCTGTCCCATACACCACTACTGGCTTTTTTCCTTATACTTTTTTTCTTTTTGGAGAGGGTTTTTTTTTGGGGGGGGGTTAAGAATTATTTATTTTGTATATGTATTAGGATTTCAGGAAAGTCATGGTGTATTTTTCTGTTTTTCTATGCAAAAATGTGTCATGACTTTTCAGACGATCCCATATGTTTTTTTTTTCTTTTTTTCCAAAGTTTTTGCAATAGAATACCACGTGCTCATGGAAAAGAGACTGAGTTTGCAAAGTAAGAAATCATCCCCTGGGGGATGGCAGGGGCAATCCCTTCGGATTTTGGGCATGCATTTACACACACCCAGTGCGATTTTCCATTTATTATTATTTGTTATTATCCATTTATTTATTTACTGTAATTTGATGGAGTGGGACAGAGTGAGAGAGAGAGCGCTGTCAGGTCCAGGACTCAAACCATGGTCGGGACCAGCAGTTAGCGTAATGGCTATGTCGCTGGACTCCCGTGTAGTCGACTGCCGTCCAAATCCCGGACCTGGGACTTAACTTAAACTCATGCTGGGCACGTGTGCGTGCGTGTCCAAGATCCCAAGAGGAGAATGGAGAAGGGATTGCGGTGTGGCCATTTCTCGCTTTCTATCTCTCTGTCTCTGTCAGCCGAGCGCATGCGCCCTATAGTAAAAACCTCTCCAAAAAAGAGAAAAAAAAAAAAAAAAAAAACCATGGTCAACTCTGTAGAAGTTCAGCACCTTAACCACTATGCTACTTTCTGGGCCCCAGTTTGTATATATTTAAAACTAAATATTTTCTGTTCACTTTTGTTTTCTTAAGGATGTTGGGATGCTTGGGGCCAATAGGTGGTGTGGTGGTTAAGTGGCGCTGGACTCCCACATGGTTGACAACGGTTCAAGTCCCAGACCTGCTGGCTTGCTTTCTCTCTTAACATATCTCTTACTCTGTCCCTCTCTGATCAAATTAAAATAAATAACTAAATAAAATAATTTTTAAAAAAAGAAAAAAAGAATGTTGTGATGCTGTCTAATTCTAGGATGGTGTATATAGTTGGAGACAAGATACCAGAGGAAATAAGTAGTTAAATCACTCAGCTTATCAGCACTTTACACGTGTAGTCAGTGGATACATTTTTTTAAAGAATTATTACTTTTTAAAATAATTATTTGTTTTATTTATTCATTCATTCATTCATTTTAATTTGACCAGAGAGAGAAAGCGAGAAAGCAAGCAAGCAAGCCACCAGGTCTGGGACTCAAACCGCAGTCAGCCATGTGGGAGTATCCAGTTCCTTAACCACCATACTGATGGTCCCAAGAATTATTACTATTATTTTTTTTTGGAGAGGTTTTTGCTATAGGGCATGTGCACTTGCCAGAACGACAGAGTCCGAGAGACAGAAAGTGAGAAATCACCTCCCGGGGGCGATGGCCATGCTGCAATCCCCTCTCCTCCATTCTCCTCTTGGGATCTTGGGCACACACACACATGCACCCAGCATGAGTTCAAGCCACTGGGTCCTAGACTCAAACTGCAGTCAACTACATGGGAGTCCAATGATGGAGCCACTACACCATGTGCTGGTCCCCAAGAATTATTTTTTTAATGTCTTTTTTTTTTTTTTTTGAGAGGTTTTTTTTTTCACTATAGGGAGTATGTGCTCACCAGACAGACAGAGAGACATAGAGACAGAAAGTGAGAAATCACCCCCCAGGGGGGATGGTCACGCCGCAATCCCTTCTCCTCCATTCTCCTCTTGGGATCTTGGGTACGCATGCACACACGCCCGGCGTGAGTTTTAAGCCACCGGGTCCGGGACACGAACCGCGGTCGACTACGTGGGAGTCCAGCGACATAGCCATTATGCTAACTGCTGGTTCCCTTAATGTCTATTTTTTTAAAGATTTTTTTTTTTTTTAATTTGACCAGAGAGGGATAGAGTAGAGAGAGAGAGGGAAAGTGAGAAAGCAAGCCACCAGGTCTGGGACTCGAACTGTGGGCAGCCATGTGGGAGTTCAGAGCTCTTAGCAGCCATGCCACCTGCCAGCCCCAAGAATTATTTTAGGACAGCAGATGGCATGGTAGTTGCTTGCTTTCTCACTTTCCCTTTCTCTTTCCTTGAGTGTCTCTCTGGTCAAATTTAAAATAACAGTAACAAATACAATTAAATAAATAGATCATTATTTTTTTAAAAGAATTATTTTAGGGGGAACAGCCAATGACGTAATGGTTACAGAAGTGATTCCCATGAAGTAAACCATGGTTCAAGTCCTGGACTCGGCAGCCTCAAACTCATGCCACATGCGTGTACGTGTGTGCCCAAAATCTCAAGAAGAGACTAGAGGAAAAGGGATTCTGGCATGGCCATCCCTCTTGGGGGGTGATTTCTCACTTTCTGTCTGTCTGTCTCTTTCTGTATCTCCAACAAGTACACAAACCCTGTAACAAAAATCTCGCTCTCTTTAAAAAAAAATTAGTTTTAGGACCAGCAGATAGCATAATGGATTTATTTATTTATTTTATTTATTTATTTATTTATTTATTTATTCACATGAATTTTGCCAGAGAGAGAGGGAGAGAGAGAGAAAGCAAAGGAAACCTCCAGGTCCAGGACTCAAACCAAGGTCGGTCCTGTGGGAATTCCAGCACCTTAACCACCACACCACCTGCTGTCCCCCTAATTATCTTTTTTTTTTTTTTTTGAGGTTTTTCCTTAAGGCATGTGAACTTACCAGAGAGAGACAGATAGTGATTGGGAAAGTGAGAAATCACCCCCAGGAGGGATAACCATGGCGCACTCCATTCTCCATTCTCCTCCTGGGATCTTGGGCGTACACACACAGATGCCCCAGATCCCAGGAGGAGTTTCAAGTCACCAGGTCTGGGACACAAACCACAGTCGGCCGTGTGGGAGTCCAGTGACATAATCACTACGCCATTTGCTGACTCTGGCTCCTCTTTATCTTTGCTTTGTTTTAAATAATTGTTTATTTATGTAGAGACAAGTCTGGAGTTGAATATTATATCCCAGAATTTAATTGGGAAGATCGAATCACGACAAAAGATAGGTTAAGTATAGGAGACTGAACTGGTGAAATAGCATTCTGTGACTTTTGACTAAAATATTGCTGCCTTTCTTCTAGGCTTTGTTGTCCTGTTTTGAGAGTTTTTGTCCTGTCTTGAGCTGTCAGTGGGTTCATGTACCTACTATTTGAACAGAATACTAACCTGTTCCAGGCTTTAAGTTTTAAGCAAATTTCCTTACCAGTTCAAAACTGCTTTTCTTGAAATTAGCAGCTGAACTTGCTATTGAAAGTAGTTAGATTATTTAAGAAATTGTGTGATCAATAAAATGTGGGTGGAGGGGCCGGCAGGTGGCGTGGTGGTTAAGGGCGCTGGACTCCCACATGACTGACCACGGCTGGAGTCCCAGACCTGGCAGCTTGCTTTCTCACTTCCTCTCTCTCTCTCTCTCTCGCTCACTCACTTACTCTGTTTCTCTCTGGTCAAATTGAAATAAAGTTAAATAAAATAATTCTTAAAAAAAAAATTGTGGGTGGAAAAGGAATGGAAGACAACTGTAGACACCAGAGATAGTGTGAGAAGAGGGTGGAAAAGGGTAGAGGGTCAGACATATGGGTAAATATATATAAACAAATATATATGTATGTATATGAAACTAGAAATGGAAAATTATTGAGGATAACATACATGATAAAGCCACTATGCAGCATATTCTGGATGGGAAACCACTTTTTGTATGCTGTGACGATTATTAGGGGATGAATTTAAATTAATTAATTTTTAAAAAGTTTCAGAAAACACGAAAAATATTTTTTTAAATAAAAAATAATGCACATTTGATGACTACAGTAAGCTACATAGTCCCAGCCAGGTGCTACTTTATAGTATGTCCATTCTACTCACTGAGCTTTATGCCAAAATCAGACTTGTGTTCATGGATATGTATATATCAGCTGCACTTGCTATTGGAAATATTTAGATGAATTAAGTTCATCAGCAAATAAATAAAATGGGAGGAAAAGGCATAGAAAGCAACCATGGATACCAGAGACAATGTGGGAGGAGGGTGAGACATGGCACAGGGTGAGAGATAGGGAATCAAGGATGGCAAAAATAACAAAATATACAGGAAACAAGAAATGGAAAATTAGTGGTTGACGATAACACATATGTTGATGTAATTGATTGAGCCAATAATATAGTATTCTGGATGGGAAATCTCATTTTGTATGCTGTAATGACGTATAGTGAATGAATGTAAATAAATAAATTTGAATTAAAAAATAATTGTTTATTTAACTATCTTTATTTGTGTATTTTAATTTGTCCAGAGAGGGACAGAACGAAAGAGCGAGATAGAGAAAGAGAGAGAAAGTGAGAAAGCAAGCCACCAGGTCTGGGATTCAAACTGTGGTCAGCCACATGGTAGTCCAGTGCCCTTAACCACCATGCCACCTGCCAGGCCCCCCATTTATTGTTTTGGTTTTACATTTTTTAATAATTATTTTTATTTAACTTTATTTATTTTAATTTGACTAGAGAAGGACAGAGTGAGCAAGAGAGAAAGAGAGGAAAAATGAGAAAGCAAGCTGCCAGGTCTGGGACTCGAACTGTGGTTGGCCATGTGGAAGTCCAGTTCTCCTCCCCCTACTTATCTTAATGACACAATGTAGATCTAATTTTACTTCCTAGTAGACTTCACTTTCTCATTCTTGGAACTGATGATAAATATAGTCATTCAGAATATCATTCAGTAATAACATTGAGAATAAAAAAGTCATAGTAATTATTTCCCTAACCCTCTTCTGGACCATTAATTATTTTTTAGAGAGATATTTGCTATAGGATGCATGCACTTGTGAGACAGAGAGAAAGCGAGAAATCATCCCCCAGGAGGATGGGCACAGCGCAGTCCCGTCTCCATTTTCCTCTCA
Source organism: Tupaia belangeri chinensis (assembly GCF_000334495.1). NCBI lineage: Eukaryota > Metazoa > Chordata > Mammalia > Scandentia > Tupaiidae > Tupaia > Tupaia belangeri. The sequence goes on from NW_006159921.1 coordinate 1,353,576, forward strand.
GAATTTTGGGTACACATGCACACGTGCCTGGTGTGAGGTGTTTTTTTTTTTTTTTTGGGGGGGGGTTGTGGGGTTTTTTTTTTTTTTTTTTTTTTTGGAGAGGTTTTTGCTATAGGGCACGTGCGCTCGCCAGACAGAGACATAGACAGAGAGATAGAAAATGAGAAATCACCCCCAGGGGGGATGGCCACACCGCAATCCCTTCTCCTCCATTCTCCTCTCGGGATCTTGGGCACGCACGCACATGCTCCTGGTGTGAGTTTTAAGCCACCGGGTCCGGGACGCGAACCACAGTCGACTACATGGGAGTCCAGCGACATAGCCATTACGCTAACTGCTGGTCCCCCTGGCGTGAATTTTAAGCTGCTGGGTCCAGGGCTCACATTGTGGTCAGCAACATGAGAGTCCAGCGACTTAACCATTATGCCATCTGCTAGTCCCATAATCCTCTTCATTATTAATGAAGATGGACAAGTTCCCAAATGTGTGTGGGGGGAAATCTAAGTTGCTCCTTTGCATTTCTGGTTCAGTTAGAATAAATCTGTTGCTCTGTTTTGAAACAGAATGTCTCGGGCTGCTCATCTTGTAGTTCCCTGTCCTGTTCGGCTTGGCACCTTGAAAAATGACTCCTTAGAAGCTCAGCTCCACGAGTATGTCAAAGAAGGGAACTATGTGAAAGTGAAGAAAATTCTGAAGAAAGGTAAGCACTGCGCTGAGATGGTCAGATGCAGTTTGGTCCTCATTTCTGAATGGTGTTCAGAGGAAAACCAGGGACAGCATCACACTACGAGCGAGGACTTGGAGAGGTCGAAAGCCACGTTGAATGATAAGATGTTTCCTACTAGCGCAGTCATCAGCAGGGGTCTTAAATCCCTGTTTGGAGGCTGTTTTGTTTTGTTTTATGCTAGGGAGCCATAAGGTCTTCCAACTGCGTGGCTCCCAGGTGTCTCCCAGGCCACGCCTTTGATTCCACTAGATCCCCTTTTACCCCTCACATCTGCTCCGTCCTGCGGCTGAGGATGCCAGTTTTCGCAGTGCTGTCCTTCCTTTCTTTCTTTCACCTGGTGATTTTATTCCCCGGTCTTTTTGCAGAGGGTTACAGCCCACAGGGCAGACAGAAATAGTAAGCGTGGCCCTGGGAGTCTTTGAAGAACAAATGAAAAACCACATTAGAACTTACCCTGATCTGCAGTGGGGCACCACGCAGGCGTAGATATGAAAGGACCCAAACCAGAGAGATGGCTCTTGAATGAAAGCAAGCAGGAGGCACTTTGTAACTCCAAAATAGAAGGAGCTGCTGACACCAGGAGCTACGTGGCAGACCTGGCCAATGGCCCCCAATGCTCTCTTTTTCTTTTTCCCGATGAAATTTAGTACAGAACATTTGGTTGTCTCCAAAAGAGGGCTGTCTGTAAGATTCTCTTAGGAGAGGTGGTTGGATGAAATGAATTAACTATCCCCCTCGTGGCCCATATCATGCTCCTATGATACGATAAAAAGGTTGGTTGATTCAGAATGCAGTATCGTGTGAATATCCACATGACCCTGTGCTTCCTGGCATGCAGGAAGAAGTGGAACTGAAGATTTCTTCTTTTTGGAGAGGTTTTTTTTGCTATAAGGCAAGTGTGCTTGCCAAAAAGACAGAGACAGAAAGCGAGAAATCACCCCCCCAGGGGGGATGGCCACACCGCAATCCCTTCTCTTCCATTCCCCTCTCGGGATCTTGGGCACGCACGCACACGTGCCCAGCGTGAGTTTAAGCCACCAGGTCTGGGACTAGAACCGCCGTCAACTACATAAGAGTCTAGCCATTATGCCAACTGCTGGTCCCGGGACTGAAGATTTTTACAGCAGAAAGTTAAGTGGCTCAAATAGTCACATCATCATATATGAAATGTGTTCTTTGAGAAGAAACTCGGAGTAATTTGTGCCAGAAGAATTGAGCTTTCTCTGGGATTTAGAAGCCAAGAAGATGAATCATTCTGATTGAACTCCAAGAGGTGATGTATTTAGTGCTTTATTATAGAAATGGATTTGACTGGAGACTAAACCTCCTGAGGATGACCATACTGGTTCACCGAAAAAACACAGGCTTGGGGACCAGCAGTTAGCGTAATGGCTGTGTCGCTGGACTCCCACATGGTCGACTGCGGTTCGTGTCCCAGACCCAGTGGCTTAAATCTCACGCCGGGTGCATGTGCGTGCGAGTCCAAGATCCCGAGAGGAGAATGGAGGAGAAGGGATTGTGACGTGGCCATCCCCCCTGGGGGGGTGATTTCTCGCTTTCTGTCTGTCTCTGTCTGTCTGGCGAGTGCAAGCCCCCTATAGCAAAGAAAAAAAAAAAAAAAAGAACACAGGCTTGGCTGAGGGCCAGGAAGACTAAGATTCCAGCTGTGGTTCCCTTTGCTGTGTGAGATGCTGCAGCACCTGTAAGAAAGGGGAATAACCAGCCCCACTCCTTCAGTTATAGTATGAAATGATATGAAATGATGAATAGAATAAAATACCAATTATTAGGGACTAGCAGATAGCATAATGGCTGTCGCTGGACTCTCACGTAGTTGACTGTGGTTCGAGTCCCAGACCTGGTGGCTTAAACTAACGCTCAGGCGCATGTGCGTGTGTGTCCAAGACCCAGAGGGGAGAATGGAGAAGGGACTGCAGCATGGCCATCCCCCGGGGCAATGATTTGTCTCTCTCGTGCGCCCTATGGCAGAAACCTCAAACAAAAAACATGGAGGCCTCGGGTGCAGGCATGGGCAAAATCTTGTGAGACTGGAGAAGGGATTGCAGAGTGGCTGTCCCCCCAAGAGGTGAGGTCCTGCTTTCCCTTTCTCTGGCAAGCCTGCCTACCCTATAGCAAAAAGACGTTATTTTGACTAAAGCTAAAAAAAAAACCTAGTAGAACTATTTCCAAAATGTATTCAACGTAACACAATGTTCATGGACACGTCTATGTATTACACACTGTACTTGGGCTTTGATAAACCAGACGGTACTCTACTAGGAAGTGCAAGGATTTTATGTAGACCAGAAATCACTATTACTACATCACCTATAATCGAGTAGGCATTCAGTAAACCACTTTGGCTATGATTATCCTGTTCTGCTGGGGGCCTACACCACTGCCGTCTTTGTCTCTCTCGTCTCTCTATTTCTCTCTCCTCGCCTCCTCTCTCAAGGCACAGGGTACCTGGTCTCCGCGTGACTTCCCTGGCGGGCGTTAAGCCACCCGGGCAGGCAGACGCGCGAACGGCTTTTCCTGAGCAAACGGCAGCGCGGGGGCCGACTGACGCTCACCCCGCGGGGCCCGCCCTGTGGGCGGAGTCCAGGCTGTGTCGGGAGTGGTAGAATCAGATATGCGAAGAAAGCGCAGCCGGGTGATAGGCTGCCGGGAAGTCGTATGTTAATGAGGCGCAGCGCTGCGTTTCTGGAAGATTTTTTTCCGTGAGAGTAGTATTTTGAACTTTGTCATTAACGAGAGTGTTATAGTATGAAATATAGCGGGGCCCGCCCTGTGGGCGGAGTCCAGGCTGTGTCGGGAGTGGTAGAATCAGATATGCGAAGAAAGCGCAGCCGGGTGATAGGCTGCCGGGAAGTCGTATGTTAATGAGGCGCAGCGCTGCGTTTCTGGAAGATTTTTTTCCGTGAGAGTAGTATTTTGAACTTTGTCATTAACGAGAGTGTTATAGTATGAAATGTACGTACAAAAAGAACATAACGTGCCCCCTAAAAAAAATACATACACACCCACCTCACCACTACTATGAAGTGAGAGGCCTTGACAGACCTGGCAGCGCCGGGGCTGAAAATGCTAAGACTATACTTTCAGGGATCATTTCTATAGTTCGTTACTAGAGAAGTTTCTCTGATCGTGTAGAGCACCGAAAACCACGAGGAGGAGGCGCAGTGTTCTCTCCTGAGCGTGAAGCCGGCTCTTGGTGTCGCTTATGCTGCGACTGCCTTTTGCCATTGATGATCGTTCTTCCTTCCCTTGCGGGAGGGTGAGAGGGAGAGGACGCAGTCTGAGTGGTTTTCGTTCTTTGTAGGTGTAGTATAACAGTAGTTTTCTGTGAGCGCTAGGCCAGGTTTTACCTGTTTGGTGTGTAGCAAAAACAGTCAACTGAGGTACTTGTCTGTGTTTTTCATGTGGTAGGTGATTATTTTTCTCCTTGTCATCTTAGAGAGCCGCTATACACCTCGATGTAGCCGGCAAGAAGCTCTTAAATGGGGGTAGGAGGGACTAGCAACTGGCCGTTTCGGACGTGGTGGTTTGCTTTCTCACTTTCTTCTTTCTCTGGTCAAATTAAACCATTCCTCCTGGGGGGTGGAGTGATTTCTCGCTTTCTGTCTGCCTGGCGAGCGCATGCGCCCTATAGCGGAAAATCTCTCTTCCCCCCCCCAAAAAAAGTTAATGAGTAAATGAAATTAAGTAAGTAATTATTAAAAAATAAGTGGTTTCAACATCCTTCTCATTCCCCAGTGAAGGGTGACCTGGGCATAGTAGTCCATGTCTTTTCTAAAGATATCAAAGTGAGCCCCAAAACCTCCCTCAGTGTCTGCTTGCATGCACGTGAGTAACCAGCAATTAGTCACTTAACTCTTAATTTACTGATTTAAAAAAAAATTTATTTAACTTTATTTTAATTTGATCAGAGGGAGAGAGAAAGCAAGTTGCCAGGCCCAGGACTTGAACCATGGCCAGCCATTTGGGAGTACAATGCCCTTAGCTACTATACCACCTGCCGCCCAACTCACCTATTGACTTACGAAATTCAGGATGTTAAGGGTTTGTTTGTTTGTTTGTTTGTTTAAAATCTCACTCACCCGGGACCAGCAGATGGCGTAAGGGCTATGTCGCTGGACTCTCATGTAGTCAATCCCAGTTCAAGTCCTGGACCCAGTGGCTTAAACTCATGCTGGGTGCATTCCCTGGAGGAGACCGACCGGGATGATTTCTTACTTTCTGTCTGTTTCTGTCCTTCTGGAGAGCACACACACCCTATAACAAAAACCTCTCAAAAACAAACAAACAAACCTCATCCCCAGACACGTCATATTTAAAATTAATAAGCTAACTTAATGCACAGGAGCACGCCCTTTCTTTTTTATTTTTATTTTTTAAGCACACCCTTTATTGTCAGCTAGCCCTGAAGTGTCAGTGGATTTAGACAAGATAATAGCTTCTAATTGACTGTCAGTTGGTAATAGGTTAATTAAGAACACCAACTCTTGGGCTGGCAGGTGGTGTGGTTAAGGGCACTGGACTCCCACATGACCAATATGTGGTTCACATCCCAGACCTGGTGGCTTGCTTTCTCACTTTCTCGTTCTGCCCCTCTCTGGTCAAAATAAAATAAATATTAAATTTAAAAAATCTTTTAGAAAAAGTAAACTCTCAGTTTTTTAAAAAAGAACTCTCAAAAGTGTTCAGAATGGCTTTTCAGAACATTGCATATAAAGTAACACCTTGAAAATGCAATTATGGAGGACCAGCAGTTAGCATAATGGCTATGTCGCTGGGACTCCCATGTAGTCGTCTAGGGTTCAAGTCCTGGAACCAATGGCTTAAGCTCACGCCGGGCACGTGTGCATGCGTGCCCAAGATCCCGAGAGGAGAATGGAGGAGAAGGGATTGCGGCGTGGCCATCCCCCCCTGGGGGGTGATTTCTCACTTTCCCTCTCTCTCTCTCTCTCTGTCTTTCTGACGAGCGCACGCGCCCTATAACAAAAACCTCTCCAAAAAAATAAATAAATAAAGATAAGAGTGTAAATCTGACTGCAGATAGCAGGAGAAATTGAGTCTTAGGAGAGAGCAGCGTCCAGGCCTCTGAGTTAACCAGAGATGATGGGGACTGCAGGCAGGTGGGTTCGTCCATGGAGAGACCACACTGGGGGTTTTCAGCCACTGGCTTCTAGTTCTGTGGTCAGTCTGAGGGAAGATCATTGCTGAGGGCGAGTAAAGAAGGAATGAAATAGCCACAGAGAGCAGGTGGGAAACACCTGGGAACAGG
>NW_006159921.1:1359707-1367032 GCF_000334495.1 Tupaia belangeri chinensis
TAAAAGTAGCCTCAACACATGCAGCTGCTTTTTTTTTTTTTTGAGAGGTTTTTTGCTATAGGGCGCATGTGCTGGCCAGAGAGACAGAAAGCGAGAAATAACCCCTGCCCCCCCAGGGGGGGTGGCCACGCCACAATCCCTTCTCTTCTATTCTCCTCTCGGGATCTTGGGCACCCACGCACATGTGCCCAGTGTGAGTTTAAGCTACCGAGTCCAGGACTTGAACCACAGTTGACTACCTGGGAGTCCAGCGACATAGCCATTACGCTAACTGCTGGTTCCCAACACATGCAGCTGCCTTTAGGGTTAAATTATTGATAGATAAAATAAATATACTACTATAGTTGAACCTTCCCACATTCAGAAAATGACCCTCCCTTAAATTAGAAATCCCATGTCTTCTATAGGCCAGCAGGTGGAGTGGTGTTTAAGGTGGCTGGATTTCCATATGGCTGACCATGGTTCAAGTCCTGGACCCAGTGGCTTTGCCAGGGGTGGGTGGGTGTGTGGGTGTGTGTGGGTGTTTGTGCGCGCGCACGCACATGTGCACGTGCCCAAGATTTAGGGGAGAATGGAGAAGGGACTGTGGCATGGCCATGTCTCTGGGGGTGATTTCTCATTTTCCCTCTCTCTGATTCCTCTCTGGTGGGTGTACGCAAAAACCTTAAAAAAAAAAAAAAAAGGAGTAGAGAAACCCCGTGTCTTCTCTGAATCAGGACCATCCGGCCAGCTGTCCAGGCACAAGCCTCATCCCTTGATTCTCCCCCAGCAAGGGGTCATGAAGTCTGGACTTTGAACAATTTCAGTTTGTCTTCCCCGATCCATCCTACTAGAAGCCATCGCGATCTCTCCAACAGACACCTGGCAATGGCCTCAGTTGTTCTCAAAGCTTCAAACCTCTCAGTGGCTTTCCTCACACTTACAGTCAGCTCCTCTGGCCCTGGCTTGTCCTGGCTTTGAAAAATCTAGGGTATATGGTCCCTGCCTGCCGCTCTCCCTCCCCTCTGTTTTCTAGCTGTCTTTTCTTTCTTTTAAATGTTGCTAAAAGGTATGTGTGCTCACAGGAGAGGGAGAGAAAGAAAAAGAGGGTAAATGAGGCCCATCTGGCTGGGGTTTTTTTAATATTTTATTTTTTATTACTATTATTCTTTAAAAGATATTGTTATAGGGCACATTCGCTCACCAGAGAGAGGGGGAGAGAGAAAGAGTGAGAAAGCAAGCCTCCAGGTTTGGGACTTGAACTGCATTTGGTCATGTGGGAGTCCAATGCCTCAATCACCACCTGGCCCTCCATCTAGATGTCTTGATGTTTCCATTCACACCAACTGTTCCTTCTTTGGGCCTTTGCACTAGTTTTGTTTAGTTTAGTTTTGTTTTTAAGAATTTTTCAAATCTGTAGTTACTATTATTATTTTTTAAAATTCGACCAGAGAGAGACAGAGAGAGAGAGAGAAAAGGAAAGTGAGAAAAAGCAAGCCTCCAAGTCCATGACTTGAACCATGGTTGGCCTTGTGGGAGTCCTGCACCCCAACCACCACACCACCTGCTGCTCCCTTCGTACTAGATTTATCTGATTAAAACGTGTGCGCATGGCCAGCCATTGTGGCACAGGCAGTGGGGTGCTGCTGCGTGTATGGCCATATGGGAAGGCTTTTCCCTGGTCTTGGGCCTGCCTGGCTGCACCAGGCACACCCCTGATTTTGGCTAGCCAGAAGACTGGCAAGCAAACGTGGGGTGGTGTGGGGCAGAAGGAGGGGATTGCGTTGTGGCAAGACTCCGTTGAAGGTTCCTATCTCTTGTCTCTCAAATAAATAAACATACTAAATATATATATATAATTTTTTTTTTTTAAAGCAGCTTTTTGGTCCATTGGTGGCGTGGTGGTTAAGGCAACTGGATCCCCCATGGTCAACTGCACGGTTTGCGTCCCAGGCCGGGAGGGTTGAAAATGCGCTAGGCGTGTATGTGTGTTTGCCCAGTATCCCAAGAGGAGAACGGAGATGAAGGGATTGTAGCGTGGCCATTTTGCCTGGGGAATGTGCTTTCTCACTCTTTCTCCTTTCCTGAAAATTAAAAACAAAAACAGTGGTACCAGCAGGTGGCATGGTGGCTGAGGGCACCATGAACTTCCACATGACCAACCGCAGTTCCAGTCCTGGACCTGGCGGCTTGCTCTCTCTCATCAAAATTTTAAAAATAATTATAATAAGTATTCTTAAAAAACAAAACAAAAACAAAAACACAAAAAACGGGCCAGCAAGTGGCATAGTGGTTAAGGCACTTGATTCCCACATAGTTGACCATTTTGAGTCCCCGGCCTGGTAGCTTGCTTTCTCACTTTTCCTCCTTCTCTGGTCAAATTAAAAAATAATAATAATAAACAAAATTAAGTAATTCTCTAAATAAATAAATAAATAAATAAAATTAATCTTTTAAAAAACAAAGAAAAAACCCAAAAGCTATCTGTTGGTACCTGTCCATGGTGATATCTTTGACTTGAGTAATAGGCACTATATTCATTCTGGGGAAAACTTGTATTCTGTAAAGATGTAAATTACTTAATTGTATTGGTAATTTTTTTTTAAAGAATTATTTTGTTTTAAATTTATTTATTATTATTATCATTATTATTTTCCAGTTTGATCAGAGAGAGACAGAGAGAGAGAGAGGAAGTGAGAAAGCAAGCCACCATGTCCAAGACTTGAACTGTGGTCAGCCATGTGGGAGTCCAGCACCTTTAACCACCATGCCACTTGCCGGCCCCGGATACTTTTTTTTAAGAGATATTTTTGCTATAGCGTGCGTGTGCTCACTGGAGAGAAAGAAAAGGAGAAATCATCCCCCCAGGGGGGATGGCACTCCACAACCTCTTGTCCCCCCATTCTCCTCTCAGGATCTTGGACACACACACATACATGCCCGGTGTGAATTTTAAGCCTCCAGGTCTGGGGCTTGGAACTGCGGTCAACATCAACTACGTGGGAGTCCAGCGATGTAACCATTACACCATCTGCTGGTCCCAATGTAGTGATAATTAAAAAAAAAAAAATTTAAAAACATCAGGGCCACAGGTGGCGTGGTGGCTAAGTGCGCTGGACTCCCACATGACTGACTGTGGTTTGAGTCCTGAACCTGGCGACTTGCTTTCTTGCTTACTTTCTCTCTCTCTCTCTCCCTCTCCAGTTAAATTTAAATAAATAAATAAATAAATAAATAAATAAATAAAAGTTAAATAAAATAATTCTTTTAAAAAAACCCAGCAAAAACAAAAACTTGTCTCTGATCACTTGACCTGGCTACTTTTTAATCATTTAGGTCTTGGCTTAAATGTTATTTCCAAATGGAGTTAATCTAAAGTCCTCAAATCCTCTCCATTTCAACATTGCTGTAATCCTCTGTGTGCTTCGTCTGTGACCTTCTTGCATGTGTTTGTTGTGGTTGTCTCTCCCCCATGCAAAGGTATGGGAGCTTTGTGTGTGATAGGGACTTACTCGCCTCTGTCCCCGTCTCTGCATGCCCAGTTCCTAGAAACAGTGTAAACCATGAGTAAGCTCTGGTGACGGACCTACTACCTCTGTTTAAGAACTCTGCAACCTTTTCTTTTTTTTTCTTTTTTAGAATTATTTTAACTCTTTGGGACCAGCAGTTAGCGTAATGGCTATGTGGCTGGACTCCCATGTAGTCGACCGCGGTTCCCATCCCGGACCCGGTGGCTTAAAACTCATGCTGGGCATGTGTATGTGCGTGCCCAAGATCCCGAGAGGAGAATGGAGGAGAAGGGATTGCGGCGTGGCCATCCCCCCTGGGGGTTGATTTCTCGCTTTCTGTTTCTCTGTCTTTGTCTTTCTGGTGAGTGCACACGCCCTATAGCAAAAATCTCTCTCTCTCTCAAAAAAATGATTTATTTTAACTCTTTAAAAATTTATTTGTTTGTTTATTATTTAAATTTTGACCAGAGAGGGACATCTGAAGATGATCAGACAAGGCAAAGCGAAATTGGTCATCGTCGTCAACAACTGCCCATTCGAGGAAACCTGAAATAGAGTGCTATGCCGTGTTGGCCAAAACTGGTGGCCATCACCACTGTGGAAATAACACTGACCTGGGCGCGGCATGCGGGAAATACTAGAGTGTGCACACTGGCTGCCGTTGACCCAGGTGATTCCGGTATCATGAGAAGCATGCCGGAACAGACTGGTGAAAAGTTAACCATGCAACATTTTTAAAAAATAAAACTTGCAGGCCCAGCAGTTGGCGTGATGGCCGTTGCTGGACTCCATGAATCACTTCTACTTTTCTTACTAATATGAAGTAAGTGCAAGGGAAACTTTAAATGGAAATATTTTTATTAATTTATTCATGCTTTTTGCCAGACACTGGAGTAGTGCTGGAGATTTTTTTTTTCTTTTTTTGGAGAGGTTTTTGCTATAGGGTGCGTGCGCTCGCCAGACAGACAGAGAGAGACAGAGAGACAGAAAGCGAGAAATCACCCCCCAGGGGGGATGGTCACGCCGCAATCCCTTTTCCTCCATTCTCCTCTCGGGATCTTGGGCACGCACGCACACGCGCCTGGAGTGAGTTTAAGCCACCGGATCCGGGACTCAAACTGCGGTCGACTACATGGGAGTCCAGCGACATAGCCATTACACTAATTGCTGGTCCTGGAGGGGTGCTTTTTTAGAGTTTTTTTTTTTTAAATACATTTAACTGCTATACATCATCTAGCTTGTAGAGAGAATTTGTGCAACATGAAATACACCTCAGACCAAGCCAGTTGAGACTACTAAGCACATTATCATCCAGAGGTAATAAACCATTTTGGTGTCCCACAAATGTCTCTCCCTATTTTCCCTCCCTCCTCTCTTCCCCTCTCCCATTCTGCACCTGGAGTGATTTTCAAGCCACGGGGTCTCAGACTCGACTGCATTTGGCCACATGGGAGTCTAGTGATGCGACTGCTGTGTCATCTACTGGCCCCAAGAAATGAGGGTGTTTTAATCTATTTCATAAATATGAAGAGCATTTTAAGAGATGTAGTTGCATGGGACCAGCAGTTGGCATAATGGCTGTGTCGCTGGACTCCCATGTGATCAACCGCAGTTTGAGTCCTGGATCCGGTGGCTTAAACTCACACCGGGCACGTGTGCGTGTGTGCCCAAGATCTCAAGAGGAAAAGGGATTGTGGCGTGGCCATGCCCCCTGGGAGGTGATTTCTCACTTTCTGTCTCTCTCTGTCTTTCTGGTAAGGGCACGCACCCTATAGCAAACAAAACAAAACAGAAACTCTCCCCAAGAAAAGGAGATGCAGTCACAATCTCTGAAAGATGGATTAAACTCAACTCATACTAGATGTTTGTAAATAAACTTATGACACAATTGCTCAGTGTTTCTTTTCTGAAATAAGGATGTGACTAGTTGAACATGTCTTAACGTAATGTAATACTTGGTTAATGTTCTTTTATTCGTTTTTTTTTTTTTTAAGAGATTTTTGCTATAGGGCACATGTACTTGCCAGAGAGAAAGAAAGCAAGAAATCCCCCTCCCGGGGGGGATGGCCATGACACAATCCCTTCTCCTCCATTCTCCTCTCAGGATTTTGGGGACACAAAAACACACACGTCCCCAGAGTGTTTCAAGCCTCCAAGTCTAGGACTCGAACCATGGTCAACCATGTGGGAGTCCAGTGACATAACCACTATGCCATCTGCTGGACCCATCTTACTAGTTTCTTAATCAGGAATCGTGTGTGATTAGCTTGTTTCCAAGATTTTATTTAATTTTTGCCTCCTAGATCAGAACCTTTTTGGTAATTTATGTTATAAAAGAGAAATGCAAATTTGATTTTGGTTCTGTAATTTTATTTTTTATTTAAAGGGAGAAAAAAGATATTTAGTCTTCCCTTTTACTTTGAAGGAGTAAGTTGTATCTTACTACAAGTGACAAAGACTCATTAAGAAAAAAAGCAGTACTTTGTACACATGACATTTCTGGTTAAGGGGCCAGCAGGCGCTTAAGGTGCTAGACTTGCCCATGGTGGACCATTGTTTGAGTCCTGAACACACGTGTGTGTGTGTGTGTGTGCTCAAAATCCTGAGAGGAGAATGTGTCATGGCCATTCCCCTGCAGGGAGTGGGGGTGGGGAGTGATTTCTCTTTTTTTTCTCTGTTTCTCTAGCAAGCACACACATAGCAAAAATATAGCAAAAATCTTGAAAAAAAATTCTGCTTAACTGTTGATACATACTTAAGACCTTCATTTTTTCTCTCTAGCCTTATAATCTGAAATTTTTGCCTTGATAAATGTGCTAGTGACCAGTATTATTCTTGTTTAGACTGAATAAAAGAATATTGGAAATGTAATATAGAAAATAATCTCAATTTGTTCTGAATCTCTCACTATAAAATAACCTAGTAGAAAAGGGGTAAAACATGACTGTGGTCAATATTATACCTGATTCAAATTTATATTGTGAAATGCTTAGAATCTAATGACTCAGATCCTTGGGCTGCTTCCTATTAGGCAGGGGACATTCGGTTAGCTACTGATTTATTTATTTTTAAATAGATTTTTGCCATAGGGTAGTTCTTGCCAGAGAAAAAGACAGAGAAAGTGAGGGAGCACTGCCCTGGGGGATGACCACACCACAATCCTGTCTCCTCCGTTCTCCGGGACTTTGGGCACAGAGCGCACAGCACACGTGCCCCTCGTGCTTTACAAGCCACCAAGTCCAGATTGGGGTCTCAGAGTCCAGGCGGGAACAAGCCACTTCCACATCCACAGCACTTGCTGGCCTTCAGTCTGGTATTCTCATCAAAAGATCAAATTTAAAAATAGTGCCATGTGGGACGTAGTGGCTATGACGCTGGATTCCCATGTTACTGACTGTGGTTCGAGTCCGGGACCCGGTGACTTAAAACTCGCGCCAGGCGCGTGTGCCTGCGTGCCCAAGATCCCAAGAGAATGGAGGAGAAGGGATTGTGGCGTAGCCATCCCCCCCTAGGGGGTGATTTCTCGCTTTCTGTCTCTCTATCTCTGTGTTTCTGGCGAACGCACGCGCCTTATAGCAAAAACCTCCTAAAAAAAAAAAAATAGTGCAATGCGAATGCCATACTCTTGAAGTCGCGGAGTGTGGGCGGGGTTCCGCTGGCTCGGGCGCGCTCTGTAGTCGTCAGCGCCACGTGTCCTAGCGACGGTAGTGGTGGCGGACGACCGGCGAGTGATTGGCTGTTTGGCCAACGTATGTTAATTAAATGACAACTTGAACTGTCTTTGAAAAGTCAACGATGTTCAAAGTGCTTTGTCAAATTTTAGTGATGAAAAGACTC
>NW_006159921.1:1367057-1367952 GCF_000334495.1 Tupaia belangeri chinensis
GTAGGGAAATGGTGTAAGAAAAACTCACCCTCAGCTTAATGTCTATGAGTTTCCTCCACTCCGGAAGGACAACGATAGCACAGTTAAGACTATACTTTCAGGGATCATTTCTATAGTTCGTTACTAGAGAAGTTTCTCTGATCGTGTAGAGCACCGAAAACCACGAGGAGGAGGCGCAGTGTTCTCTCCTGAGCGTGAAGCCGGCTCTTGGTGTCGCTTTGTTGCGACTGCCTTTTGCCATTGATGATCGTTCTTCCTTCCCGCAAGGGTGGGTAAGAGGGAGAGGACGCAGTCTGAGTGGTTTTCCGGAATACTGAGTGTTTAACAGTAGAATGACTGTTTTTGTACGGGTTTGGGTATTGGTGGTTGTGTTTCTTTCCACTTGTTACAAGCTATTTTGCTGTTGGAGCTCTCTAGTAGAGATGGATGTTTTCATTTTAGTAGTTATGTGATGTCCCTTAATACTTATTATATTTTGGGCGTGGTGGATAATGACTCTCCGCTACCTCTTTATCTCCATTAGCTAGCACATGTACCTAGCACGTGTTCCTGTCTGGCCCAGCGTGGGTTTCAAGCTGAGGGGTCACTGCCATGTGGGAATCTGGTACCTTACCTGCTGGCCCTTTATGTTACATTTTTTATGCTTCTCATGTTTTTAAACAACTGGAGACTTATATCGATGTGGTAAAATGCCTAAATACAACTTGGTTTAAATGACTTTTAAAATTTAGTTAATTTTGGGAACCAGCAGTTAGGTAATGGCTATGTCGCTGGACTCCCACGTAAGTCAACTGCTAGTCAACTGCGGGTGCGTGTGTGTGCCCAAGATCTGGAGAGGAGAATGGAGGAGAAGGGATTGTGGCGTGACCATCCCCCCGGGGGGGGGGGGGTGTTT
>NW_006159921.1:1367965-1383365 GCF_000334495.1 Tupaia belangeri chinensis
CTGTCCCTATTCACGTGCCCTATAGCGAAAAAACCTCCCCCCCCCAAAAAAAAAAAAAAAGGTTAATTTTTTGATTTCTTTTAACAGGGTGCCCATGTGCTCTCTGGAGAGAGAAAATGTCAGCTACCCCCTTCTCTTTGGTTCTCTGGCGATTTTGGGGCATACACATGCATACTCACCAGGTGTGCATTTCAAGAAATCCTGTCAAATCCTGAGAAGAGAATGAAGGAGACAGGATTGCGGTGTGGCCATTCCCTCTAGGGAGTGATCTCTTGCTTTCTGTCTCTCTGGTGCATCCTAGCAAAAACCTCTCTACCAAAAAAAAAAAAAAAAAATTCTGATGGAAAAAAGAAAAAGATGGGACCAGCAGATGGCATAATGGTTACGTCACTGGACTCCCATGTAGTTGACCAGAGTTTTTTTTTTTAAGATTTTTTTGCTGGGGCCAGCAGGTGTGGTGGTTAAGGCGTTAGAACATTCCCACATGGCTAGCCATGGTTTGAGTCCCAGACCTGGTGGTAGCTTGCCTTCTTAATTTCCTCTTCTCTTTCTCTCTGTATCTCTCTCTGGTCAAATTAAAAAAAAAAAAAAAAAGAATAAATAAAATTAAATAATTATTTTTAAAAAAGATTTTTTGCTATAGGGCACATGGTTTTACTGATGAGAGATGGAAAGTGAGAAATCACTCCCATGGGGGATGGCTGCACTTCAGTCCCTTCTTTTCCATTCTTCTCTCTGGATTTTGGTCCAATAGGCAGGCCTGATGTGCTTTTCAAGCCTCTGGTCCATGATTCGAACTACAGAGTGGGCCATGTGGGATCTACACCTTAGCCACCATACCACCTGGTTGCCCTTTTTCCTATTTTAAAAAATTGCATGCGGCCAGCTGGTGGCATAGTGGTTAAGGCCCTGGCCTCTCACATGATCTACCACAGTTTGAGTCCCTGATCCAGCAGCTTGAAACTGACGCTGGGCATGTGTGTTTGTGTATCCAAAATTTTGAGAGGAGAATTGAGAAGAGATTGTGGTGTGGCCATTTCCCCAGGGAGTGATTTTGTTTTATTTTCTGCCTCTCTGTCTCTCCCATGAGTGCATGCATTCTATAG
Organism: Tupaia belangeri chinensis; assembly: GCF_000334495.1. Lineage (NCBI taxonomy): Eukaryota > Metazoa > Chordata > Mammalia > Scandentia > Tupaiidae > Tupaia > Tupaia belangeri. Next base: position 1,369,072 of record NW_006159921.1, read on the forward strand.
CAAAAATCTCTCAAAAAGAAGAAAAGAATTGCAGAGGGGCCAGTAGGTGATGTGGTTAAGGGTGCCGAATTCCCACATGGTCACCCATGGTTCAAGTCCAGGACCTGGCAGCTTGCTTTCTCACTTTCCCTCTCTCTCTCTTACTCTATCCCTCTTTGATCAAATTTAAATAAATAAATAAAGTTAAATAAAATAATTCTTAAAAAAAAGAGAGAATTACAGAAATCATACGTGAAAGTACAATAAAGAGAAATGAATTTTGGGGAGTGGAAAGCCAATGGCATGATGATTAAGGTGGCTGATTCCCACATGGTGGGCTGTGTGTTTTGAGACCTAGCTCAGTTGCTTCAAAAACATGCCAGGGAGTCCTGCGAGGCTGCGGTGGAGCCTCTTTACCGAAGACAGAAGAGGTTGGCGGCTTCGAGTGAAGCACATGGAGCGGGGACAGCAGCCGGAAGTCATAAGCGACAGCGGCGAGCAGAACTACGGCGAGCGGGAATCCCGTTCTGCTTCCAGAAGTGGAAGTGCTCACGGATCGGGGAAATCTACAAATAGGGTAGTAAAAGAATTGTAAGCCATCTATTGTCAGTTATTTAGTCATAACCTTGAAGCCTTTGTTTTTTACAGGTCTAGATCCAGAAGAAGCTCTCGAAGGCACTATACTCGGTCACGGTCACGATCTCACTCCCATAGGCGATCCCGTAGCAGATCTTATAGTCGAGATTATCGCAGGAGACACAGTCAGTCACTCTCCCATATCTACTCGCAGGCGCCATGTTGGGAACCGGGCAAATCCTGAACCCAACTGTTGTCTTGGAGTATTTGGGTTGAGCTTATACACCACAGAAAGAGATCTAAGAGAAGTATTCTCTAAATAGGGCCCCATTGCTGATGTGTCTATTGTGTATGGTGAGCAGTCTAGGTGTTGGAGAGGATTTGCCTTTGTATATTTTGAAAACTTAGATGATGCCAAGGAAGCTAAAGAGCATGCCAATGGAAAGGAGCTTGATGGGCGTAGGATCAGAGTTGATTTCTCTATAACAAAAAGACCACATACCCCAACACCAGGAATTTACATGGGGAGCTTTGCGCAGTGGCAGTATCATAGCCAATGAGGTTTATCCCAGGCGCGATTATTGCTAATTGAATTTACTTGGTGAGACCTACCTATGGCAGCTCACACCGTTGGGATTATTATGACAGAGGATGTGATGGAGGCTATGATGACCGGGACTGCTATAGCAGATCATACAGAGGAGGTGGTGGAGGAGGAGGAGGATGGAGAGCTGCTCAAGACAGGAATCGGATTTACAGAAGGCGGTCACCTTCTCCTTACTACAGTTGTGGGGGATACAGATCTCATTCCAGATCAAGATCTTACGCTCCTCATCGCTATTAAAGCATGAAGTTGGAGACTTTCTGAAACCTGCCCTAGAGCTGAGATATTGTTTGTGGACAATATTTTTTCTTGTCTCCTGTTTAAAAAGTGAGCAGTGCCTAGTGACGTTAGGTGACTTCTACACCTTTTATGATGACTACTTTTGGTGGAGTTGAAATGCTGTTTTCATTCTGCATTTGTGTAGTTTGGTGCTTTGTTCAAAGTTAAGTGTTTTCAGAAAAGTATGTTTTGCATGTATTTTTTTACAGTCTAAATTTTGACTGCTGAGAAGTTTCTATTATACAAAACTTCCTTTAAACGGTTTTTCTACTGAATCCAGGGTATTCTGAAGATCGAAGCCTGTGTGTAAAATGCTACCAAATGGCAAAAAGCAACAATAAACAGTTTGATTTTTACTTTCCTTTCTAACATATCAATGCTTAGCAGAACTGTTCAGATTAAGTTGTCAGTAGTAAATTTAAAGACAAAAATGCCCTTTTTCCTCCAGCCCATGAAACATATACCATACTAAATATACCCACAACTGAGTGCTAAAAAATTATGCTCTGTAACTCTTCACTGCTAGGGTTAGAACTAAAAATCTTTCAATGAAGCAAATGCTTAATGCTTTATAAAAATACGGATTTGCCAGCTTTTATGTAATCTGTATTATATATGGCAGGGAATAAAAAGAGAATTACACAGTGTTTTCTTAAAGAGGCTATTTCTTAAAGTTGTTACAGGGAGATAATGGTATTTCAACTAGTTATTGGCAACTGAAAATACATTCCACTATGGATGTATTCTTGTTCTTCTGGCTTTTAGACTATGAAAAAACTGGGTGCTTCAAAGTTCTATATAGAGAGGGAACACCACACCTGTGTCTTCAATGAACTGAAGACTTTTGTCTGTTCATTTTTTAAATATTATTTTCATGTTCTTTGCTTAGCAAAGGATGCCCAGTTTCATTCAAATGCTTTGAGAACAGTGTTTAAATAAATTAAAAAAAAAGATGGCGAGAAAATAAGATCAAAACAAAACATGCCAGGGGCTGGCAGGTGGCATGGTGGTTAAAGGTGCTGGATTCCCACATGGCTGATGCGGTTCGAGCCCCAGACCTGGCGGCTTGCTTTCTTGCTTTCCCTTCCTCTCTCTTTCTGTTTGGACAAATTAAAAAATAATAACAACAAATAGAATTAAATAAATACTTCTTTGTGGGGGAGGAACATGCCAGACCTGGGGTCAGCAGGTGGTGTGGTGGTTAAGGCACTGGATTCCCACACATTTGACTAAGGTTTGAGTCCTGAACCCTGAACCTGGCGGCTTGCTTTCTCACTTTCTCTCTCTCTCTGGTGAGTACACATATCTTGCTACGAATTACATAATATAAATAAAATTAAATAAATTTTTTTGGAGAGATTTTTGCTATAGGGTGCATGCGTTCGCCAGCAATACAGGGAGAGACAGAAAGCGAGAAGTCACCACCCAGGGGTATGGCCATCCCGCAATCCCTTCTCCTCTGTTCTCCCTTGGGGTGTTGGGCACTCATGCACAAGTGCCTGGCATGATTTTTAACCACCGGGTCCAGGACTCAAACTGCGGTCAACTACATGGGAGTCCAGTGACATAGCCATTATGCCAACTCCTGGTCCTTAAATAAATAATTCTTTTTTTTTTTTGGAGAGGTTTTTGCTATAGGGTGTGTGCGCTTGCCAGACAGACAGAGAGAGACAGAGAGACAGAAAGTGAGAAATCACCCCCCAGGGGGGATGGCCACGCCACAATCCCTTCTCCTCCATTCTCCTCTCGGGATCTTGGGCATGCACGCACACGCACCCGGCGTGAGTTTTAAGCCACCGGGTCCGGGACGCGAACCACAGTTGACTACATGGGAGTCCAGCGACATAGCCATTACACTAACTGCTGGTCCCTAAATAAATAATTCTTAAAAAATAAAATAAAACACTCCAGACTCTAATCGTGTGTGAGTCCAGACAGGAGAATGGATTGCAGTGTGACCATCACCCGGGGTGGGGGGGGGGTACTTTCACACTTTCTGTCTCTCTCAGACAAGCAGAAACACCTTCTAGAAAAATTACCCATTGTAAAGTTCTTAGTTTAATCTCAGGTAAATTACTGGTATTTGCATTGATTGTGGTATTTGCTCCACAGGAATTTATGTTGATGCCGTGAACTCCTGTGGCCAGACAGCACTTTTTGTTGCAGCATTATTGGGCCTTAAGAAATTAGTTGATGTTCTGGTGGATTATGGATCAGATCCAAATCAGTAAGTACAGTAGCCTTTACTGAAAGCAGTGTGCTGTTTAGATGGATTGGGGCATTTGGAAACTAATTTGACAGAATATTGGGAAAGAAGCTTTGCTAGTTTACAGAAATGAAATACAGTTGTATGTGTATATTGTATACACAGATCTAGCTGCTGCTAACATTTTTCTTTTTTTCTTTTCATGGAGAGGCTTTTGCTATAGGGCACATGTGCTCGCCAGAAAGATCGAGAAATCACCCCCCAGGGGGGATGGCCACGCCACAATCCCTTCTGCTCCATTCTCCTCTCAGGGTCTCGGGCACTTACGCCCCGCGTGAGTTTAAGTCACTGGGTCTGGGACTCAAACCGCAGTCGGCTACATGGGAGTCCCTAGAGGACCAGCAGTTGACGTCATGGCTGTGTCGTTGGACTCTTGTGTGTGCCTAAGATTCTGATAGGAGAATGGAGGAGAAGGAATGGCGGCATGGCCATCGCCTCTGGAGGGTGATTTCTCACTTTTTGTCTCTCTGTCTCTCTCTGTCTTTCCAGCGAGCACATGCGCCCTGTAGCAAAAACCTCTCCAAAAAGAAAAAAAAGTATAAGGAAAAAAAGCCAATCAGTATGAGAATTCTTTTTTTTTTTTTGGAGAGGTTTTTGCTATAGGGCGCGTGCGCTCGTCAGACAGAGAGACAGACAGAAAGTGAGAAATCACCCCCCAGGGGGGATGGCCATGCCGCAATCTCTTCTCCTCTCGGGATCTTGGGCATGCACGCACATGCGCCCGGCGTGAGTTTTAAGCCATCAGGTCTGGGACGTGAACCGCAGTCGACTATGTGGGAGTCCAGCGACATAGCTATTACGCTAACTGCTGGTTCCCAGTATGAGAATTCTGTAACTCAGAGTTAATAATGCAATCAATGCTTTTTAAAAGATGTATTTATTTAATTTTATTTATTATTATTTTTTAAATTTGCTATAGGACATACACACTCACCAGAGAGAGAGAACATGCCTTAACCACCACGCCACTTGCTGGCCCCAACACAATGATCATTTTATATTTCTTTCCAGAATTTTTCTAGGCTCACATATGCTATAGTTTGTCTCTTCTGTAGTAATATTTAATTTCACAGTTTAGAAAGGGCTAGCTTGGGGGAACCAGCAGTTAGCGTAATGGCTATGTCGCTGGACTCCCACATAGTCGACCGTGGTTCTAGTCTGGACCCAGTGGCTCGACAGTCACACTGGGTACATGTGCATACGTGCCCAAGATCCCAGGGGGAGAGTGGAGGACCAGGGATTATGGAGTGGCCATCCACGGGGGCTGGAGATTTGGACATGAATACACGTGTTTACATACACCCAGCTTCTTTTTCTTTTTTTGAGAGATTTTTGCTATGAAGTACGTGTACTCGACAGAGAGACAGAAAGTGAGAAATCACCCCCTGGGGGATGGCTTCACCACAGTCTTTTCCCTTCTCTCAGGATTTTAGGCATGCACACACACACACCCAGAGTGAGTTTTAACCTGCTGGGTCCAGGACTCAAACTGCAGTCGACTGTGTGGTAGTCCAGCAACATAACCATTACACCATCTGCTGGTCCTGCACCTGCCTTATTTTTCAAGCTGCTGGGTCCAAGACTCAAATGGCTCAGTTGACTATGTGGGATCCAGCCGCCTTAACCTCCACACCATCTCCTCAACGCTCTATTTCTTTTTTTTTTTTTCTTTTTTTTTGGAGAGTTTTTCGCTATAGGGCGTGTGTGCTCGCTAGACAACGGAGACAGAGAGACAGAAAGCGAGAAATCACCCCCCAGGGGCGATGGCCATGCCGCAATCCCTTCTCCTCCATCTGGCGTCAGTTTAAGCCACTGGGTCCGGGATGCAAACCGCACGCAGTTGACTACGTGGGAGTCCAGCGACATAGCCATTACGCCAACTGCTGGCCCCCCAAGGCTTTATTTCCGAACACCCAGTGGAAGTGTTGTGATCGCCTGGGCCTGTCAGGTTTACAAAGCCAGGCGCTTGCTGCGTGGAGTGGGGTTGCCAGATCAGGCTCTGGTGAAGATGCTTAGGCATTTATTGCTGCTGGGTAGGAAAGGGAGCCAGAAGTCTTGCTCTTCCACATTTCCAAGAGCTGGAAATCTCCATCTTATTTTCTTAAATTTCTTTTTAGGGGGCCAGCAGGTGGCGTGGTGGTTAAAAGCGTTGTACTCCCATGTGGCAGACTGCAGTTCAAATCCTGGACCTGGCAGCGTGCTTTCTCACTTTCCCTCTCTTACCCTGTCACTCTCTGGTCAAATTTAAATAAACAAAAAATAAAGTTAAATACTTCTTTATTTTTTTTTCTTTTAGAATTATTCAAGTTTGGGGACCAGCAATTGGCGTAATGGCTATGTCACTGGACTCCCATGTAGTCGGCCGCGGTTCGCATCCCGGACCCGGTGGCTTAAACTCACGCCAGGTGCACGTGTGTGCATGCCCAAGATCCCAAGAGGAGAATGGAAGAGAAGGGATTGCGGAGTGACCATCCCCCGGGGGGGTGATTTCTCGCTTTCTGTCTCTCTGTCTCTTTCTGTCTGTCTGGTGAGCGCACGTACCCTATAGCAAAAAAAAAAAAAAAAGAATTATTCAAGTTTGTTTTTGTTGTTATTACTTAATTTGTTACAGGACATGTGACCTCACCAGAGATAGAAAGAGAGAACAAGAAAGCAAGCATCTACATCAGGAACTCAAACCATGGTTGGCCACGTGAGAGTCCAGCGCCTCAACCAGCACAGCACCTCTGCTGGTCCCTCCTTTTTCTTTTCTTCTTCTCCTCCTTTTTCCTCTTTTCCCTTCCATTTGTGTTTCTCTTTCTATTGAAGGGAGGAAGCTCACCAGGTGACTCTGCCATGTCCCCGTCAGGAGACCACAGCCATACACCACGTCCTCACTGCGTCCTGGACACGAGGAAGGGCACCCTTCAGGCCTCAGACAGTGTGCTTCAGTGCAAACTTTCTTTTCTCTTCAAAAATAAAATTTTAAAAAAAAATTTATTCTTTTATTTTTTTGGAGAGGTTTTTGCTATAGGATGTGTGTGCTCGCCAGAAGATAGAGAGAGACAGAGAGACTGAAAGCAAGAAATCACCCCCCAGGGGGGATGGTCACGCCACAATCCCTTCTCCTCCATTCTCCTCTTGGGATCTTGGACACACACGCACACGCGCCTGGCGTGAGTTTTAAGCCACCGGGTCCAGGACGCGAACCGCGGTTGACTACATGGGAGTCCAGCGACATAGCCATTACTCCATCTACTGGTCCCTAAACATTTATTTCTTTTATAAAACACACACATATATACATATACATGCATGCGCACGAGCGCACTCTTATCAGGGTCCCTAGGCTATGGTTCATCCCCAGCCTGCTCACAGACGTGGTGGGGGGAGATCCAGATGTGGGGCTTTCCCATGTGGGTCCCTTGCGTTACTGGCGCACTACCATCCAGCCTTTGAAATATTTTGCAAGTGTAGATCCTTGACTGCGTTGCTGATGCCAAGTTTGTGGGCCTCTGCCACAGGCTTTGAGTGCAGAGGCGTTCTCATAGGAGAGAGGGTCCCTGGGTAGGCTGTGCTGGACGAGCCTGACCCTAGAACACTGCAGGTGTGAAGAAATTGTTTCAGGGTAGCCAGTATCAGAGGGGGGTGCTGGTGGGAGAGAAAACACCAGATTTGGGGCCAGCAGGTGGTTTGGTGGTTAGGGTGCTTGACTCCCACATGGCCAACTGTGGTTCGCATCCTGGACCTGGCAGCTTGCTGCCAAACGGTGTGTGGGAAGCTCTCACTGTCCCTTTCTCTTTCTCTGGTGACTATAGCAAATTTAAAAAGTAATAATAATGGGACCATCAGATGATGTAATGGTTATGTTACTGGACTCCCACGTAGTTTACCACAGTTCGAGTCCTCGACCCAGTGGCTTAAAACTCAGGCCAGCAGGTGGCATGGTAGTTAAGGATGCTGGACTCCCACATGGCTGACTGTGGTTTGAGTCCCAGACCTGGAGACTTGCTTTCTCACTTTCTCTCTTTCTGTGTCTCTCTCTAGAAATATTAAAATAATAATGATAGGGAACCAGCAGTTAGTGTAATGGCTATGTCGCTGGACTCCCATGTAGTCGATTGCGGTTCGCGTCCTGGACCCGCAGTGGCTTAAAACTCACGCCGGGCACGTGTGCGTGCGTGCCAAGAGGATAATGGAGGAGAAGGGATGGCGGCGTGACCATCCCCCCCTGGGTGGTGATTTCTCGCTTTCTGTCTCTGTCTGTCTCTGTCTGGCGAGCGCACATGCCCTATAGCGAAGAAAACCTCTCCAAAAAGAAAATAATAATAATGATAAAGTTAAAGTAATTCTTTTTTTAAAAAAGAAATTCTACTTAACTTTATTTATTTATTTATTTATTTTAACTTGACCAGAGAGGAGGGATGGGGGGGGGGGGGGAAGGTGAGAAAGCAACTACCAGGTTCAGTATTTGAACCAGGGTTGGCCATGTGGGAGTCTAGTGCCCCCAACCACCATGCCATCTGCCAGCCCAAAATAAAATAAAATAAAAATAAATTCATGCCAGGCACGTGTGCATGTGTTTATGAAGAGGTTTTTTCGCTATAGGGCGCGTGCGTTCGCCAGACAGACAGAGAGAAACAGAGAGACAGAAAGCGAGAAATCACCCCCCAGAGGGGATGGTCACGCCGCAATCCCTTCTCCTCCATTCTCCTCTCGGGATCTTGGGCACGCATGCACACGCGCCCGGCGTGAGTTCTAAGCCACCGGGTCCGGGATGCAAATCACAGTCAACTACGTGGGAGTCCAGCGACATAGCCATTATGCTAACTGCTGGTTCCCCCCAAAATCTTGAGAGGAGAATGGAGGAAAAGGGAGTGTAGTGTGGCCATACCCCCAAGGGTGATTTCTCACTTTCTGTCTCTGGTGAGCTCACGCGCCCTATAACAAAAATCTCTCTCTAAAAAAAAAAATAATGATAATAATAAGATTAGATAAGGGACCAGTAGTTGGTGTCATGGCTATGTTGCTGGATTCCCATGTAGTCAACTGTGGTTCTAGTCCCGGACCCAGTGGCTTAAACTCATGCCGGGCGCGTGTGCGTGCGTGCCCAAGATCCCGAGAGGAGAATGGAGGAGGAGGGATTGCGGTGTGACCATCCCCTCTGGGGGGTGATTTCTCGCTTTCTGTCTCTATGTCTCTCTCTGTCTGTCTGGCGAGTGCACACGCCCTATAGCGAAAACCTCTCAAAAAAAAAAAAAAAAGATTAAATAAACAATTCTAAAAAAAATAAAACCACTGGATTTGGAACCAGACCCTAATGGTGTGAACCCTTGCTTTCCTCATCGGAATCACCAGGAAATGGCAGTGCCTTGGAGTGTGGAGATAGGGGTGGAAAAGGGTGTGAAGCTCTAGGTCACGGAGACCAGGGCCTCACTGATGAGGTCATTACAGCCCTGGGAGCGGGAGCCCTGTGTTAGCACGTGGGAGCGTTGCCATGGACACTCACCCAGCTCTTCCCCTCCCCAGCCGCTGCTTTGATGGGAGTACCCCTGTCCACGCAGCAGCGTTTTCTGGCAATCAGTGGATCCTCAGTAAGCTGCTGGATGCAGGGGGTGACCTACGACTCCATGACGAGAAGGGTCGGAACCCGCAGGCCTGGGCCGTGGCAGCAGGGAAGGAGCGCAGTAGCCCGGTGAGGGCGGGCCCTGCTCTGCAGCCATGCGGGGGGGTGGGGGGGGGAAGCACTGGGCTGGGTCAGGATCCCAGGGCAGCACAGGGCTGGCAGCGGCCTCAGCATTGGCACTGGACACGCAGGCCCAGGTGGAACCTTGGGCACCGCTAGTCATCCATTCTGTGGGGCAGGACAACAGCTGCCATTTTCTGACCCATTTAGCTAGCACCAAGAATCAGGTGTTTTAAGTATTTTTTATATGCAGTACCAATTCACTTAATCTTCACCACAGCCTTTCAGGTAGGAACTATTATTGCCTCCATTTTACAGATGGGGAGACGGAGGCCTATTGACACTCACTTGAGGCCACACACTGGCAGGTGTGCTGTGTCTTCATGGCGGCTCAGTAGCAGGAGTGTGAAACCCAGCCTGCCCGGTGCCCGGCCCCTGCAGCTGTAGTGTCCTTCCCCCTGGCTCTGCTCAACAGCTGTGGGGCCGTGAACAAGTCGTTTTCCTCTCCTTTACCTCGGTTTCCTTGTCTGCTGAAGGAGGGAGTTGCAGGAAGTTGTCACCAGCTCCACTCCCTAAAAACACCTCCATGGAAAGTCACCTGGGCCCTTCCCATTCCAGAGATGTCCGTGTCTGGGTTCTCTCCTCAGACCATTCGTCACCCTGCGCCTCCGTGCCCATCGGAGGCCAGCGTGGCCAGTGCTCAGCGTCTCTGTGCTGCGTTGCAGGTGGTGGAATTCATGCAGCGCTGCGCCTCCCACATGCAGGCCGTCATCCAGGGCCTCTCACACGACCTCCTGAAGAAGATCGATTCCCCTCAGTGGCTCATCTGCAGCCCGCCCAGATTTGGGGGCCTCATTCAGGGGTGAGTACTGCTTTGAACAGAGTAAGAAGTTCTGTGTCAACAGCCTTCCTGTGGGATCCCTGCAGTGCCCACCCACAGGGGGAGTTGGAGAGAGAAGATGTGGCCACTGACAGATATCAGGGGGCCAGAGGACCACCTTTGCCCCTTGTCCCCTTCTCCCTAGAAGGCTGAGGCAGTGAGTGTGGGTTGCATTTATCTTAGAGCTGAAAACCAGTAGAAAACCTCTACCCGACAGGGCAGCTGGTGGAAGGAGTGCTCTGCTGTTGCTAAGGCCGTGGCAGGCCACAGGTGACATAATGTACGGTGTCTCGGGCTGTTGTACGCTAGTGTAAGAAGTGCACTGCTAGCGGGGCAGCCGGTCCCCTCTAACCCCTGTCCCAGTGGCAGCAGGTGGCCCCGGGCTTCACTCCATGCTCAGGGATACGCTCATCCTGATGGGTCACTTTTAAGTTTTGACTGTCTGGACTCACGATTTTTAAAAAAAAATATTTATTTAATTCCATTTGTTATTATTATTTTAATTTGACCAGAGAGACACATAGAGAGAGAAAGGGAAAGTGAGAAACCAAGCTGCCTGTCCCAGGACTTGAACCACATTCAGCCATGCGAGTCCAGCACCTTAACCACCACACCACCTGCTGGCCCCACTGTAGAAAATAGGCTTTTTTGGAGAGAATCTTTTTCATTTTGATTTTCTCTGATGCTGTCTGTACTTGTCACACCCTTACAGGCACCCTCATCTTGTCTTGGTTTCCCTGTGATGACAGAGCTGTGGCTGGCTTCTCGGGCGAGACGAGTTAATTGTCCCCTTGAGGATGATCGCCCCAACTGCTCTGCTTCTGCTCTTGCCATCCTGGTTCATTCCTTAGCATCCCGACTGACATTCAGAAATGGCTTCACTGCAATCTGGTCTCCATTTTACCCTCCTTTTGGGATTTCTGGCATAGATATACATACATTTGGTGTGTTTCTCAGGCTGCCGGGTCCGGGACTCGAACCACAGTCATTTGGGATCCAACCATCTTAACCACTATGCCACCAGCTGGCCCGTGCTGATAAACCTTTAGATTTCAGTTACTCACCTAGATTTAGTGTCCGATATGATTTGAGTGTCGCCCCAGAACTTAGCTGTCACTTGACACCTGGTGAGGCACCATCAGGAGGCGTTCCCCGTGGGCGGTGTTGGGGATGAAGTCTGGGGAATGGAGGCGTTCTCACGGTGGGCTCCTGGGAGCAGCTGGGTGCTGGTGCTGCAGCTGGCACGGTAGCTTGGTGGTTAGGGTGGCTGGACCCCACAGGCCCATCCTGGGCCTGGTAGCTTGAGAGGTGTGCTGGGCACATGTGTGTGCCCAGAATCTTCAGAGGAGGGAGAAATAGAGAAGGTTGTGACACCACCAGGCTCCACTAGGGTACTTTCCCTCTTCCTCTCTGTTTCTCTGGCAAATGCACATGCCCGATGGCAGAAGAAAGGCAGTTGGGTTCCTAGACATCTCTCCCGTACCAGCCAGCTGCCCTTTTGGCCACACTGTGATGTGGCACCAGAGGTCAGCATGTGCTGGCCCCTCGCCTCTGACTTTTTAGCCACTAGAATCCTAAGCCAAATAAGCCTCTTTTCTTTATAAGTCACCCAGCCTCAGATATTCTGTTATGACAGCACAAAGATACTTACGTGTTTTTCTGTATATGTGCATTTATTTATTTACTTAGGAGAGAGTTTTGTTTTAAGTGTGCTCGTTGGAGAGATAGAAAGAGAGAGACAGAAAGCAAGAAATCACCTTCCCCCCAGGAGAGATGGCCACTGCAGTCCCTTCTCCTCCATTCTCCTCTTGGGACCTTGGGCACACACGCACATGCACCTGGTCTGAGTTTTAAGCCGTCAGGTCCAGGACTTGACGCAGTTGACCACATGGGAGTCCAGCGACATAGCCATTACGCTAACTGCTGGTCCTGTCCTCCCCTTTTTTTTAAATGTAAAGAAATCACACAAATTCTTTTAAGTAAGAATTGGCTTCTCAGATCTCGAGTGGTGCCACATCCGATAAGATTCCTCACAGGTGTGTGTTTTCATAGTCTGGATGGGGGAAGGAAATAAAAACATTGAACGAAGATGACATGGTCGTATGATTGCGTATAAGTGGAGTCAGTTTTTTCTCCTTTCACGCTGGTCAAGTTTCGTTACATAGACAGGGATGAGAAATGTAGGTAGGAGAACAAGAAGTGACGGTCTGAACTGCAGTTGTCTTGTCACCATTAGAGAACAGTCTTTCCATCAGGCTGCTTGAGTGTCCAACGACACAGCAGCTGGCTTCCTCCAGAGCGTGCGATCCAAGAGAAGTCAGAGGCGAAGCCCTGGTGGTGGCTCAAGGTAGCCTTGGAAGTGACACACCGTCATTTCCTTTTTTTAAATTATTTTATCGAACTTTATTTATTTATTTACTTATTTTTAGTTTGACCAGAGAGGGACAGAGAGAGAGAGAAAGAGAGAGAGAGAGAGTGAGCGAGTGAGCCGTCAGGTCTGGGACTCAAACCATGCTTGGCCATGTGGGAGTCCAGCGCCCTTAACCACCATGCCACCTGCTGGCCCCTGACACACCATCATTCCTGCAGTCTCCCACTGAGTTAACAGCCCTCTTGGACCTGTGACATCGTCTGCGTGTCGTCTGTAGTGACCCGAGACAGAGACAAGTAGTAAAGACAAAACTGACTATGCGTTCTGAAAACTTCAAGTTCGGCATTGTTCTTTTAGATATGGGTGGTTAATTCTTTTTTTGTTTTGTTTTGTTTTTTTCTCCTTTTAAATATTTCTAGAAACCCCAATGGCTCTCCTAACCGACTACTGAAAGCTGGAGTGATTTCTGCCCAAAATGTCTACAGCTTTGGCTTTGGGAAGGTAAGAGGTTGTCACTGAAGGCCAGCACCTGCAGGACTAACTGGAGAGTCACATGCCTCTTCTCCCACCTTTGACTAACTCCTCCATCCTTATTCCCACTAAAGTATTTTTTGTTTTTCTTTTGAGGAAAGGTATCTCTTAGCAATCTGTCTATTTTTTTTTTAATTTTAAAATTTTATTTATTGGGGCCGGTAGGTGGCATGGTGGTTAAGGGCGCTCAACTCCCACATGGCCAACCGCAATTTGAGTCCCAGACCTGGTGGCTTGCTTTCTCACTTTCCCTCTCTCTCACTCTGTACCTATCTGATAAATAAATAAAGTTAAATAATTCTTTAAAAAATTTTAATTTATTATTTTTTAGTTTGCTGTAGGGTACATGTGCTCACCAGGGGCAGAGAACAAGAGAGAGAAGGTGAGAAAGCAAGCCACTGGGTCCAGAATTTAAACCGTAGTCAAACATGTGGGAGTCTGACATCTTTACCACGCCACCTGCTGGCCCCAGAGAGAGAGAGGGAGAGAGAGGAGCACCCTCCCCAGGGTTTGGGCACGTCACAGTTCCGTCCTCCAGGCTCCCAGCTCACAGGACTTTGGGCACTCACGTGCACGTTGTGCGTGTCGGGTTGACTGGGCCACGTGGGGTCTGGCTTCTCTGGGTGGCACGGTAACCGCACCACAGAGCCAGCCTTGTCTTTTTTTTGTTTCGTTTTGGTTTTCCTAAAGGTTTTTTTATTTTGTTTTATTTGTTATTATCATTATTTGAAATTTGACCATAGATATACAAAGAGAGAAAAGGGAAGGTGCAAGAGCAAGCCTCCAGGTCGTGTACTCGAATCGTGGTCGGCCGTGTGGGAGCCCAGCATCCTAAACCACTATGCCGCCTGCCAGCCCCAGTGTTCCTGCCTTTACCGACAGAAACCCTGGTGTGACCGTGGGCTGGATCCAGGGAGTCAGAAAATGATCTTTGAATTCTTAGTGAAGACCCCAGACACGTTCCCCCTCACAGAGCCGGTGCCAGGGGTCTGCTACCCAGTTGACCTATCAGCCCACGGTCTTTCCAGTGTGGCCGGAATGCTTGTAAGGAATTGAGATTTTAAGCTGAGAAATGTGTTGTGGGCACGTAGTACCTTCTGAGTCCTTGGTTCTGCCCGCCCCTCCCCCCCCCCCCCGGAAACA
>NW_006159921.1:1383396-1386800 GCF_000334495.1 Tupaia belangeri chinensis
CCGAGGAAACAGACCACTGGGAGGCATTCATGGATGCACGAGTGACATTTGCAGATAGCTCCCCCCAGTCTGACTGTTCATTGTGTTTAGGCGGCTTGGGGAGGTGGGCAGAGGGGGAGTGCAGGCGCTGGCTGCACAGGCCTGGGCTCTGTGGGACTGCAGCTGTCCCCTCTGTGCCCAGCCGTGGTGATTCAGGCAGCCTGCCCTCTTCCTGTGCACCTCAGTTTCTTCACTAGTGAAAGGGAAAGACTGCTACAGCCTTGCAGGGTCTCTAGGAGAATATAAGCTGACATCGGTTAAAAAAAATGTCTGTTGCAGAGGGACATAGCAGCTGTGATTGCGTTTAGCTGACTGGTAAGATTTGGGAGGCGTTTTGCTTTTTCCTTTTCTCTCCTGGCAATTTGAGGCTGTGCTTTGGTGTCAGTTCTATCTCACAGGGGGCACGCAGCTTGCCTATCTAGGGTCTCTGCCCGTGATTGGAGAGAAGGAAGTGGTTCAGGCTGACGATGAGCCCACCTTCTCTTTCTTCAGTGGCCCCTACATGGTCATGACCAGGTAAGCGGGGGCTGGCCGGTGGGGGCTGATGTCTCGGGAACAGTGGGCCGCGTGGGACTTCCTTCTCTGTGGAGTTTCTGCTCGAACACAAGGGAACACTCAGAGATGTTTAAACCAGGATTTCTCAACCTTTTGAGACATTTGGGCCAGATGAGCCTTTGCTGTTGGGGACAGTCCTGGGCACCGTGGGCAGCACCTGTAGTCCACCCATTGGATGCCAGCAGCAGCCCCTCACACCCGACACCCTCACACTGCTCGCAGTTGTAACCTGACTGCCTACAGGCATCGCCAGCTGTCCTGGGGGAGAGCTACTGCTCTTCAAGATTATTCTCTACAGTTTAGTCCTCTGCTTTTTACAGAACTAGAGGCACTTAGTGGTGATTGTCTTACCTCTGATACTGGCCCGGGGTATTGAGGCCCATGTAAAAATGAACGGGCATCGGCTGTGGCTCTAGCCAACCAAATGCAGCAGATGTGGCAGCAGCAGGACTCGCTTATGACCACAATCCCTGGGTGGTCTCAGTCCCAAGAGACCCAGCCCTTGCAGGGTCATGGGAGCTGTCCTGGCCAATGTCTCTCAGCCCCCTCGAACCTGCAGTTTCTTTCCCACTTAGAAGAAATGCCCTTCTAAAGACCTCTGCCTGATTCCCAAGGCCTCTAATTCCCTGCACATAGGCTTCTTGGTTTTCTGCCTGTAATACTGATTTGTTATCAGATCTCCTCCTCTCCATGCCATGGCTGCTGCCTGTGCCCAAGTCATTGCTGTCCCTCTCCCACACTGGCCTCCCGTTCTCTGGGCGACTCTGTCTTACCTGTTCCAGCCCTGCTGGTACCATTGTCTTTCCAAATTCAGACCTGATCAGTCGTTTCTTCCCGTGAATCCTGCAGGACTTCCTGCCACCTGCTCCTAAGTTCCCTGGGGTGCTTCAGTGCCTGGGGATATTGGGGGGAAGACCCAGCGGTGTGCAAGGGGCGTTGCAGATTCTGTGTAACAAGCACCGCCTCTCGTCCTTGCCTGGGGAAGCTCTCTCCCTGAAGATATGGCTTCTCACCCCTTCTGATCCAACTCTCCTGCCCCTGTAGCCTGGTGTGGAACGGGAGCAGGGTCACAGTGAAGGAGCTGGATCTGCCCACCCACCCACACTGCAGCAGGCTGCGGCTGGCCGACTTGCTGATCGCTGAGCAGGAACACTGCAGGTGAGGGGAGGCCTAAGCTGTAGACCTGTACGGGGTTGGGGGTCCTTTACAGACCCCGGCCCCAGGCTGTGCCCCACAGCAGCCCCTTCAGCCTCAGCATTTCTCAGCTGTCTGAACTGGTTGACTCAACAGACAGGAGGAGGACCTAATGACTAGCCTGGGGGTGAGGACGGTAGAGGTGTGGCAAAGTTCTGTCAGTGTCCCATAACCCATGATCCTGGGTGGTTCAGCCTCCAGATCTGTCTGGTTCCCCTGCTGCAGCCCCTGCAGCCCATCCCATTTAGGGCCAAGTGCCTGTCAGCATGCAGCTGTCCTGTTTTCTTTTTCTTTTCTTTCTTTCATTTTTTTTTTTTTTAATGTTTTTGCCATAGGGCGCATGTGCTCACCAGAGAGACAGAGGGAAAGTGAGAAATCACTCTGGGGGGATGGCCACGCCCCAATTGCTTCTCCATTCTCCTGGGATTTTGGGCATGCACTGCCCACAATTGGACATGAGCCTGGCCTGATTTTCAAGCATCCAGGCTGGGACTCAAACCGTGGTTGGCCATGAGGGAGTCAGCACCTTCACCACCACGCCACTGCTGGCCCATGGGGGGACGGCCACACCATAATCCCTTCTCCTCTATTCTCTTGGGATTTTAGGCATGGGGACACACGTGCCCACTGTGTCTTTCAAGCCTCTTGATCAGGGACTCAAAGCAGGCACTCAGCCATGTGGGATTTAGCCACCTTAGTACTATGCCACTGACTGGTCCATTACCTTTCTTTTCTTTTTTTAAGAGGTTTTTGCTGTAGGGTGTTTGTGCTCACCAGAAAGACAGAGAGAGACAGGAAACGAGAAATCACCCCCCAGGGAGATGGCCATGCTGCAATCCCTTCTCCTCCATTCTCCTCTTGGGATCTTGGGCACACACACACACACACACCAAGCTTGAGTTTAAGCCACCAGGTCTGGGACTCGAACCATGGTCGACTACATGGGAGTCCAGTGACACAGCCATTATGCCAACTGCTGGTCCCGTCTTGCCAGGTGGTTGTTAGGATCTGAGAGGATGAAATAGAAGCAGGCGCATGCCTCTCTCAGTAGCTCTTAGCACTGTGTCATTATTGCCATTGATGACTCTCGGCCCTCGGGTTCTGGCTAGCTACAGGTCACAGGGTCCACCAAGAGAGGCCCCCACCTCACCCCCACCCCATCGTGTCTTAGGAAAATGGCGTACAAGTGGTATTTGTTTAGAATGTGTTCACAGGGCCTAGAGGAGAGGATAGCACCCATTTTTTTCATCGTGTCCTCCTCCCCTCACCTCAGCTGAAGCTCCTTTTCTTTTGCAGCAAGCTGCGGCACCCCTACCTGCTGCAGCTGATGGCTGTGTGCCTGTCCCAGGACCTGGAGAGGACCCGCCTGGTATACCAGCGTGTCACGGTCGGCACTCTGTTCAGCGTCCTCCACGAGCGAGTAACGGCTGTTTCTGTGGATCTCCCTCGCTCTCCTCCCCGCTCACCCCCATCCCGGCCGCAGAGTCCCGTCTGCACAAGCACACCAGATAACCCTTAGTTTTTTTACTGTGGGCTGGGCTCCATGCCGTTTCAGGCTGCCACGTGCATGGCAGAGCGAGCGTGGCTGTGTTGCGTCAGTCCTGCTCCTTTATCAG
>NW_006159921.1:1386831-1396049 GCF_000334495.1 Tupaia belangeri chinensis
CAGCAGGCCCCAGAGCACAAGACACTTTGCTAGCTAACTGTGATCCACAGCCACTGGCTTTGTTTGCCTAGATTTGCACTTGAGCTCTCTCTTGGTTAGGATTTTTTTAAAGAATTATTTATTTAATTTTATTTATCCATTTTATTTTAATTTGATCAGAGAGACACAGAGAAAGAGAGAGAAAGTGAGAAAGCAAGCCACCAGGTTGGGGACTTGAACCGTAGTCAGCCATGTGGGAGTGTCCAGCCTGTTCACCGTGCCACCTGCTGGTTCCTCTCCCGGTTAGGTCTTTATTACTCCCCGTTTGTCTCTCAAATGTCTTTCATGGCTGACAGACTCCCTGAGAAGTGTGCTTTGGGCTGAGATGTGGCTTTAGAGAGCTCCTGGAGATTTCTCTCTCCTTGACTTGGTTCCGAAGGTCCTGGGTAGAAGTGAGGCAAGTCCTTCTCCCAAACAGCTTGCCATTCCTCCCACCTCAGGACCTTCTCCAAGTAGTTTCCCCCACCCTTTACTTTTCTTGGGGGAGGGCATTACCTTAAAATGCCATTTGTCTCAGGGAGAGACCCATTATGACTTCAATCAGCCATGTGTACTGGTGTGAGTGCGTTTCTGTCCTCTTCACGTGAGCTTTCCGGTTCTCTGGACTGGAAGAAAGCTGGGTTGGTGATCTGCATCCTGGGAGTTCCTTTGAGCTTCCAGGTTCTCCCAGCAGCACTGACCTGGGTAGGGAGCGGGCAGGGCAGGTTTACTGCTGGCAGCGGGAGACCTCCCTGGCAGCTTTCTCCAAGGCCAGCCTGGGATACACATACCAGACTTTGAAAACTCGAGGCAGCTCAGCTGAAGGGAAGGGGCCCAGGTTCGGAGCCCAGGGTCCGAGGTTCTGGGACCCGAGGCCAGTCACTTAAGCTTGCTGAGCTGTAGGTTCTTCATCTGTAATGGATCCTAGATAGCTGTGACAATCAGATGGAAAGACTTTGAAAATCAGAAGTGTCGAGGGCCCGGTGCCTTTCACTCTTGGCCTTCTGTCTCTTGCTCACAGCGGTCCCAGTTTCCAGTGCTGCACATGGAGCTGATCGTGCACCTGCTGCTCCAGGTCTCCGACGCCCTGAGGTTCCTGCATTCTCGGGGCTTCGTCCACCGCTCCCTGAGCTCCTACGCAGTGCACATTGTCTCCATGGGGGAAGCCAGGCTGACCAACCTGGAGTACATGATGGAAAGGTGGGCACATCGAGCTGAGTGTGCCTCCTCCTGGAAGGAAGGGTCTCCCGGTGGTCGCTGCTGTAGAGACAGACTCTGATTCGGGCAGGACTCCTCATGGTGGACTGACCTATTGTTCATTAGAGGAGGACAGGGATTTGCAAATGCCTTACTGTGTCTGTGATGGCTAGAGGAGGACTTTTGAGGAAGTGCCTCAGGACATTCTTTTTTTTTTTTTTTTGGCTCTAGGGCATGTGTGTCTGGGGGGGGTGGTAGAGAGAGAGAGAGAGAGGAGGAAAGTGAGAAAGCACACTCCAAGGAACCATGTTATAGTTCCTTCTCATTCTCCTCTTGAGATTTTGGGCATGTAGGCACATGTGCCCATTGTGTTTTTCAAGCTGTCAGGTCTAGGACTTGAACCACATAGTCGGTCATGTGAGATCCAGCCGCCTTAACTACCATACCACCTGGCTGGCCCAGGAGAGTCTCATTTTAACAAACATTTAAAAAGGAATGCCATATTGGCCAATGTATAGAAATTCTCTATCTAATCCAAAATTTTCACCAGCCTGACACCGTAAGACATGTTTCTTACTCACACTGTAATCTAGCATGTGGGCTAGATGGGGCACTGTGTTCTGTGTCCCTCCGTCCGCCACCACCAGGCCTCAGCCCCACTGCTTTCTTTCCCTTGCTGGTCAGTGAGCAGGGTGGGACTTGCCGAGGCCAGAGCCTAAAACCTTACTGCTAGGAGGCTAGGAGACCTTTGCTGTGCACCCTGGAGGACAGAGGAGGTGGTGGGGGTGTTGCTAGCCTCATGGTTTGTCACACCTTCTATGTTGGGGCCAGGCACTGGGTTGGGAGGAACTAAGGGCATTCCCTGCCCTTGAGGAGCTTGGTGCAGTGGCTGGGCTGAACTCGGAGTTTTCCTGAGAGTTGGAGGCTGACTGCTCCTCCCACCACAAGCTATGGAAGGCAGAGATGCCCCTCCCTGCTGCCGCCACAGCGCTGAGCCTTTTTTTTTTTCTTTTTTTTTTTTTTTGAGAGGTTTTTGCTATAGGGCGCATGCGCTCACCAGGCCAGACAGACAGACAGACCACAATCCCTTCACCTCCATTCTCCTCTCGGGATCTTGGGCATGCACGTACACGTGCAGTGTGAGGTTAAGCCACCGGGTCCGGGAACCAAACCGCAGTTGACTACGTGGGAGTCCAGTGACATAGCCATTACGCTAACTGCTGGTCCCAGTGCTGAGCCTTTAATCCAGGGTGGGTTCTGCTCTGCTGTGAGGCCCAGCTACTGGCAGATCCCTGGCTTAGATCTGCCTACTTCCCCTCCCCTTGTCCTCTACCCACCCCTCACCGAAGCCTTTTTTTGAGTCTCTTTCCAGGTCTTTGCTTTCCACGTCCTCTGTAGTCTTCCCTCACTAGGTGGAAAGCTCCACAGAGCTGGGGTTTGTGTCTTCTTTACTGCTGTATCTCACATGGCTAGAACAGGCCTTCACAACAGAAGGTGCTCAGCATATATTTTTAAAAAACAATTATGTGTTTAATTCTATTTATCATTGTTATTATTTTTAATTTGCTATTGGGCACCTGTGCTCACCAGAAAGAGACAGACAGACAGAGGGAAAGTGAGAAAGCAAGCTGCCAGATCTGGGACTTGAACCACAGTTGGCCATGTGGGAGTCCAGCTCCCCAACCACCATGTCACCTGTTGGCCCCAGCATGTGTTTTTCAAACAAAGGAAACTAAATCACTCTTACCTCCTCAGACCTTTTGTTGCTCTGCCTGGAGAGGAGGGCAGGGCCCAGATCATGCTTGGCCTTATGGGCCTTGGTGAGGAATTTGAATTTTATCATAAGATCATTGGGATGTTCTGGAAGGGTTATTTTTTGTTTATTTATTTTAAGCATTATGGAGCCATGGGTGATTTTTAGGTTAAGAATATCTCCCTCAGGACCAGCAGGTGGTGTGGTGGTATAAGAGCTGGGCACTCCCACATGGCTGACCACGGTTCAAGTCCCGGACCTGGTGGCCTGCTTTCTCACTTTCTCTCTCCCCGTCTCTCTCTCTTTCTCTGTATCTCTCTCTAGTCAAATTAAAATAAAGTGAATGAATAAAATAAATTAAATAAAAATAATTCTTAAAATAAAAATAAAAAAAAAAAGAATATCCCCCTCACTCCTGTGCGTGGAAAAAGGCCTACGATGGGGCGAAAAGGAGGCTGGGGAACAGAGAGCGTGTGACTGGAACTGCGGCGGTTTTCTCTGTGGGAATGGGCAGAGGCTAGACCACGGTGACCTGCGGAATGCTCTCACACAGTCCATTCTCAATCCCAGCTAAAACCTTTCAGGGGCTCCTCACTGCCTACAAGATTAAGTCCAGGTCCCCAAGTCGTCTTAAGTGGAGCTCCACCCACAATGCCAACGTTATTGCTCGCACTTCTCCTGGCCATTTTTTTCTTTGCTAAACAATTATTTATTTAAATTTGATTTCTTCTTCAGTTTTACCAGAAAGAGACAAGACTTGAACTGTGGTTGGCCATGTGGGAGTCCAGAACCCCAACCACCATGTCACCTGCCAGCTCTTCTGGCCATTTAAGCCACTTTTTTTTTTTTTTTAAAGAATTGTTTTATTGGGACCAGCAGTTAGCGTAATGACTATGTTGCTGGACTCCCACATAGTTGACCGCGGTTCAAGTCCTGGACCCGGTGGCTTAAACTCACACCGGGCACGTGTGCGTGCGTGCCCAAGATCCTGAGAGGAGAATGAAGAAGGGATTACGGTGTGGCCATCTCCCCTGGGGGGTGATTTCTCGCTTTCTATCTCTCTGTCTCTGTCTGTCTGGCAAGCGCATGTGCCCTATAGCAAAAACCTCTCAAAAAAAAAAAAAAAGAATTGTTTTATTTAACTTTATTTATTTATTTATTTATTTATTTAAATGTGACCAGAGAGGGACAGAGTGTGAGAGAGATGAAGTGAGAAAGCAAGCTGCCAGGTCGGGGACTTCAAGTCCGTGGTCGTCCATGTGGGAGTCTAGCACCCTCAACCACATGCCACCTGCCAGCCCCCATTTAAGCCACTTTGAGTTCATGCCATTACAGAGTACTGCTCTGCTTCTGGATTACCTCTCACATTCTCCCCTCTCTTTTTTTTAAAGTTTGCTTTAGCGTGCACTAAATGTTTAATGATTGGCTGAAGGGAAAACTTGAAATGGTTCAGAGCAGAGTTGGCTCTGCACTGGAAACTAAGGTGTTGGACATTGTTTTTGCTGTTGCTACCACCAGGGGCTTTTCAGGGAGTCTGAGCAAATCTCAACTATTTGTCAGTGGTGGAGCGCCCTCTGCTGCTGAGAGGAAGCCATAACTGTTGCTTCGGCCCTTGGGTTGAATGGATTCCTAGAGTGAAATGGAGCTTTGGCGAGGGACCAGCCCAACCTTGTTCTTGTTTTTCCTTCTTACACCAATTTATACATTTTTAATTGGTTGCATATATTAACATTACTATAAGATTATTTTCTAGGACTGGCAGGTGGCGTGGTGGCTAAGGGCGCTGGACTCCCACATGGCCGACCACGGTTTGAGTCCCGGACCTGGAGACTTGCTTTCTCACTTTCCTTCTCTCTCTCTCTCTCACTCTCACTCTTGCTCTTACTCTGTCCCTTTCTGGTCAAACTAAAATAAATAAAATAATTCTTAAGATTCTTTTCTAGGAGCATTATTGGTGTACCATTCTTTGAAAGCTGATACCATGTGTCAATTATTCAAGTATCCAAAATAGCTTTCAGTTCTGTATTTGGACACGTTGGTTTGTTGAACATCATTGTCAAGGGTGGCACTGGTGTAAAAGCAATACGTCAGTTTCTCCTACTCAGTCCTTAATGGGGCCATTGGAGCTGGAATTGCTGTTCCAGTGGTGTCACAGCACCATAGCCAAATGTAATTTTAAGGATGTCAAAGATGAAGCCTGGAGAAATGTAAAAGGGGATGGCCAGAAAATAAAGGCTCCCATCCCATCTAGCTTTAATAGAGGAAAAATACGGGATTATAGAAGAAGAAGGTGACAGGAAGTAAAGAGGATTATTTATTGATTGATTTATAGTTTATGCTATAGGGCACGTGTGCTCTCTCTTAAGACAGAGAGACAGAAAGCAAGAAATCACCCCTCAGGGGGGATGGCCACACTGTAATCCCTTCGCCTCCATTCTCCTCTCGGAATCTTGGGCACACATACACATGAGCCTGGTGTGAGTTTAAGCCACTGGGTCTGGGACTCGAACCATGGTCGACTACATGGGAGTTGAGCAACACAGCCATTATGCCATCTGCTGGTCCCAGGAGGTGACTTTCAAATGAGTGCGTCAGAAGAAGCACCCTGTGGTGCTAGGATCTCTAGGCCAAGCATGCCATGAATAAAAGGCTGCAGGTCCAAAGCCTCAAAGTGACAATACACTTGGCATGATGAAGTAACTCCTGAAGGCCCTGTGACTTCAGTGAGTTGGGGAAGCAGGGAGACTGGCACTGGATGGGGAGACAGTGCAGGTGGGTTGGAGCAGTAAGGAGCCGAGGTGTAGAACAGCTCTGAAGCTCTGAGGCAGGGTGGTTTAGTTCTGTGTCTGCCTAGATTTCCAGAAGCTCCATGAGGTTGCCAGTCTTCAGAAGTGAATATTTCACAAATGCACTGTGTGGTGATCAAGATGACCTTTAAAACATAAGCCTTGCATTGTATGTTTCCTTCTGTAGCCGTGACAGAGGTGTGCACAGGGACCTAACTCGAGTACCGCTCCCCAGCCAGCTGTACAACTGGGCTGCACCAGAGGTGATCTTACAGAAGGCAGCCACAACCAAGTCAGACATCTACAGCTTCTCTATGATCATCCAGGAGATTTTGACAGGTAATGGCTGGCCAAAGCCCCTACTCCTAGGTTGGATTTTTTTTCCCACCAGGAATTACTTAGTTTTTTGAAAAGGGAAGACTTAAAATAGATTTCTTCAAGGAAACCACTTTGTGCTATGGAAGATCTAAGATGATCTCTCAGAAGCCTTTTTTTAGCTGCCCTTTAATATTTAGCAAAGGCCACCATTTGCTTGTCAGTGATAATGCATAACCTATGCAAAGTTTGTTTGTTTGTTTTCTGAGAGATTTTTGCTAAAGCACACATGTGTTCAGCTAGAGAAACACAGAGAGGCAGAAAGTGAGAAATCACCCACCCCACCCCACCCCAAAGCTGGATGGCCATGTTGCAATCCCTTTTCCATTCTCCTCTTGGGATTTTTGGCATATAAGCACACATGCTCAAAATGAATTTTAGGCTGCTGGGTTCAGGACTCGAACCATAGTTGACCATGTGTTAGTCCAGCGCTCTAGCCACTGCACCACCTGCTGACCCGTTACGCAAAGTTTTTAAACTGAATTTTGGTATCAATGTTTAGGGACCTCTGTGAGGTGTCCCTTAAGGACTCGTAAACGAGGGGAAAAGACTGGCCTTTGAGAAGTGAACTATGCAATTAAACACACCCAGGGACCAGTAGATGCACAAATGATGTCACTTGAAAGAAATAGAAGGGGACCAGCAGGTGGTGTGGTGGTTAAGGAGCTTGACATTCCCAATGGCTGACCACGGTTCAAGTCCCAGACCTGGTGGCTTGCTTTCCCACTTCTCTCTCTCTCTCTCTCCCCCTCCCTAGTCAAATTGAAATGAATGAATGAATAAATTTTTAGAAAATGAATAATTTTCAAAAATTGTAAAAAGAAAGAAATAGAAGCCCCCTTTCAAACCTACAGAACTCTAATGTGAAAGAAATAGTCACATCTCTGAAACTAGAAAGAGTCCTTCAAGAGAGGAAGACACAGCCATGCAAACACACTCATATGCACAGTGAGGGTAGGTCAGTCAGCACTGTTTCATGTATCTGCAGTCCCTTCACAAAGAGAGAAGTTGTCCCCCAGAGGGTGGCCACACCACAATCCCTTCTCCATTCTCCTCTTGGGATTTTGCACACATACCTCTCTGGTGTGAGTTTCAAGCTGCCAGGTCAGAGACCCAAACCATAGTCGGCCATGTGGGAGTTCAGCACCTTAATCACCAGGCCACTTGCTAGTCCCCACCTTATTTCTTTTCCTTCCTTCCTTCCTTTCTTTTCTTTTTTTTTTTTTTTTTTTTTTTTGAGAGATTTTTGCTATAGAGCATATGCACTCACTGGAGACACAGAGAAAGAGAAACAGAAAGCGATAAATCACCCCCTGGGGTGATGGCCATGCTGCAATCCCTTCTCCATTCTCCTCTTCAGACCTTGGGCACGCACCCACAAGCGCCTGGTTTGAGTTTAGGGCTCTGGGACTCAAACTAGAGTTGACTATGTGGGAGTCCATTGACATAACCATTTTGCCATCTATTGGTCCCCCCACCTGATTTTTTTTTTGAGAGGCTTTTTTGCTATAGGGCACATGCGCTTGCCAGACAGATAGAGAGAGACATAGAGACAGGAAGTGAGAAATCACCCCCCAGGGGGGATGGTCACGCCGCAATCCCTTCTCCTCCATTCTCCTCTCGGGATCTTGGGCATGCACGCACACGCGCCCGGCGTGAGTTTTAAGCCACCGGGTCCGGGACGCGAACCGCGGTCGACTACGTGGGAGTCCAGCGACATAGCCATTACGCTAACTACTGGTTCCCCTCACCTGATTTCTTAATGTTATTCTTTTCTGTCACTTTTTTTCTTACAGATAACATACCCTGGAATGGCTTAGATGGCTCAGTTATTAAAGAAGCCATAGTCTTGGGAAATTATTTAGAAGCTGATGTCAGGCTTCCGAAACCTTACTATGATATTGTTAAGTCAGGCATCCAGGTCAAGCAGAAAGATCGAACTATGAACCTTCAAGATATCCTGTATATTCTGAAGAATGACTTAAAGGCAAGCTCCAAAGTTGTTGAAAGTCTATTTCTGTTATTTGTTTATTTGTATGTATGTATGTATGTACTTATAAAAATTTGACCAGAGAAAGGGAAAGTCAGAAAGCAAGCCACCAGCTCTGGAATTCAAACTGTGGTCAGCCATGTGGGAGTCCAGCACCTTAATCACCACTCCTCCTGCTTGCCCTAAAAGCTTATTTCTATTTAACCATCTCAGGGAAGTAGAGAGTTAAACACCAAGAAGGGGCTAGAGACCAAGCTGTGAGGAGTTTTAAAAATCCTCATGTTAATTAAAAATGAATAAATAAAGTTAATTGAAATAATTCTTTTAAAAAAAATCCTCATGTTATTACACCCATTCTTGGTTCCTGAGAAAAGCCTAACTGCTTAAGTTGCTGAGGGAATGGAGGAGGGAAGCTGGGTAGGTTAAACACGTAGCAGAGATACATCATATATATTTAATGGTTATTGCTCTAAAGGTATTTTTTTTTTTGAGAGGTTTTCGCTATAGGGCGCGTGCGCTCGCCAGACAGACAGAGAGAGACATAGAGACAGAAAGCGAGAAATCACCCCCCAGGGGGGATGGTCATGCCGCAATCCCTTCTCCTCCATTCTCCTCTTGGGATCTTGGGCACGCACACACATGCGCCCGGCTTGAGTTTTAAGCCACCGGGTCCAGGACGCGAACCGCTGTCGACTACGTGGGAGTCCAGCGACATAGCCATTACGCTAACTGCTGGCTCCCTAAAGGTATTTCTAATAACAGTAAATTAACTCACTAGGACCACAGTCTACCCAGCAAGGAGTAAGGGGGAGTTTATCTGACACCTAGGTCAGTTTCTGTAACACCAGTGACATTTGGATGACTATGAATATGTCTTTGACAATATTTCCTGCTACAGGATATTTTTTAAAGAACTATTAAATTTAATTAATTAATTAATTAAAATTTGACCAGAGAGTGGGACCAGCAGTTAGCATAATGGCTATCTTGCTGGACTCCCATGCAGTCGACCACGGTTCGAGTCTCGGACCCGGTGACTTAAACTCATGCCGGGCGTGTGTGCGTGCGTGCCCAAGATCCCGAGAGGAGAATGGAGGAG
>NW_006159921.1:1396308-1406983 GCF_000334495.1 Tupaia belangeri chinensis
CCCCCCCCCCCGTTTCAGGATTTTATTGGAACTCAGAGAACTCAGCCAACTGAGAGTCCCAGGGTGCAGAGATATGAATTCCATCCTGATGTCAATGTCTACCTAGGGCTGACTTCAGAACACCCAAAAGAGACCCCTGACTTGGAAATCCAAGAGCTGAAGGAAACAGGTATGGCCTTAATTCTCTATAAATGAATCTTAGAAGGTTATTTCTGGAGTTTTACTCTCTCAGAAAAATTTCTATCTCATTTATGTCGAAAGGGAAACTTTTGCCTGGGTTACAGATACTCTGACCTTCTGTGAGTATATTTAGTCATCTCCCACAACTGAGAAGGGAGTGGGAAAATAAAGTTTTCTTCTGCCTTCTTCTGCCACTTGAGCAACAAGCCCTGCTGCTTAGCCATGGAATGTGCTCGCTTTAATCAGTTGCTTGTTGCTACTCTTTTAGCAGGCAGTCAGCCTTATTCACCAAGGGGCCACTTTTCTCCCACGGAGAGAGCAGCACTAGATCCTCTGGCTCCAGATCTAAGTCTGACAGCCAAGGAAACTCGGAATCAAGATGCTCCTTCTCCTGCTCTATTCGTGGCAGAAGAACCCAGGAGCCCCAGCACAGACCAGGCCAGCCTCTGCAGCTTTGAAATCAATGAAATCTACTTACGCTGCTTGAACTCAGGAGATGACAAAGAAGAAGAGTCCCCAGGAGCTGCTTCATCTCTTGAGAAAGACAGATCAAATCAGGCAGACGAACTGAAGTCTATGGAAGAAGAGCTAGACAGGATGGAGAAAGAGGCGCGCTGTTTCTGTGATGAGGATGAGAGCTCCTCAGAGGCAGACACGGAGCTCTCTTTTGGGGACTGGGACTGGCAAAGTGGTTCATTAAGTTCTCTCAGTCTGCCTGAACCAACCAGAGACGCTAAGGACAATGTGAACAACTGGTCCATGACCGAGGAGTACATCAGCAAGTGTGTGCTGAATCTGAAGATTTCACAGGCCATCGTGCACCAGAATGACGAATTGCTGAACAGTATTCAAAAGAAGATGGACGAGCTTGAGATGATCCAGAAGGAGCAGGAGGATGACTGGACATTGTGGGCCACTTCAAGAGAGTTTGCGCATGTCTGTGACTGGCCTTCAGCTGTGGGCCCTCCAACTTCGAATTATGTTCCTCCTGTCATGCAGCTGTCAGAGGACCATCTACTAGATACTAGTGGCAGTTGCCCAACCCTAGCAAGGTCTCCAAGAACAGCGAGAGACCTTCAGGAGGGACATTCTGACAAAAGGTCCAGGAAACAAAGTGGCTGTGTCTTGAAACCTTTCACCCAAGTCTCTGGAGAAAGCACGGGGTCTCAGTCAGAGATGAGCCATCAGGTAAACCGAAGTGGAGGAAGGGGCAGCCTTGAAGCAGGACCCTAGAGTCCCTAGTATATGTGCAGGGACCCACATATAAATATAGCCAGGGCCTTTGGCTTTGGGAGATAAAGTATGTAGGATGGAATTTCCATGTTGATACATGTCACTTCCAGTTCTTATCTTTCTCTGTGAATTCATGTGAATCAGGTTGAAGTATATGAAATTGCTTATTTTTTAAAAAAAATAATTATTTAACTTTGTTACTATTATTATTTTTTCTTTAGAGAGAGATTTTTGCCATGGGGCATGTGCAGTCACTGTAGAGACAGATAGAAAGTGAGAAATCACCTTTTGGGGAAATGGCTATACTGCAGTTCCTTCTCCTCCACTCTCCTCTGCCTATTTTGGGCATCACGCAGACATGCCTGGTATGAGTTTTAAGCCATGGGTCCAGGACCTGAACCATGGTCAGCCATGTGGAAGTCCATCAATGTAACCATTATGCCATCTGCTAGATCCGTTATTATTATTTTTTAATTTGACCAGAGAGAGAAAGGAAAAGTGAGAAAGCAAGCCACCAGGTCTGGGACTCAAACTGTGGCTGTGGGGGAATACAGTGCCTTAATCACCACGCTACCTGACAGTCCCTGGAATTACTATTTTATAGGTCAAAATGCTCAAATATTGGCAATTTCTTTTTCTTCTTTTTTTTGGAGAGGTTTTTGCTATAGGGCGCTTGCACTTGCCAGAAAGACAGAGAGAGACAGAGAGACAGAAAGTGAGAAATCACCCACTAGGGGGATGGCCACACTGCAATCCCTTCTCTTCCATCCAGCCACCTTAACCACCACACCACTGACTGACCCTACAAAGTACCTTGGGCATCTTGGGCATGCATGCACACACAGCTGGTGTGAGTTTAAGCCACCAGGTCCAGGACTCAAACTGCAGTCGACTACATGGGAGTCCAGCGACATAGCCATTACGCCAACTGCTGGTCCCAATATTGGCAACTGCAGATGGTTGAAATATATTAGATGTCTTGGGCAGGCATTATTTTCCATTTTTTATTTTTTAGGCTTTTGCACTCACCAGAGAGAGAAAGAGAGGGACAGAAAGAGAGGGACAGAGTCTTTTCTCCTGAGACTTTGGGCTGCACACACATGCCTGATGTGATTTTCAGGTCACCAGGTCCAGGGCTCTAACTGCAGTCAGCCATATGGGAGTCTAGTACCTTAACTACCATGCCACCCATTGGCTTCTAATCTCCATTATTAATAGCTTACTCACTCATAAACACACAGTTACAGAGTCCAAGGCTATATTAGGTCCTGGCATATGAGGATGAATAAGCTGCAAGCTCTGCTCGAGCATCAGTGGGGGACTGGGACCACAGACTCTTGAGAGATGAGCAGACACCATGGGAGCTGGCCTGGGAGGGTTAGCTTGGGGCTTAGCAAGGTCCCACCGTGGTTCCTCTGTGAGCTCCTTAAGGAAAGGACCTGAGTCTTTCTCATCTTGTGTCCCAACACCCAGCACAGTACCTAACACAGGAGGTACTTTGTAGGGTCAGTCAGTGGTGTGGTGGTTAAGGTGGCTGGATCCCATAAGGCCAATTCCAAGATTTGAGTCTTAGACCTAGTAGCTTGAGAAACAGACCGGATGCATGTATATGTGTGCCCACAGATCCCAAGAGGAAAATGGAGGAGAAGGAATTGTGATGCAGCCATCTTTCTTGCAGGGTGATTTTTTCTTTTTTCTTCTTTTTGGAGAGGTTTTTGCTATAGGGCTCATGCACTCACCAGACAGACAGAGAGACAGAAAGTTAGAAATCACCCCCTCAGGGGGGATGGCCACGCCACAATCCCTTCTCCTCCATTCTCCTCTCAGGATCTTGGGCACGCATGCACACGCGCCTGGCGTGAGTTTTAAGCCACTGAGTCTGGGACGCGAACTGCAGTGGACTACGGGGGAGTCCAGCGACGTAGCCATTATGCTAACTGCTGGTCCCTTGCAGAGTGATTTTTCATTTCCTCTCTCTCCCTTTCTGTCTGTCTCTGAGAAGTGCATGTATTCTACAGCAAAACTAGGGGGGGTAAAAAAGGTGCTTGGTAAATGGTCATTGAAGGAACGAGTGAATGAATGAATTTGAACAAGTTCACACACAGAGAACTGGCTACCTCTTGAATCATAGAATTTTAAAGATAGAAGAACCTGCAGACATGAGTCTCCTCTGTCATTTTTTAGAGTGTGACACTCAAACTCACTGACTTCAACTTCCCGAGGTGCAGTGATGTTACCCAATTAGGTCTGCCCTATTGGAAGGAGGATTTCATTACTAAAATGATTGGGACCAGCAGATGGTGTACTGGTTATGTCGTTGGATTCCCACATGGTTGACTGCAATTCTAGTCCTGGACCCAGCAGTTTAAAACTCACGCTGGTTCATGTGCGTGTGTTCCCAAAAACCTGAGAGGAGAATGGAGGAGAAAGGATTGGGGCATTGCCGTCTCCCTTGAGGGGTGATTCTCGCTTTCTGTCTCTGGTGGGTGTACTCACCCTATAGTAAAAATCTCTCTAAAAAAAAAAGGAGGGGGGTGGCAGGTGGCATTGTGGTTAAAGTTGCTGGACTCCCACATGGCCAACTGGGGTTCAAGTCTTGGGCCTGGCGACTTGCTTTCTCACTTTTCCTTTCTCTCTCTGGTCAAATTTAAATAAATAAATAAAGTTAAATAAAATAGTTCTTTAAAAAATTAGGACAATAAAGTGGTGACCCTTGGTGACAAAAAGTTCAACTTTTAGTGGACTCTATTACCGTCTTAAAATTCTTCACCTACAGTGCACCCCAAAATTACACAGGGCAGATTGCTCTCTTCTTACCTCTAATTTGCTGCACTCCTGCAGGGTCTAGGCTGGTTAGGGGCAGGTCCCCTGGCTCCTAATCTGATGTTCTTTCACTGTGCCATGAGGAATTTAAGTGAGGTTTCAGTCCTCACCTAGAACATTTGGAAAAGCGTTGGCATTTTTGTTTTCTTTTGTTTTAGATTCAGGACCTTCCTGTGATGCCTGGGCTGGCCTTGAACTTCCAGTCC
Source organism: Tupaia belangeri chinensis (assembly GCF_000334495.1). Classification (NCBI taxonomy): domain Eukaryota; kingdom Metazoa; phylum Chordata; class Mammalia; order Scandentia; family Tupaiidae; genus Tupaia; species Tupaia belangeri. The sequence goes on from NW_006159921.1 coordinate 1,400,751, forward strand.
TCCTCCCTCAACCTTTCAAGTAGCTGATAGTACAGGCACATGCTACTGCATTTGGAAGCATTTGTTGTTGTTGTTGTCATTGTTTTTTGTTTGTTTGTTTGTTTTTTGCCATAGGGCACGTGCACTTGCCAGAGACAGAGAAAGGGAAAGTGAGAAATCACCCTCGGGGGATGGCTATGCTACACTCCCCTCTCTTCTGTTCTTGGGATTTGGGGCATGTATGCACACATGCCCTGACCTGATTTTCAAGCCACTGGATCCAGGGCTTAAGCTGTGGTCAGTCATGTGAGAGTCCAGCACCCTAATCACATTGCCACTTGCTGGTCCCTGTTTTTTTTTTGTTTTGTTTTGTTTCTTTCTCTCCCTCCTCCTCTCTTTCTTTCTTGAGAGACGGGAGACGCCTGACAGGGTCTTTATTCATTTATTTAGCTTGGTTTATTTATTTATTCCACGAGTGAGAGATGGATAGCACTCCTGACAGGATCTTGACACCATAATCCATCCCCTCAGCCAGCCCTGGATTGCAGGCATGTGTCTGGTGTACTCAGAAAGGTTTCTGGACTTGAACTGGGAAACTTCCATGTGGAACGGCCTTGTGGAATGTGCCACCATCTAACCCTGTACCCTAACAGGTTTTTGCCGCATCCTAATCCTCCCAGCCAGGATCACAGGCATGCCAGGTCCATTTGTTTTCTTCCATGGGGTGGGGCAGACCACACCCAGAGCAGAGTCTTGATGCTGCAATCCACCCGAGCCTTAGCCAGCTCCAGATAGTGGGCAGGAGGAGCGTGCCTGGCATACTCGGGGACATCTGATGCAAACTGGAGCCTTTCCATGTGGGCCAGCCTAACAGGGCATCATGTTTTGCTGTTATATCACTGTCAAGCCCTCTTTTTAAAAATTATTTAATTTTATTCATTTATTCTTCAATTTGACCAGAAAGAGAGAGATATGGAGAGGAGAGGAAGAGTGAAAAGGCAAGCCACCAGGTCCAAGACTCGAACCACAGTTGACCATGTGGGAATCCAATGCCTCAACCACCATACCACCTGCTGGCCATCATTTCTTTTTGTATAAACAGAAGGGACAAATAATTTACTTATACCCTACTATTTCCATTGAGACTTAGAGTTTGCTGGAAAAGTAGTAGAAACACCTTTTTCTTTTCTTTCCTGTTTTAGAGAGATTTTTGCTATAGGGCATATGTGCTTGTCAGAGAGACAGAGAGAGACAGTGAGAAATCACCCTCCAAGGAGGACGGCCACACCACAATCCCTTCTCCATTTTCCTCTCAGGATTTTGGGCACGCTTGCACACGAATCTAGCGTGAGTTTTAAGCCTCTGGGTCCGGGACACGAACCATGGTTGACTACATGAGAGTCCAGTGACGTAACCATTACACCATCTGCTGGTCCCTAGAAACACCTTTACTTGTAGTTATGTTTTAGTTATCTATCGCTGTGCAATAACAGCAAAAAAAAAAAAAATGGTCCCAAACTTAGTGGCTTATAATTACAAATAATAAAAATCACCATTTATTATTATTAATAACTCATTTAATAAAATGATAAAATAATTTATTATTTCTCACAATTCTGTGAGTCAGGAATTTGACAGGGCTCACCTGGGTGATTCTTCTACTCCACATGGCATTGACCGGTGTCACTTACTCAGGTGCATTTAGCTGGAGGCTGGGCTGGGCAAGCAGGTTCGGGAAGCCTTTACTTACGTGTCTGGTACCTCAAGCCTCCTAATGGCCTCTCTGTAGTGCCTGGCATGCCCTCTTTCAATGAACAGTCTCACCCATGCTTCTCCACAGTATAGCAGCTGGCTTTCCTAGGGAAAGCTAAAACTGCCAGGACTCTTCTGAGCTAGTCATGACTCTAGGACATTGTCATTTCTGCTGCTTCCTGTTAGTGAAAGAAAGTCATGAGGCTAGCCCAGGTTCAAAGGGAAGGAAATAGACTCCAGCTACTGGCAGGAGGGCTTGCAGGGTGGGCAGGGAGGGGCAGAATTGATAGCAGCCATCAGTGTAAACAAACCATCTGCTAGGACATATGACTGCAGGAAACAAGTGTACCATCTTTATTTTTTATTTAGAAAGCTCACTGTCTTTTTGTAGCATCATCAGGGAAGAAGGCATTTTCACTTAAGTGCATTTTTTAGGGGAAGTGAAATTCACTCCTTTAATTTCTTAGCTCTTAAAATTTTTAATCATAACAAATGAAAACATCACAGACTTCCTGTTATTCTGATAGAATCCTGTTATTCTGGTAGAATAACAGGAAGTCTGTAATGTTTTCTAAATACATTCTAACCTTTCCTTGGTGAACCTGACACTGTTTTGAACACCTGTTACTGTGAAGCTCCCTGAGACAGTGCTGTCTTCAGCCCCTGCTCAGAGTCTCCCTGTGTGCAGAGGCCTCTGGAGCGCATATTACAGGGAGCTCGTGGTCATATTCTATGTCTCTCTCACTTTTGTGCATCTTGCCACCATCCCCAACCCCTACTCTTGTTGCCGTAATTTGCTATAGACTAGGGAATATAATTAACCAAGTTAATTAAAATTATGTTAAACTTGGGATAAAAAAGATCTAAAAGTCTCTCTCTTTTAAAATTTCTTTCTTCCATGAACAAGAGAGAAAGAGAACCAGAGAGAGAGCACCCCGTCAGGGTCTTGGTGCTGTGATCACCCCAGCTTCAGCCATGTCCTGGCTCACATGCACACCCAGCATATTCAGGGAGGTCTCTGGATGTGAGTCCAGACCCTCCTCCTGTGGTTCAGCCTCATAGAGCATCCCATGCTACTGCAGGGCCGTCTCCTGGCTCCCCCAAAGTCTTAAATACAGGTCATTGATTTTTGTTTATTGATACTTCTGCAATTGCCGGGATCCAGCCTCGGCGTGGGTGGGTTATCTGGCATGGGTGGGTTATCTCGATGGAGGCGGCGAAGGTGAACAGAAGACAGAGGCCTCGATGCCTTTTTATGCACGTCTTATGCCGGACACCCCTCAAAGATCGCTCTCTGAGGAATGACAACTGCTAGGAATCATCGTGCCTTTTTATTGAAAATGTGATACATGCAAGTAAATGAGTGAGGGGCAGTAAAAGATTTACTCTAAGGAACAGGGTATACAAAGCATGGAGCAATAATTATAAAACATGCTGTTTGTCTTGTTAGCTCAGGTAAAATCAATCACAGTTCTCAGGATGAGGAAGTCCATTTGTCTGCTGTATTTTCTTAGATTTTGATTACTGGGAAGAGTCTTTTGAAGAGGGGGCTATCTATACATTACAACAATAGAGGGTGAGTCTATAATCTATATGGGAAAGGAAGATGATCTTGTATCTCAGGAGACAACACAGGATGTTTTATTAGCAGTTTTTCATAGTCAACAGCACATAGATGAGAAACTCTTTGTAGTTGAAAGCTACCTGTTGCTTTAGATAAGAACTCCCAGCTAAAATGGTTAATCTTTCTGTGGAGCCCTCAGCTTTGTTTATTCTGTTGTCCCAGTTAGGCTTTTTCCTCTAATAAATCTGTGGGTTCCTGCATTTTGTTTGTTGAGTCTTGTCAATTAGTGAGTTCTTTTGTTTTATCTCTGAGTCTCTGTTATGTGGTGAATGTGCTGACTTTGCTAGTGTGAGTTAACTTTGGCCTGTAGCTTTAACAAGGGGTATGTAAGTAAAACTAACCTTAAACTAACTTAGTCTACATATGCTTCTAATGCTAATTTGGTTTATACTAACTTAATCTATATGTTAATTTTGACTTAAAAACAGACAGGTGGGGGAGTCTTAAACTTCCTGATCCTCGTGTTAGTCTTAGGGAACCACATTCCTACAAGATCACTAATTGGCTTTATTGCAATGGTTGGGGGTGATGTTTTACCCTTACAGGGTACCGTAATAACAGTAAAACTCACGGCAGAGAAATTAAATACCGGCCAGTTCAAGGACACAAGGGAGAGCTCGTAAACTGGGCCTTGCCTCAGTTTCTTCCCAGTCTCGGCCCTGCCTTAGAATGGGAGGCAGCATCCTTACCAGCTTGTGTTGCCTGCATGGCCCCGTCATGCAATTTTCAAAGTATCATAGGCTTTATTTTATTTTATTTTATTTTATTTTATGGTCTTCTCACTAGTAGGTGGTGTTATTATTATTATTTAGATTTTTGTCATTGGGTGCATGTACTTGCTGGAGAGACAGAGACAGAGAGAGAGGTGAAGTGAGATATCACTCCCTGGGGGATGGCCATGCCGCAATCCCTTCTCCTCCATTCTCTCGGGATTTGGGTGCGCATTGGGCATGCACGCACACAGGCTTGGCATGTTTTTCCAGCGACTCCGTCTGGGACTCGTACTATGGAGTCTGCCATTTGGAACTGAGTGCCTTATCCACCATGCTAGTGCTGCCCGCTGGTCCCCTACTGGTGATATTGTCCCTTTTTTGGTTATTTTGCTATAGGGCACGTGCATTCACAGGAGAGAGGCAGAGAGTGGGGTAGAGGGATGCATGGCCCCAGTGGTAGATGGCCACACCAGAATCCCTTTTTTTCTACTCTTCTCTTGGGATTTTGGGCATGCACACTCATGTACACAGCATGTTTTTCGAACCACTGGGTCTGGGATTTGAACCATAGGAGTGGCCATGTGGAATCCAGTACCTCAACTACCACACCATCTGGCTGGTCTTATTGTCCCTGTATGATAATGAAGAAACTGAAGTATTAGATTTTCTTAGGTTAGTCTGAATAAAGCTTAGACTAGAACCCAAGGCTCAGGGCTTCTGCCACAAAGATCGACCGCTTTCGTACCATGGTAGGAGGTAATGCTCAGGAAAATATTTGGATTTTTCTATTTGAATTTCATTCGCTAGGTCTCTGTATGTACCCTTACTAGACTGGGTTCCTGGGGCCTCCAGATAAGAGGTGGGTTATTAGATGTGAAACATGCAAAGGGGAATTGTGTCGATAGGCTTGGCTATTTCACGTTCTTCATGAGAATGGTGTTAAAAACAGTGCGAGAGTGAAGAGAAAAGGAAGTCCCACATAAAAGTACTGAAACACGTTTATTGCTTTTTAAGTTGCCAACTCTTTGTGGCCCTGGAAAACAGAACACAGGGGAACAATTCCAACCCACGCCAGGAGTCAAGGACAGTTTGGAAAGAAGCAAGACCCAAGATACCAGTAGGTGGGTGAGCATTTTATTGTTGTTTGTGTTACCATGCCTTTAGACTTCCACGTATCCCTGAGGGCCACTTAATGACAAAGGGGTGGTGAGTAATGAAGAGCAGTGCAGAAACAGATCTTGGTAGATTCTCTCTGCTAAGTGAGTGGAAGAACAGGGTAGTGGAACCTGGAACATCAAGGGGAAGTGACCGGCAGGTTGATCAGAACTCCTAGGCTGTAGCAAAACCTCTCAGACAGTTTTTCTGTTTCTTACTTTATTTTATTGATTGATTGATTGATTGATTGGAGAGATTTTTGCTATAGGGCGCGTGCGCTCACCAGAAAGACAGAGAGCGACAGAGAGGCAGAAAGCAAGAAATACCCCCCCAGGGGGGAATGGCCACGCTGCAATCCCTTCTCCTCCATTCTCCTCTCGGGATCTTGGGCATGCACACACGCCCGCCATGAGTTTAAGCCACCAGGTCCGGGATTCGAATTGCGGTCGGCTTACATGGGAGTTCAGCGACATAACCATTATGCTAACTGCTGGTCCCTGTTTTATTTTTTTTTTAAGAATTATTTTATTGAACTTTATGTTATCTTCTTATGTATTTATTTATTTATTTGAAGAGGTTTTTGCTATAGGGTGCATGTGCTCGCTAGAGAGACAGAAAGCAAGAAATCACCCACTGGGGGAATTGCCACGCAGCAATCCCTTCTCCTCTATTCTTCTCTCAGAGAGTTTGAGTCCCAGACCTGGTGGCTTGCTTTCTCACTCTTCATTTCTCTCCGTGTGTCTCTCTCTGATCAAAATGGAAGAATAATGGTAATAAATAAAATTAAAAATAATAAATCTTATAAAAAAGAAATTATGTAAAATGAATCTTGTTTTGCATAGGTGGAAATATTAAAGGGGCAATAAATGTCTTCAAAACAGACTAATGTATCAGCTTTAGTTTTTCTTTTTGGTGTATTAATGGCAGCACTGATCATAGTTTTAAAGTTAGTTCTGAAAAATAACATTTTTTCCCCCCCCCCCCCCCACCCCCTAGCATTTCCCTGGAAC
>NW_006159921.1:1407340-1407665 GCF_000334495.1 Tupaia belangeri chinensis
GAATATAAGGGATTGCGGCATGACCATCCCCCCTGGGGGGTGATTTCTCGCTTTCTGTCTCTTATGTCTCTCTCTGTCTGGCGAGCTCACGCGCCTTATAGCAAAAATCTCTCCAAAAAAAAGAAAAAGCCACAGATGTGGACTCTCCTGCTTAGCTTCACCATCTTGCTCCAAAATGACAAAAATAGACCAAAGAAAAGTTCAACATTTTGCTACCCATCCGCCTAGTTTTTTTTTTTTTTTTAAGATTTATTTAACTTTTTGTATTATCATTATTTTAAAATTTGCTATAGGGCAGATGCAGTCACTAGGAAGCAAGAGAGAG
>NW_006159921.1:1408966-1453818 GCF_000334495.1 Tupaia belangeri chinensis
GGGAATGGCCACGCTGCAATCCCTTCTCCTCCATTCTCCTCTCGGGATCTTGGGCATGCACACACGCCCGCCATGAGTTTAAGCCACCAGGTCCGGGATTCGAATTGCGGTCGGCTTACATGGGAGTTCAGCGACATAACCATTATGCTAACTGCTGGTCCCTGTTTTATTTTTTTTTTAAGAATTATTTTATTGAACTTTATGTTATCTTCTTATGTATTTATTTATTTATTTGAAGAGGTTTTTGCTATAGGGTGCATGTGCTCGCTAGAGAGACAGAAAGCAAGAAATCACCCACTGGGGGAATTGCCACGCAGCAATCCCTTCTCCTCTATTCTTCTCTCAGAGAGTTTGAGTCCCAGACCTGGTGGCTTGCTTTCTCACTCTTCATTTCTCTCCGTGTGTCTCTCTCTGATCACAATGGAAGAATAATGGTAATAAATAAAATTAAAAATAATAAATCTTATAAAAAAGAAATTATGTAAAATGAATCTTGTTTTGCATAGGTGGAAATAAAAAATAACATTTTGTCCCCCCCCCCCACGCACCCATAGTAGTTCCTGAGACTAACAAGATTTTGCTATTCTTTTCATCTTGGTAAATATGTACATAAGGGAGAATGAAGGAAAATGCCCAGATGTTTTGGATCAGTGTATGAAGAGAATTATGAAGAATCACCTAATTGGCATGAGAGAGTTTGACACTCACTCCAGTAATAGAAGCAGATGGAGTTACATTATAGCAATTGTGTGGCAAAGAAAAAACACAGGGAACCAGCAGTTAGCAGAATGGTTATGTCGCTTGACTCCCACGTAGTCGACCGCGGTTCGCGTCCCGGACCTGGTGGCTTAAAACTCACGCCGGGCGCGTGTGCGTGTGTGCCCAAGATCCCGAGAGAAGAATGGAAGAGAAGGGATTGCGGCATGACCATCCCCCCTGGGGGGTGATTTCTCGCTTTCTGTCTCTTATGTCTCTCTCTGTCTGGCGAGCTCACGCGCCTTATAGCAAAAATCTCTCCAAAAAAAAGAAAAAGCCACAGATGTGGACTCTCCTGCTTAGCTTCACCATCTTGCTCCAAAATGACAAAAATAGACCAAAGAAAAGTTCAACATTTTGCTACCCATCCGCCTAGTTTTTTTTTTTTTTTAAGATTTATTTAACTTTTTGTATTATCATTATTTTAAAATTTGCTATAGGGCAGATGCAGTCACTAGAGAGAGAGAGAGAGAAGGAAAAGGGGAAATGAGAAAGCAAGCTGCCAGGCCCAGCATTTGAACTACAGTCAGCCATGTGGGAGTCTGGCACCTTAACCACCATGCCACCTGCTGGCCCCCTACCTAATCTCTCTCTCTCTCTCTCCTTTTTCCCCCCAAAATTATTTATTTATTTAATTCCATTTTTTTTGGAGAGGTTTTTGCTATAGGGCGCGTGCGCTCGCCAGACAGACAGAGACAGACAGAGAAATCACCCCCCAGGGGGGATGGCCACGCCGCAATCCCTTCTCCTCCATTCTCCTCTTGGGATCTTGGGCACACACGCACATGTGCTCGGTATGAGTTTAAGCCAGCGGGTCTGGGACTCAAACCACAGTCAACTACATGGGAGTCCAGCAACATAGCCATTACACTAACTGCTGGTCCCTCCATTTGTTATTTTTTGATTTGATGAGAGAGAGAGAGTGAGAAAGGGAAAGCAAGGAAGCAAGCTACCATGTCCAAGACTCGAACCATGATCAGCCATGTGAGAGTCCAGTGCCTTTATATACTACACCACCTGCTGGCCCCCGTAGTCTTTTTTTTAAAGCTTGTTTTTATATTTTCTCAATGAGGAAGAGAGAGGACACCCCCCAACAGCATCTCTTTTTGAAAGAGGTTTCTACTTTAGGGCATGTGTGCTCCCAGGAAGAAAGAGACAGAGACAGCGAGAGGGAAAGTAAGAAATCACCCCCCCATCCAGGGGGGATGGCCATACTGCAGTTCCTTCTTCTCCATTCTCCTTTGAGGATCTTGGGCATGCATGCACACATGCCCAGCATGATTTTGAAGCTACTGGGTCCTGGACACAAACCGTGGTCAACCATGTAGGAGCCCAGCTACATAACTGCTACACCATCTGCTGGCCCCATTCAACAGCATCTTAGCTTCATGATCCGCCCCATCATCACCTAGCCTCAGATCATGGGTACACACGCACATGTGCCAGGACTCGAATTGAGATTGGCCATGTGTGAGTCCTGCACCTTAACCACTATGCTACCTGCTGGCCCCATTATTTCTTTATTCAGTTAGGAACGGGGCCACAGTAACTCGTAAGTAGAACTTTTTCTACATTTTAGGTTATGTCCTCAGGGAACTACTAGGTCAAAGGGCTTTGATTTAATTTTTTTTTAAATTTTTACTTTTTTGCCATAGGGTGTGTAAGCTCGCTGGAGTGCGAAAACAGAGACAGTGAGAGGGAAAGCAAGAAATCACTCCCTAGGGGAACTGACCATGCCCCAGTCTCTTCATTCTCTTCCTGGGATTTTGGGCATACACACACATGCACCCAGTTTGATCTTCAAGCTGCCTGGTCTGGTACTCAGACTGCGGTTGGCCATGTGGGAGTCCAGTGCCTTAACCATTACGTCACCTGCTGGCTGTAGCAATTTGGATAGTTTAAAGAATCTTTTTTTATTATTTTATTTAAAGAAAGATTTTTTTCTATAGGGGCTTGTGCTAGTGCTTGCTGGGGAGGGAGAGAAAAAGAGACAGAAAGTGAGAAATCATGCTTGGAGGAGGGAGGATGGCCACACTGCAATCCCTTCTCCATTCTCTTGAGATTTTGGGCAGACATGCACATTTGCCCAGTGTGAGTTTGAAGCTGCCAGGTCTGGGACTTGAATCACACTTGGCTATGTGAGAGTCCAGCGATGTAACCATTATGCCATCTGCTGATCCCAGTTTAAAGATTCTCTCTCTTTTTTTTTTTTGCAATAGGGCATATGCGCTGGCCAGAAAGACAGAGAAAGACAGATAGAAAGCAAGAAATCACCTCCCCCACCAGGGGATGGGGGTGGCCACGCCGCAATCCCTTCTCCTCCATTTTCCTCTTGGGATCTTGGGCACGCACACGCGCCTGGCGTGAGTTTAAGCCACCAGGTCCGGGACTTGAACCACAGTTGGTTACATGGGAGTTCAGTGACATAGCCATCACGCTAACTGCTGGTCCCAAAAGATTCTTAATAGTTGTTGCCAAAATTCTCTGTAAAGAAGCTGATCAGATCTGACCTCCATGATTCAACAGTCTGTCTAACTTCTGGTCCAGTTGGGCAGTAGGGCATTCTGGATTACATGAGACTGGTATCCACGCCACATATCACAGATTTTTGAAGAGTTAGTTTAGTAGCTGATAATCATGAGATATTTAGAAGAAAAACACTCCCTTTTTTTGGAGATGAGAAAGTGTTGGCCTTGAGAAGCTGATATCTGCCAAAGCCACACAACTAATCTGGTGGCAGGACAAGATCTAGGACTCAGTAAGATTAGACAAAGTTTCTGCATATTTTTCAGGGCCCCTGGTACTTTAAGTCCGTATATATAGGGACTGGCAGATGGTATAATGGTTACTTGCTGGGCTGCCACAGTCGACCCTGGTTCGCGTTCCCGGCCCAGTGGCTTGAACTCACTCCAGATGCATGTGCATGCCCAAGGTCCCAAGAGGAGAATAGAAGAGGGGGGGTTACGGTGTGACCATCCCCCTTGGGGATGTGATTTTTCACTTTCTTTTTCTCTATCTCTCTCTTTCTGGTGAGTGCATGCATCCTATAGCAAAAACATTTTTTAGGGGATAAAAAAAAGACCATAAATATTTTTTTTTAAACTATTTTTTTTTAGAATTAAAAAAAATAATTATTTATTTTATTTCATTTATTCATTCTTTTATTTTTTAATTTAACCAGAGAGAGACAGAGGTTGAGAGTGAGAGAGAGAGGAAGTGAGAAAGCAAGCCACCAGATTCAGGACTCGAACCCTGGTCGGCCATGTGGGAGTGTACAGTGCCTTAACCACCACGCCACCTGCTGGTCCCCAGACCATACATATTTTTTGTTTGTTTCTTTAAAGTTCTTTTTTCTGTATTCATGATGGAGCCATGTACACATGAGCAAGAGATAGAAAGAGGAGCACCTTTCACAGAGTCTGGTCACACCGTGGTCTCCTTCCCCCAATCCTCTACCCATTAGATCTTGGAAACTCACATGCATGCCCAGTGTGTTTCAGACTGACTAGGTTGGGGATTAAAAAAAAAAAAGTATATATATATATATGTATATATATATATATATATGATTTATTTCCATTTGTTGTTACTATTTTTATTTTTATTTATTCATATATTTATATATTTATTTTTTTGGAGAGGTTTTTGCTATAGGGCACATGCGCTCACCAGACAGACAGAGAGAGACAGAGAGACAAAAAGCAAGAAATCACTCCCCAGGGGGGATGGCCACACCGCAATCCCTTCTCCTCCATTCTCCTCTTGGGATCTTGGACATGCACGCACACGCTCCTGGCGTGAGTTTTAAGCCACTGGGTCTGGGATGCAAACAGCGGTCGACTACATGAGAGTCCAGCAACATAGCCATTATGCTAACTGTTGGTCCCTATATTTATTTACTTATTGGAGAGATTTTTGTGGCAGGGCATGTGCAATTGCCAGAAAGACAGAGAGACAGAGACAGAAAGCAAGAAATCACTCCCCAGGGGGGATGGCCACACCGCAATCCCTTCTCCTCCGTTCTCCTCTGGGGATTTTGGGCATGCACACACATGCACCCGGTGTGAGTATAAGCCACCAGGTGCAGGACTTGAACCGCAGTTGACTACGTGAGAGTTCAGTGATGTAGCCATTACTCCAACTGTTGGTCCCTTTTATTACTATTTTTTAATTCAACCAGTGAGAGAGAAAGGGAAAGCGAGAAAGCTTTCCCAGGTCTGGGATTCAAATCGTGGTTGACCACATGGGGAATCCAGCGCCTTTAACCGCCGTGACACCTGCTGGCCCCTAGGTTGGGGATTACAACCACAGTTGTCATGTAGGTTCCAACTTCTCTGGAGCAGCACAGGACCATTTTTGTAAATGTTAGTTATTGTGTTGTCATTGATATGTAGGTGGACCTGTTACTAGAGAATTCTGATGGAAGGGCAGGACAGACCATCTTCTGTGATCCGTAGCATTAGCAGGAAGGGGGCTCTGCAGTAGCCCAGGGACCACTAGTCTTTCTGTCTGGTGAAAATGTGTTTTATTGTGGATTTCTTCTACCTCTAAAAATATGCCTTTAAAATGATGAAATCTGGGACCAGCAGATGGCATAGCAGTTATGTCACTGGACTCCCACATGGTCGACAGTGGTTTGAGTCCTGGTCCCAGTGACTTCAAACTCATGCCAGGCATATGTGCGTGCATGCCCAAGATACCAGGAGACTGGAGGAGAAGGGATTGTGGTGTGGTCATCTCCCTAGCCCCCGGATGATTTCTCACTTTCCCTCTCACTGTCTCTGTCTTTCTCTCCCTGGCAAGCATATGTGCCCTAAGGCAAAAAAGCCTCTCAAAAATAAAAATAAAAAATGAAATCTCAATTTGAAAACCAAAACTGAAAAAAACAAAAAACAAACAAAAAAAACCCTTAGAGATTTCCCAGCCCTGTCCTTTCATTTCTTAGCCAAGGAAGGCTTAGAGAGTCCGGTGCCCGAGCCAAAGTCACACGACTAAACAGTGTGTTCACTACATCACACCACCCACACGGACTTTCTGGGTCACCGAGCTCTTGCCGAAATTCTTCCAGGTAAGGAGTTCTGTGGAGGCTGGCACTTCCTGGTGGTAGGCTAGAGTCGGTGCAACTCCAGGAATGGCTGCGGGAGTAGGGTAACTGCCTGTCTGGGCTGGGTTGTTGGGCTTTACATTTTATTAGTCACTTGAGCAAACTGATGTGTTTGTATCCACCTGGCTCCCCTCTCCCCCCAAAAAACCTATGCAATTTAGGATCAGTATGGAATCTGTGTCTTCCAAAATCCATAGTGCAAAGTCAAGAAATAATGAAGATGATGGAGAAGCACACTTAAAATGGAAACGTGAGTATAAAATCATAGATTTTGTTAGAAAAAATGAAATCTAAAATATGTTTCTAATTAATAGTTTTAAGTACACAGCTTATATTGCACTGTTTAGAACCATAGCAATTTTCTTCCGCATTCTTTTCTTCTATTAGATCATTTTGTGTAATGGCTATGTTGCTGGAGTCCTATGTAGTCAACCACAGTTTGAGTCCCAGACCCAATGGCTTAAACTCACACCGGGCGCATGTGCGTGCATGCACAGGATCCTGAGAGGAGAATGGAGATCCCGAGAGGAGAAGGGATTGTGGCGTGGCCATCCCCCCTGGGGGGTGATTTCTCACTTTCTGTCTGTCTATCTCTCTGTGTCTTTCTGGTGAGCATGCACCCTATAGCAAAAACCTCTCTGCAAAAAAACCCCAAAAAACAAAAAGAAAGCAAGAAAAGATCATTTCATTTTAAAGCCAGTTGGTAGTGTGGCAGTTAGGGTGGTAGATCACACATGCCTGACTGCATGGTTCAAGTCCCAGACTCAGCAGCTTGAAGGGCATTCAGGGCATGTGTGTGCCCAAAATCCCAAAAGGAAAAATGGAAGAGGAGGGATTGCAGCATGACTATCCCCCATAAGGGACACTTACTCACCCTCTCCCACTCACTTTCTCTGTTTTTCTTTTCTTTCTTTCTTTTTTTTTCTTTTTCTTTTTTTTTTTCCCAGAGAGATTTTTGCTATAGGGAGTGTGCGCTCACCAGAGAGACAGAGCAAGACAGAAAGTGAAAAATCACCTGCCAGAAGGATGGCCATGCCACGATCCTTTCTCGTCCATTCTCCTCTCAGGATCTTGGGCAGGCATGCACCTGCACCTGGCGTGAGTTTGAAGTTGCCTAAAATCCTGAGAGAAGAACAGAGGAGGAGGGATTGCAATGTGGTCATTCTCCTGGGGGATGATTTCTTGATTTTTGTCTGTTTCTTTCTGTCTCTTTGGTGAGTGCACAGACCCTATAGCAAAAAACTTTCTTAGAAAGAAAATCTAAAAAAACCCCAGGAAGGTCCTTTTAACTACAACCTGGAGAAAGGTGGGGTTTTATTTATTTATTTATAACTTTTACTATAGAGTGCACTCACTGGAGAGAGAAAGTGAGAAATCACTCTCTAGAAGAGATAGTCATGCCGCAGTCCCTTCTCTTCCATTCTCCTTTTGAGATTTTGGGCACATGTGCATACCTATCTGGTATCTTTTTCAAGCCACCAGGTCTGGGACTCACACTGCCGTCTGCCACGTGTGATTCAGCAGCCTTAACCTCCATGCCACCTGCTTGCCCCAAGGAAATGCTTTTTTCATTTCTAGACTTTTTAGGAAATATTTCTATTGTGTGTGTGTGAGAGACACACACACACACACACATGAATGCATATTATATAACATGTAAGAAAACAATGTACTTTGTAGATCAATATTAACTATTAAAGAAGAGAGCATTAAATGTCACTCTCATCTATTAAATGTCACTCTCATATCTTATGGTTATTATCTTTTAAAAAAGACAATTATTTATTTAATTCCATTTTTATTATAATATTAATTATTATTTTAATTTGACCAGAGAGAGAAAAGGGAAAGTGAGAAAACAAGCCGCCAGGTCTGGGACTCAAACTATGATTAGCCATGTGGGAATTCAGTGCTCTTAACCACCACACCATGTGCTGGCCCTGTTATCTTTTTTTTTTAAGCCCGGTGAGGGCAACGTACAATGCAAGTTTATTTCAAAGAATTATTTATTTAGTCTTATTTATTATTTTGTTTAAAAAGAAAATTGCAATAGGTCATGCATGCTCACCAGAGGTGAGGGGTGAGAAAGCAAGATGCTAGATCTAGGACTCAACCCACAGTCAGCCATTTGGGAGTCCAGTGCCTTAACCACCTTGCTACCTGCTGGCCAGGTCATTATCTTTTTTTATACTATTGGGTTGTTGGAAAAGTCATGACATATTTTTCTGTGTTCTTCTTTGCAAAAGTGCATCATGACTTTTCCAACAACACGTTTCAGCTTGAAAGTTTAGAAGGATACAATGTCTGTTGTTTTTTTTTCTATAGGGCATGTGCACTTACCAGAGAGAGAGAGAGACAGAGAGAGAAAGAGAGGTAAAATGAGATATCACTCTTCTGAGAGGATCTCCACTCTGCAATCCCTTCTCCTTCAATCCTCCTCTTGGGACTTGGGGCATGCACACAAACATGCCTGCTGTGATTTTTCAAGCTGCTGGTACCAGGACTTGAATCCCTGTTGGCCATGTGAGATACCGTACCTTAACCTCCACGCCACCCGCTGACCCTTCAACGTCTATTTTTAAATACTAGTGCTAAGTGACATTAGCAGAAGTGTAGAACATTTGAAATGAAAACATACGTATATGTACACAACTCCAAGATACGAGCTCAACGTTGTCTTGAAAGACTGGACAAACTCAAGTAGGATCTTTTCTATTAGTTACTACAGACTGGGATCTTACGATGTTATTTTCTTGTTAATTCAGCAACAGAGTCCATCTACAACTTTTTCATTACCATGCCAGAATTCAGCAACAAGAACTGTTTTGGGGGCAACTAACTGAAATTCCCTTTCTTTGCTCTGTCATCAGTTCCCCCTGTCTTTCTCTTCAAGCTAAACAGGCAAGCTAAGGGTAATATGACCATGGGCCAGCAGGTGGCATGGTGGTTAAGGTGCTGGACTTCCACATGACCATCCAGGGTTTGAGTCCTGAGTCTGGTGGCTTGGTTTCTCACTTTTTCACTCTCTCTTGCTCTCTCTGGTGAGTGCATGTGTCCTATAGCAAATTAAAAAAAAATAATAATAATAAATAAAATTAAATAAATAATTCTTTAAAAATTAAAATTAACGTTTAAAAAGGTAATATAACTGTAAAAAGGCAATTATTGTTATAATATGAGTTGTAATAATATTATGTAACTTTTTTTTTGGTGGAGAGGTTTTTGTTATAGGGAGCGTGCACTCGCCTGAAAGAGAGAGACAGAGAGACATAAAGCAAGAAATCACCCCCTGGGGGGATGGTCACGCCGCAATCCCTTCTCCTCCATTCTCCTCTCGGGGTCTTGGGCATGCGTGCATATGCACCTGGCATGAGTTTAAGCCAGTGGGTCCGGGACTCGAACCGCAGTTGACTACGTGGGAGTCCAGCGACATAGCCATTATGCTAACTGCTGGTCCCTTATGTAATTCTTTAAGATGAAAGCTTTACTTTCCAGTGCTCATAGTGATGTTTCAAATGCTGCTTTCTCTTGTGCCCAGGGGAGGTAAAAGAAATAGCAGAGAAAGCAGCCACTGGGCAGCTCATAGTACCTGCTTGGCATCCTCAGAGTGGTTTGCCTTTGGAAACTAAGACTGAAAATGAGCCTCATCCCCTGCTGCAGCCCCCCATTAGGGGTCCTGAGAACATGCATTGGCAGCGAGTTGTAGAATGTCACAGTGAAAATGATGAGCCAGGAGGAAATGACAAGTCCAGCAAAAGGGACAACAATGACAGTGACCAGTATGGCAGACAGCTTGGTCCTCAAAACTTCACTGGTAAGTTCATTTGAGGGCAGTGGGAGAGGTGAGCTCTATCAGGTTTTCAGCTCTCAAAAATAATATTTCTGGGGCCAGCAAGTGGCATGGTCGTTAAAGGCGCTGGGCTCCCACATGGCTGACCGCGGTTCTAGTCCCGGACCTGGCAGCTTGCTTTCTCACTTTCTCTCTCTCTTTCTCCCCCACCAGGTCTAAGACTTGAACCACAGTTGGCCACGTGGGAGTCCAGTGCCTTTAACCACCATACCACCTGCCAGCCCCTCAAGCATCCCTCTTGAATGAGTGGGCAAACGTTTGGATGATTTAGGGCGTCAGTGTGGTGCCAGGCTAAACTAACAGTCTTCACTCTCTGGATTGAACCTAACGTATGGGACATGGCTGCCTCTTGGCAGAATACATATGCATCTCTTCTCTCACTCTATTTTTATCCCTTCTATGCAGAGTGTTACTGAATGATTTTGAGCCTAATTGTGTTGTAATCATTAGGTTTAAGTCATCTATCTCCCAGAAAAAACAAGCAGCCAGAGCATGGTGAAGTCTTTCAAGCAAGTTCTGATGCATCTCTGATCATTGAGCAGTCTTACAGCGTAAGTAATATGACCTGGAGGGTGGAGTTGAACCCAAGGACCTAATAAAGTAGAACTGAGTTGTCATTATGTAATATTATGACACCAACATGATATCTATGGTAGTTCTTTTTGGTTGGAACATGTGCTCTCATACCACTCATATGGACTAAGTAGTCTTTTCTATCTGTTTGGCACTTTTTTTTTTTTTTTTTTTAAATTTACCACAGGATGGGATCAGCAGTTGGCGTAATGGCTGTGTCACTAGATGGGTCCCATGTAGTTGACTGCAGTTTTAGTCTTGGACCCAGTGACTTAAACTCATGCTGGGCACATGTGCTTGTGTGCCCAAGATCCTGAGAAGAGAATGGAGGAGAAGGGATTGCGGCATGGCCATGCCCCCCCTGGGGGGGACTTCTCACTTTCTGTCTCTCTGTCTCTGTCTCTCTTTCTGGTGATCGCACGTGCCCTATAGCAAAAATCTCTCCAAAAAAAAAAAGTAAAAAAAAAATTACCACAGGGTGTGTGCGCTCACTGGAGAGAGAGAGAAAGAAAAAGCATGCCCTAGAGAGAATGATTGCACTATGCTCCTCCATGCTCCTTTCAGATTTTGGGCATGTGCGCATGCCTGGCATTTTTAAAAAATAGATTTATTTACTTAATTTTATTTGTTGTTATTATTTTTTAATTTGACCAGAGAGACAGAGAGAGAGAATGAGAAAGTGAGAAAGCAAGCCACCAGGTCCAGGACTCGAACTGTGGCTGGCCATGTGGGAGTCCAGTGCCCTTAACCACCATGCCACCTGCTGCCCCATTCCCCAGCATGTTTTTCAAACTGTCGGGTCTGGGACTCAAGCTGTGCCATAAGTCAGTAGCTGTGCAGTATCACCACTCGGCCTCTGCCTGATACTTTTTGAGTCACTTCAATTTAATGCATTGTGTATCTTGGAGTTTGGGGAGAACACAGCCAAGTATCAGATTTGGCTCTGGCCATTGAGCTCCCTGTCCAGTTAGGTAGACAAGACCAAGCTCAGGGCCCAACAGGTGACAGATCAGATTAGAGTAGGACAAACAAGGTTAGGGTTGTGGTGAGAGAGTCTTCACCCAGAATATCCTCTCAAACCCAAATTCAGCTCTCAGCTCAGCTGAAGGAAGGTGTTTGTGCCTGACAACTGTGTCTCAGCAGGATCTGTGAGGTCCACTCACTTCCTAGCATTTGTATTGCAGTTATAGTTTTGCTTCAGGGGTTTAACACACTCTGTACTATCATCCAGCCAGACTAAGGGGTCAGCTTTTTAAATTGTTGTTGACATTGGGCCACAGTCATTTAAAAAATATACGTAATTGAGAATCACACACATAAAAATACAATAGTGATAAACATAAGTTATTCCCAGTATCGTATTTAGTCATAGCATATGAACCACTCACAAGGGCAAGTTATTTTCTCTTTCAACTGAGGGCTGGAAGGACGTGCCATCTTAGCCACACTGGTTGGCTGGAGAAGCAGGTCTAGTCAGGGAAGTGGGGAAGGTATGGGGGAGGCCAAGTTTGTCTGACAATTTCCATTTGATATGAGAGGTAAAGCGGGGAGGGGAAGGCAAGTGTGTGGCAAAAGCAGTGTCCAAGGAACGAAGCCACAGAATCTTGGGAAGGGAATGACTGATGGGTAGGAGAGCCTGATGTTTGCCTTGTGGTAATCAGAGAGCAGAAAAGGAGGGGTGAAACAGATGCTGAAAAGAATAACTGACCGCATATACATATACACACAAACATGCACACAAATACAGACACACACAATACGCATGCACACATATATAATTTGCAAGAGGACATGTGCACTCATTTGATTAAGACAGAGAGAAGGAAAGGGAGAAAGCATCTTCCATGAGGGATGGTCATGGTGCCATCCCTTCTCCATTTCTCTTTTCACTGTTTTGGGTACACACACATATGCACCTTGTGCATTTTTCAAGCCACCAGCTGCAGGACTCAAACCTCACAGTCAGCCATTTGGGATCCAGCCACCTTAAGCATGCCACTGGTTGGCCTGACTTTTTTTGTTGTTGTTTTATCACTTTATTTGCAAACCAGCAGTTAGTTCTCATCCACATTGACTGTAGATTTTTTAAAGTAGTAGCTGGTACATAGGTCACTATAGTGCAGAGCTTGTTTCGTTTTCTGGACAACCGCACACAGATACTATATGGGACGTTCCTTATTCCTTTGGCCCAGACAGCTTTGTTGAGCCTGGTTATCAATGCGCACATCTGGAGTCCCCATCTCCTTCATGGAAAATTTCCGGATTTCTCTGAGTGCCCGAGGGCCATGTTTCTTGAAGCCCACGCCGTGGATATGCTTGTGAGCGTTAATGGTGTATTCCCAGATCACCACCTTGTTGATGTCAGAACAGCCCTTCTTCTCGCCACCCTCATTTGCAAGAGCCATTCTGCTTGGCCTAAGTTGGAAAGAAAAACTGGCCTGACTTTTTAATACTTTATTTTTAGCTCTGAAATTGCATCGCCTTTTTTTTTTTTTTAAATTTGCTAGAGGGCATGCTCACTTGCTGGGGAGAGACACCGAGAGGTGGGAGGTTGGGGGGAACAAGAAAGTATTTTCATGGAGGAGGGCCATGCTGCCATTCCTTCTCCACTTCTCCTGGGCATGCACACATGTGCCTGACCCATCTCCAGAGGGTACATGTGCATGCTAGTGGACAGAGAAAGCACCTCCCAGTGGGGCACGGCCACATTACAATCCCTGCTCCATTTCTCCATCCTGTCAGGATCCTGGGCATCCATGCACATGCACTCAGTTTGTCCTTCAAGCCACTGGGGCTGAGACTCGAACTCAACCACGATGCTATGGGGCCATCCCTGCATTGCTAATTTTTTTTTTTTAGAATTATTTTATTTAACTTTATTTATTTACTTATTTTAATTGGACCAGAGTGGGACAGAGAGAGAGAGAAAGTGGGAAAGCAAGCCGCCAGATCTGGTTGGCCACGTGGGAGTCCAGTGCCCTTCACAACGCCACCTGCCAGCGCTCCCTGCATTGCTGTTTTAAAACAATACTCGACTTGCCCTTCCCCTGTAATAACAAGCTGAGCAGTCTCAGCTTCCTCATCTGTAGAAGAGTGCCAACATACAGGCTATATCTGTGCCTGTGAAGGGTCAGGGTGTTGTAAGTTCAGACCACACACTGAATTGTCTAGGACCTTATTCCAGTCATTCACAGCTGCTTCTCCCCACCTGGAAGGCCTGCCGAGGAAAGCCACACATGCAGTCGGGGGTGCCAGCTCAGAGTGTCATATTGACTACTGGGTAATTTTAGGTAACCCCATTATTAACAGTGTATCCATCTGTTAGTGGGTTTGTTTACAGTGAACAGCAACTTAATGATTTCCTTCATTATCAATAGGATCAGTCTGTGCAATCAACTTGTTCACTAGAATCGTCTGACGACATAACAGATGAATTTTTAACTCCAGACCGTGAATATTTTTACTCCTCAACTGCTCAAGAAAACTTAGCTTTAGAGGTAAAAATCATAGTTCAGGGTAAAGTACATCTTTAACTTTCTTCATTGCCTTTTCCCCTTATAAATAGATATATCAGGTCATTTGAGAAGTCATGACATCTTTTTCTATGTTTTTCTGTGCAAAATGCATCATGACTTCAACAACCCAAATATATATGTATGCGTGTGTGTTTGTGTGTGTGTGTATATAAAATTGCCAGAGAGCACATGCACTTGCCAGAGAAGAAGAGGAAGAAAGCACCCTCCCCAATAGGGTATAGTCACATCACGATTCATTCTCCATTTCTCCATCCTGTGGGGATTTGGGGCATGCACACACATGCATGTGGCATGTTTTTCAAGTGCCGGGCCAGAATTTGAACTGTGGGCAGCCATGTGGATTCTGACTCCATTAACTACTAGATTACAGAGCTGGCCCCTTTTAAATAAATTTTATTGAGAGAAATGAAAATATACAATGTGAACTTACTGGTGATTTTCTTTTGTTTGTTTTGTAATTTGTCAGAAGACATCTGCACTGGCTGGAAAGAGATAAAGAAGGAAAGTGAGAAATTGCCCTCCCCATGACTGATAGCCACACTGCAATCCCTTCTCCTCCATTTCTTCCTCCTTTTGGGATTTTAAGCATGCATGCACACAGGCATGCACATGCACCTTGCAGGTTTTTTGAGTCACCAGGTCTGGGACTCAAACTATGCAGTCAACCATGTGGGATCTGGTTTCCTTAACCACCACTCCATTGACTGGCCCATGATTTTTTTTTTTCTTTTTTTTCTGCTGTGGGGTGCATGCAGTCAGTGGAGACAAACAGAAGGAGAGTGAGAAACTGCCCCCACTTGGGAGAGATGGCCATGCAGCAGTCCCTTTTCCTCCAGTCTCCTCTCGGGATTTTGGGCACACACATATACATGGAGAAGGGATTGTGGCATGGCCAGGCCCTCTGGGAGGTGCGTTCTCACTTTTTTAATCTCTCTGTCTCTCTTCAGTAAGTGCAAATGATCTGTAGCCAAAAAAAAAAAAAAAAAAAAAAAGGAAAAGAAAAGAAAAGAAAGAAAGAAAGGTCATGAGTAATTTCTCCCCAAATTGTGGTTTCTGCATTTTTATGGCTCTTTGCATATTTTTCCCCAAACACTTTAGTTCATGCTACATAATTCATATGCTCTTCCTGTGGGGAAAAGAGGGTGCTATGAAGATCTCAGATGTAGGGAATTAACCACAGCTTGCCAAGTTGTAGTGCTGGGATAACCAGGATTAAAGGCAAGGCTTCAGCAACAAATATGAGACTGTGGTACACCAGATTTTCTGGGAAATCTGCCTGATTTTTGCAAGAATCTAGTTGTGCAGGATATATATATTTTTTTTTTTGGAGAGGTTTTTGCTATAGGGCGTTTGCACTTGCCAGAAAGACAGAGAGAGACAGAGAGATAGAAAGCGAGAAATCACCCCCCCCGGGGGGGATGGCCACGCTGCAATCCCTTCTCCTCCATTCTCCTCTTGGGATCTTGGGCACGCACCCACACGCGCCCGGTGTGAGTTTAAGCCGCCGGGTCCGAGATGCGAACCGCAGTTGACTACATGGGAGTCCAGTGACATAGCCATTACGCTAACTGCTGGTCCCAGTGCAGGATATTTTCATTTGTAAAATGAAATCCATTGGATTCACTTACATAATTTCTATCCCTCCATTAGATTCTCTACATAATTTCTCTCTCTCTTCCCTCTTAAAGGCTGCTTTTTTTTTTTTTTAAACCATTGTAAAAGGTGGAGTGGAGGAAAGGAATATTGTACATGTCAACCACAGCATTTGACTGGTAAGAATCCCAGAATGGGATATGCATTTTGCAGGTGGTGAAATTGGCCATATGGTTACCAATCATGTCTGAAGCAGTCAGAGTCTTTGTGACTGGAGCAGCTGGCCAGATTGCTTATTCACTGTTGTACAGTGTTGGAAATGAATCTGTCTTTGGTAAAGACCAGCCCATAATTCTCATGCTGTTGGATATTATCTCCATGATGGTTGTCCTGGATGGTGTCCTTATGGAATTGCAAGACTGCCCTTCCCCTCTTGAAAGATGTCATTGTGACAGATAACAAAGTTATCAAAGACCTGGATGTGGCCATTTAGGGGGCTCCATACCAACAAGGGAAGGTATGGGGAGAAAAGGTTCATTGAAAGCACATGTGAAAATCAAAAGCCAGGGAGCAGCATTGGAGAAATATGCCAAGAAGTCAGTTACAGTTATCGTTGTAGGAAGCCCAACCAGTGCCAACTGCCTAACTACCTCCAAGTTGGCCCCATTCATCCACAAGCAGAACTTCAGTTGCTTGACTTGTTTGGATCACAACTAAGCTAAAGCTCAAATTGCTCCTAAACTTGGTGTGACTGCTGATGATGTGAAGAATGTCATTATCTGGGGGGACCAGCAGTTAGTGTAATGGCTATGTTGCTGGACTCCCATGTAGGTGACCATGGTTCGAGTTCCGAACCCGGCGGCTTAAACTCATGCTGGGCACGTGTGTGTGCGTGCCCAAGATCCCGAGAGGAAAAGGGATTGCAGTGTGGCCATCACCCCCTGGGGGATGATTTCTCACTTTTTGTCTCTCTGGTGAGCGCATGTGCCCTATAGCAAAAACCTCTCCAAAAGAATGTCATTATCTGGGGAAACCATTCCTCAACTCAGTATCCAGATGTCAACCATGCCAAGGTGAAACTGCAAGGAAGGAAAGTTGGTATTTATGAAGCTCTGAAAGATGACAGCTGGCTCAAGGGAGAATTGATCAAGACTGCTGCAGCGTGGCGCTGATGTCATCAAGGCTCAGAAACTATCTGATGTAGTGTCTGCTGCGAAAGCCATCGCTGTCCACGTCAGAGACATCTGGTTTGGAACTCCAGAGAGAGAGGTTGTGTCCATGGGTGTCAGAGGGAGAGGTTGTGTCCGTGGGTGTCACTCCTGATGGCAACTCCTATGGTATTCCTGATGATCCGCTCTACTCATTCCCTGCTGTAATCAAGAATAAGGCCTGGAAGTTTGTTGAAAGTCTCCCTGTGAATGATTTCTCACGTGAGAAGATGGATTTTACTGCCAAAGAACTGACAGATGAAAAAGAAACTGCTTTTCGATTTCTTTCTTCTGCCTCACTAGACAGTCATCGTGATGTTACTGAATGCCCTAAAGCTGAAGAATCTAAATGCTGTCTTTGATCCTAGTACCAAATAATAATAATGCTATACTTAAATTGCTTGTGAAAAACAACATGTTTTAAAGATACTGTGCTTCCTGGTACAGATTTGTTTGTGAAAAACAACATGTTTTAAAGATACTGTGCTTCCTGGTACAGATTTGTGAGTGACAGTCTATGGTTAATGCTGTTTGGACTGTGTTCTAAATAAAAATATATATTGAAATGGAAAAAAAAAAACCTAAAAAAACAAGAATCCCAGGATGCATCAAGAGTATAATTTCCATGTGTCTGGACTTCTGAAAATGCAATCAGAGCAGTTTTCCATTTTAATAGTCCTTTAAATAGTCTTTATTTTACTGTGAACAGACTAGGACATTAAGAAATCTTTAGGGGCTAGCAAGTACATGGTGGTTAAAGGCGCTAGATTCCCACATGGCTGACTGCGGTTCAAGTCCCAGACCTGGTAGTTTGCTTTCTTGCTTTCCCTTTATCTCTCTGTCTGGTCAGATTAAAAAATAATAATAGTAAATGGAAGTAAATAATTCTTTTAAAAAATAAATCTTTAATAAAATAACATACACATGTATAAAGAATGACATAAGTGTATAGCTCATGAACTTGCACAACTGAACACACTCATGTAGCCAACACTCGGATTTGGTGGATATTATTAGTCCCTAGAAAGACCCCTTGTACTTCCTTCTAGTCACTTCTGCCTAAAAGCAATCATTGTTCTGACTACTCAACTTCTAGAGTAATTTTACAGAGAGGGCCATTTTTCAACCTTCTTTGGCTTTTCTGATAAAGCTCTCAAGAGTCAGAACATCTTTGTTGGAAAATTGGGGTGAACAGGGATAGTGATATAAAGAGAGGAAGATCATATGATCACTCCTCACAGTGGATAGTCAGGAAGGGCTTATTGTTGAGGGATACATTTAGCACAAATAGATGCTTAATGTCCATGAAGTAGTTTGTTCTTTGTCTATAAAAGATGCAGGAACCTGATGAAGATTTCCAAGTTTTAAAAACATCAAGGTACTGTGCTCTCGTGACCTTTTGGTGTTGTGTCTGCTGGGGAACCTTCTTCCTTTGCTTTTTCTTCATTCTTTTTTAGACCTCCAGTCCCATAGAAGAGGACTTTGAAGAAACACAAGGTGCATGTGCCCAGCCTCTAGACTCTGGTAATAAGCCTTCAGAACAAATCCCTTTCCGAATCACTTGCCTGTACGTTTGTTGAATCACAGATATTTAGAGCTGGAAGGGTCCTTTGAGATAATTTCATCATGGCCTTCCGTTTTACAGATGAGAACACTGAGGCTTAGTGTTTTCCTTAGTATTCTCTCTCTGTTAGAATGAGGCCCCTGGTCCTCACCAGCTTTGTGACATCCACACTCTGGTTTATTTACACCTCCCCTTGCATTTCTGTAGTGTGCCCTGTGGTGGCTGCAGCTTTATTCTTCCTTTAGTCGTCCACTAGATGTCAGGCTCCTTGATGGCACTTAGCAGCACTCAGTTCTTTGCTGAGCTGGCCTGAGGAATCTGCCCAAGCCATGAATACAACAGAAATTCAGATCAGGCTTTTGTGTCTTTCTCCACCCCAGGAGACAGAGTTGCACCATCATTTTTCATTGCTGGTTTAACATCTTAGCAAAGAGTTAACAGCCAAGAGTGCAGACTCAACTTAATTCTCTTGGGAGACCTTGGGTTCTATATCACATAACGGGGGCTTTCCATGACATGAGACGTGAACCTTTGATCGGCAGCCAGGGTCGTGGCTTAGACAAGATAAACAAATTGTTGGTTCTATATAGACATTGTGTATTACTGTTCTTTTAAGGCATGCTTTCTCTCCCCCCCACCCCCCAGAGATGCATGTGCTTGCCAGAGAGAGACAGAGAGGGTGGGGGAGAGGTCCAAGCACTACCATGGGGCATATTCATGTTTCAGTCCCTTCTCTTATCTCTCCCTTTTGGGATTTTGAACATGACCCCACACATGCCCGGCATGTTTCTTAAGCCTTTGGGTTCAGGTCTTAGGCCACGTAGTTGGCCATGTAGACTCAGCTGCCCTAACCACCAGGACTTGGGGCTGGCCCACTATCTCCTTTTTTTTTTTTTCTTGGAGAGGTTTTTCTATAGGGCAAGAAATAACCCCCCAGATCTTGGGCATGCACTCATATGCGCCCGGTGTGAGTTTAAGTCACCAGGTCCAGGACTCCAACCACAGTCAACTACATGGGAGTCCAGCAACATAGCCATTATGCCAATTGCTGGTCCCCCCACTATCTATTTTAAAACCAGAGTTAGCCATCTACCAAGCAATGTGTTGGGTTGTCGGAAAAGTCATGATGTATTTTTTCTATGTTTTTCAATTCAAAAATGAATCACAACTTTTCTGACAACCCAGTAGCTGTTCTTATCATGTTTTAGCACTGAATCCAGACAGATTCTGGGGTTCTGAACTTCTTCCCTTCCTCTCACTGTAGGCTCTGGCTTCCAACTCTAACTTGATTCAGGCCTCAGCTGGAATTGCAAGTATTTTAAGAAGCTGTAAGCTTTGAGATGAATAGTTAAAATTTCTCAGGATAATAAGTACTAAAAGTCTGCAGGGCGTTGGGTCACTGTTTCCTCCTACAGGGTCTTTGCCTATAGCTCACTTTCTGTGAGCCTGGCTGGTACATGGCCGCTTTCTGTGAATGTGGAAGAGAGTTGAATGAGATGGAGAAGTTGTAGGACAGGCAGGCCAGACGTCAGAGCCAGATTGATGCAGACATCTGAATGACATGAAAAAACCTCTGATCTATTTTATTCCATTATTTCAGTCCTCCTCTGCCCCTTTTTCATTTAGTGCTCTGATATATTTCCCCTTCCACACCAAGCGGTGCTTGAGGGGTACCTTGGGGGAGGGTTTTTCTAGGCCCCATTCTGCCACTGATTTTTTTTTTTTTTTGGCATAACCTTGGGCGAGTCACTTTATCCCGGACCCCCACTCTCCCCTCACAAAGTAAAGGAAGGGTCCAGACTCTAAAAATCTCTTACGTTCCCCTCCAGCTCTAAATTATGCTTATTAGGAATTAATTTATGTTTTCTAAAAGTGTTTATCATTTTAAAAGAGGGTCACAGGAAGAGGGACCTCCACATCTCTTCTCAGAGGGGTGGGATCTCAGAGCTGCTAGGTACCTCTGAAGGGCATTTCTGGTGCCTATCAGGCCACACAGACCTAAGGAATGGGGTGGGATGGGGAAGTCACGAGTGTTTGGAAATAGGGCAGACTACTCTGTGTGCCCCCTTCTCATAGGGCAGTTGCCACCACGCTCCACCTGTCTGCCTCCTTCCCTATAAACTAGGACAGCGTAATGATGGGAAGGAAAATGTGTTACTGGCTGTCTGCCTACAGGTACCAAGCGTCTTACTGAGAATTGGAGAGGGCTAAATTCACTGATGCCAGGGAAAATACTGGGTAGTTGGGAAAGACATGACACATTTTTGCATAGGAAAACATAGAAAAAATACATCATGACTTTCCTGATGACCTAACAGAAGACAGTTGGATTAGCTCCTCAGTGCTCAAGATGCCACTCTTTCGATGGCGGTTATTGGCCAAGAGGCAGTTAGCACTCTGAGAATGCCCAGCTAAAAGTCTCTTCTATTTGGAATCTTCAGTGAACAAACAGTTCTTGGTTTCAGCGCCCCCTGGTGTCTATTGACAGGAACTGGACCAGTTTGCCTTCTTGAAAAGACAAAACAACATTTGTCTCCAGAAATAACTGTGTGGTTATAACTGAAAGGCTAATAAATAGTTTGATTGTATTCTGAGTGTCAGAATATAGTTCTCCCCTCTGAGCAAGAAAAATAAATGTTCAGAGCAAAAACCTCTTCTTTAGCACCCAGTCCAAACCCAATTAGGGAAGTGCTTTGTTTAGATTATTTCTCATTCTGGACTAGACCAAGGGAAACTCTAGGGAATGAAAATAACAATATGGGTTGGCAAAGATTCAGTAAAAAGGTACATTTGCTTTATTCTTTCAGGAGAGAAAAAGTTCCAAATGAGAACAGTCCTTAAGAAGAATGCTGGGATTTTGACCAGGTCTCAGTTTCAACCTATACAAAGGTATGGGCTGTTATTATCTCATTAACAGTTTCAGACTCAGAAACAATGTTCAGTGGTGATAATGTCGCAGATAATGCTTATCCTCAAATGTATTAGCCACTATTTTACAGGAATGAGCTCTGGGCAGCTCAGCTTTGTTAGGATTTATTCCGCAAAATTCTAGGGGTAGTAAAAAGGAATCATCATCCATATTCACATCCTCTCTGCCTTTCTATCCGTGTGTCCTTGGTCAAGCTTCTCAACCCTTCTGTTGTTTCCCCATCTGTAAAATAGGGATAAAAGTCCTGGGCCAGCCAGTCGAGTGGGAGTTAAGGCAGTTGAATCTGATATGGCTGACTAAGCTATTTGAGTCCTAGACCTGGCAGCTTGAAAAATGCACCAGGCGTGTTTGCACAGATTCCTAAAATCCCTAGAGGAGAATGGAGGAGAAGAGATTGCAGTGTGATCCCCTTGGGGGTGATTTCTCGCTTTGCCTCTCTTTCTCTTTGTTTGTCTTTCTCTGCCGAATACACGTGTCCTATAGCAAAAAAAAGAAAAAAAAGAAAAAAATCCTCACTGGAGATATTACTATATACATCATAAAATAATTAAAAACTATTATTTAATTTTATTAATTGTTATTAATATTAAATTTGCTATAGTGCATGTGCACTCACAGGGGTGTGGGAAGTGAGAAACCAAGCTGCCAGGTTCAGGACTCGAAATGTGGTCGACCATGTTGGAGTCCAGTGCCTCGACCACTACACTACCTGCTGGGTCCATAAAGTGTATTTCATTCTTTTTTTTTTTTTTTCTTTTTCATCAGAAATTTTTGCTATACGGCGCGTGTGCTTACCAGAGAGACAGAAGGAGACAGAGAGGCAGAGTGAAAAATCATCCCCCATGTGGGACGACCATCCCGCAGTGCCTTCTTGTCTGTTCTTCTCTTGGGATTTTGGGCATGCACATACATGCATCTGGTGTGAGTGTCAAGTCTCTGAGTCTGGAACTTGAACTGCAGTCGGCCATGTGGGAGTCCAGTGATGTAATCATTTTGCCTTCTGCAGATCCCTGTAAAATGTATTTCTTACAACTACCTGTGGATCTATAATAATTTAAAAACAAAAGTTTAAACAGTAACAATGTAGGGACCAGCAGTTGGCATAATGGCTATGTTGCTGGGCTTTCATGTAGTCGACTGTGGTTCGAGTCCCGGACCTGGTGGCTTAAACTCATGCCAGGCACGTGTGCGTGTCCAAGATACCAAGAGGAGAATAGAGGAGAATAGAGAAGAAGGGATTGCGGTGTGGCAATCCCACTCTGGGGGTGGTTTCTTGCTTTCTGTCTCTCTGTCTCTCTCTGTCTTTCTGACGAGTGCACATGCCCTATAGGAAAAACCTCTCCAAAGGAAAAAAATGTAATAATGTAAAGTGAATGACATAACAACATTCAATTCATGTTTTTCTCTCTGGTCCTCCATTTCTTCAATTATAATAATTACAGCTAATATTTCCTAAATATCTAGCATATGCCAGGCATTCTTGTTTGTCTAATTTAATTCATTTAACAACTCTCTGAGGTACATAAAATTGTGTCCACTTTGGCAATAAAGAAAAACAAAGTTTAGAGAGTTTGAAGTATTTTTTTCTAAGGTCACACACCTAGTTAGTCAGGATAGACTAGATTATACTACATAGCAATCCTAAGGTTTCAGTGGTTTAAAACAACAAACATTTGTTTCTTACTTATGGTCTATGCCTCTGACTCATGGGTTGGTTAGCGGTATTGTTTTTTAAGGGTTTTTCTTTGCTTTTTTTTTTTTCTTTCTTTCTTTTTTTTTTTATTAAGAGAGATTTTTGCTATAGGGTACGTGTGCTTTCCTGAGAGATAGGAAGTGAGAAATCACTCCCCTCCAGGGGGGATGGCCACACTGCAATCCCTTCTCCTCCATTTTCCTCTCGGGATTTTGGGCATGCACGCACACATGCCTGGCATGAGTTTCAAATCACTGAGTCTGGGACTCAGACTGCAGTCTACAGGTGGGAGGAAGTCCAGTGACGTAACTATTATGTTATCTGTTGGCCCCAAGTTTTTTTTTTTTTTTTTTTTAAGAATTACTTTATTTAAGTTTATTTATTATTATTATTTAATTTGACCAGAGAGAGACAGAGAGGGAAAGTGAGAAAGCAAGCCTCCAGGTCCAGGACCTGAATTACAGTCAGCCACATGGGAGTCCAGCACCCTCAGCCACTGTGCCACCTGCTGGCCCCTTTAAATAATTATTTATTTTATTTTATTATTATTATTATTAAAATATTTGCTATAGGGCACATGTGCTCACTAGAGAGAGACAAAGAAAGAAAGAGAGAAACCAGGCTGCCAGACCCTGGACTTGAACCACAATCAGCCATGTGGGAATCCAGTGCCTTAACCACCACACCACCAGTCAGCCCCATGGTTACAGGTATTCTGTGCTCTGTTACCTTCTGTCAGACACCTGGGCTAAGGAGGCTCCCTTTTTGTGCTTCCTTGATTACTGAGGCAGGCAAAATGAAACATAGTGAACTGTGCACTGACTCTTAAAATTTCTTTTCTTTTCTTTTCTTTTTTTTTTTAAAGAGAGATTTTTAGTATAGCACCTATGCACTTGCCAGAGAGACAGAAAGTGAGAAATCACCCCCTGGGGGGATGGCCATATCAAAATCCCTTCTCCATTCTCCTCTTGGGATTTTGGGCATGCACACACACATGCCTGGTGTGAGTTTTAAGCCCCTGGGCATGGGACTCAAACCATGGTCAACTGCATGGGAGTCCAGCAATGTAACCATTACCTGATCTGCTGGTCTCCAACTCTTAAAGATTCTATGCAGAAGTAACTCATCACTTTCATTCATATTTCATCAGTTAAAACAAGTCACATAACCACCTGTGAAAATTAAGAGGGCCCAAAGTGCTGTGCTACTATATGCTTGGAAGGAGAAACAAACATTTTGATGAATAGAATTAATGAAGTTATAACTTGAGGCCAGCAGGTGGCACAGTGGTTAATGTGCTCTACTCTCACATGGCCAACAGAGGTTTGGGTCCTGGACCTGGTGGTTTGCTTTTGCGCTTTCTCACTCTCTCTGTCTCTCTCTCGTCAAATTAAAAAGTAATAGTAGGGGCCAGCAGGCAGCATGGTGCTCAAGGTGCTGAACTCCCACATGGCAGACCACGGTTCGAGTCACAGACCTGGTGGCTTGCTTGCCCTCTCTCTCTCTTGTGTCCTCCCTGATCAAATTAAAATAAATAAATAAATTTAAATAAAATAATTCTTTAAAAAAAGTAATAGTAACATCATGCTGGGTAAAGTCTCTTTACAATCTAAATGATCTATAGCGATTCAATGTATAAATAATAATTAAAGTTAATAAATAAAAAAGTAATAATAATAAAAAATAAAATTTATAAAATAGTTACAACTCGACTTCAAATTCTTGCTCTTTCTTTTATACCATTGGTCTTACAGGATTGTTGCAAAGATGTAAAACAGATGAAGGATTTACCAGGGGATCTGGCTTATAGTTAGTGTTCAGTGAATACTGAAATTGAATCTTTAATATAGGTTACCATAGAAATTGGTGAAGTTTGTCTTCAGTACTCTCTAATGATCCTTTTTTGGGGGAAAGCCCCTCTTGGCTTGTCCTGGTACTCTGCACCAGGCAACTGTCTCACAATTGCTAAGGCCCCCTGGCTGTGCCCCTTGCCCTAATACTCACCTCCCAGCGAGCTCCTAGACTGCTGATTTTCTCAGGAACTTGCTCACTCTCCTATAATGTCATTGCTGATTTCAGAGCAGGGTGATCCTTCGAGAGTATTTATTCACTCGGTGGGGAAGAAATTGAGGCCCAGACATGCCTGAGAACTTGTGGCCAGTTAGTAGCAGACCCAGATTTCTATTTCTATTTCTGATCACAGTGCCCTTTCTGCTGCTTCTCACACTGGGCTGATAATCCGGTCCCTTGTATCAAGTTACTGTGCTTTGCTGACAAACGAATTCATGTAATTGTTTTACTTTCTCTCTCGCAGCACTGAAGGTGAACAAGAAGAGACATTAAAAGAGTCACCAAAGGAACTGAAAGAGAAAGACATGTATGACTGCCAAATAGTTGCCTAAGGATGTTTGTATAAAGTCTTGATTTTTTTTGAGAGAGAGGTTTTTGCTATAGGCTATGTGCACTCACCAGAAAGAAGAGAAACAGAGATACAGAAAGTGAGAAATCACCCCCCCTTGGGGGATGGCCACGCTGCAATCCATTCTTCTCCATTCTCCTCTCAGGATTGTGGGCACGCATGCACACACACCTGGTGTGAGTTTAAGCTGCTGTGTCTGGGACTCGAACCATGGTGGACTACATGGGAGTCCAGCAACATAGCCATTATGCCAACTGCTGGTCCCTAAAGTCTTGATTTTATAGTAGTATAGTATTTCCTTGTTTGTAAGAATCTACATTCTGGGGCCTAGCAGGTGGCATGGTGATTATATAAGGCACTGGACTCTCAGATGGTCGAGGATGATTCAAGTCCCTGATCTGGCAGCTTGCTTTCTCACTTTCTATCTGTGTCTCTCTCTGATGAATTAAAAATCGATAATATAAATAATAAATCATTTAAATTAATTAATTAATTTAAATGATTTATTATTTATATTATCGATTTTTAATTCATCAGAGAGAGACACAGATAGAAAGTGAGAAAGCAAGCTGCCAGATCAGGGACTTGAATCATCCTCGACCATCTGAGAGTCCGGTGCCTTAATCTCTATGCCACCTGCTGGCCCTGAAATAAATTATTTTTGGAGAGGTTTTTGCTATAGGGCACGTGCGCTCAGCAGAAAGACTGAGACAAACAGAGAGACAGAAAGCAAGAACTCACCCCTAGGGGGGATGGCCACACCACAATTCCTTCTCCTCCATTCTCCTCTCGGGATCTTGGACATGCAGGCACATGTGCCTAGTGTGAGTTTAAGCCACTGGGTCCGGGACTTGAACTGTGGTGGACTACATGGCAGTCCAGCGACATAGCCATTATGCCATCTGCTGGTCCCATGAAATAAATAATTTTTTTAAAAGAAGAATCTACATTCATTCCACTTAAAATAAAGTGGTACATTTATTTATTTATTTATTTATTTATTTATCTATTTAGTTGTGATTTTCAAGTCACTGGTTCTGGGACTTGAACCACAGTTGGCAATGTGGCAGTCCAGCACCTTAACCACCATGTGGTTATTTTTATGCATAGACTTATTGTGACTGTTTCTTCTTTCACCAAAGAGCTATAATTAAATTGATGATGTGGTGGATGTGGTGCACACTTTGGCAGCACATGTACTAAAACTGGAATGATACAGAGAAGATTAATATCACCTCTGTGCAAAGCTCACGCACACAAATTCCTGAAGCATTCCATATTTAAATAAATAAATAAATAATCAATAAATTGATGTGATTTATACTTAATAACTATCTTAGAATCAAGGAATTAGTGATGATAATATGTAAGTTTATTCTCATGTTATTATATATTATGTAAATACATTATTATGTAATAGAGATTGAACCTGTTTTCCACAGAAACATCCTTTCATCTATGCAAATAGTTTACATTTTGCTGCTGATAGATGTTTAAGGTTCTCGTCTCTTATGTTTGTTCTAGTCTAGTCTGTTGCTAATAGTAGAAAACACCTGAGTCTGGGTACTAGAAAAAAATAGAGCTTTATCTGGTTCATGGTTTGGAGGTCAAAGGAGCTGCATCTGGAGAGGGCCTTGTTAGCAGAGTCTTGAAACATCACAGGGTAAGAGGGCAGAGCTTGCCTGGAGCAGAGCAGAGACTTTGTTTCCACGTCTCTCTGCTGGTCTGGTTTCCCCTCCTTATAAATTTACCATGATTTAGTGATGGGGGCTCACCGTGATACCTAATAACTTCCCCATGACCTCATCTTCCAATTCTATAACCAGATTAAATCTTCTCTTAATACATTCATCATACAACCAAATTCTAATACATGAGTTTTGGGGGGACACGTTCAAACCAAAGCAGTAGTCTCGAGTTTTTCTTTATGCTGTGTAACATATTCTTAGATACTCTCTGATTCTGGCTTATTGCCAAATAAAGTTTTCATCAAGCATATACTTAAAAAGGAGTACATTGTTTGATTTTTCTAAAAATCTTGCAATTACTGTATACTCTTAATTCTTTAGATCATTGACAGACATCCAAGATCTATCTAGTATTTCCTATGAACAGGACGGCTCTTTTAAGGAAGCTTCATGCAAAACACCCAAAATAAACCATGCACCTACCAGTGTCAGCACTCCACTCAGCCCAGGTAATTGCTCACAGGCAGCAGGAGCATTTTTTTTTTAAAGAATTATTTTGTTTAGCTTTATTTATCCATTCATTCATTCATTTTTAATTTGATCAGAGAGGGACAGAGAGAGAGAGAGGGAGGGAGAGAGAGGGAAAGTGAGAAAGGAAATTGCCAGGTCCGGGACTCAAACAGCAGTCAGCCACGTGGGAGCCCAGCTTCCTTAACCACCACACCACCTGCTGGCCCCAGGAGCATTTTTTTTTTATGGAGAGATTTTTGCTATAGGGCCCATGTGCTTGCTGGAAAGACAGAGAAAGAAGTCACTTCCCGGGGGGGTGGGGGGTAGCATGGCTAGCTACAATCCCTTCTCCTCCATTCTCCTCTCAGGATTTTGGGCATGCACTCACATGTGCCTGGTGTGAGGTTTAAGCTACCAGGTCTCCAGGACTTGAACTGCGGTCGACTACATTGGGAGTGCAGTGATGTAACCATTATGCCACCTGCTGGTCCTGAGGAGAAACATTTTAGGAGAGGAATTTACAATCCCTGCCTGTTGACTCTAGGGAGCCAGTCCATGGCATCATGACTTGGTGGCTGCTTCCTTATAGTGCAAAGATGTTTCCCTAGGGCTAAAGCTGAAGCACATAATACCATGGGAGGATAGGTAGGGGGCGTGGTGATGGTTATTAAACAGTTGTAACAAGGTTTTGGTTAGGACTGCAGTGGTAGAGACATGCAAATGAAAAGTCTACTCTGCAGCCTAAGCACTACTGAATTCAGTGCAAACACATTGGATTCTCTAGAATTTACAACCTAGCTGGGGCCAGTAGATGGTGTGGTGGTTAAGGGTACTGGATTCCCACATGGTTGGTCATGGTTTGAGTCCTGGACCTGGCAGCTTGTTTTCTTGCTCTCGTACTCTCTCTCGCTCTCGCTCTGTCCCTCTCTGTTCAAATAGAGGAAATAAATAAATAAATAATTTTAAGAAAAGAAGAAAACTTAGCACAAGTACTTTGTGATAAAACATACGTAGTTCTTGAGTCTTGCAACCATATACAGCCAATGTTAAATATCTTTTATTTATTTATTTTTTAGGTTTTTGGCATAGGGTATGTGTGCTTGCCAGAGACAGACAGAGATAAGGAAAGTGAGAAATCACCCCCATGGGATGGTTTACACTGCCATCCCTTCTCCATTTTCCTCTTAGGATTTTGGGCATGCACGCATGTGTGCCTGGGGTGATTTTCACGCTATTAGTTCCAAGACTTGAACCATGGTCAACCATGCGGGAATCCAGCACCTTAATATCCATGCCACCTGTTGCCCCAAATATTCTCTTTTTAATATCTTTATTTCCAGTTTATTTGTGGTTTAAACAATCTCCCTTTATTTCATTTTGAGGGTCAAGTTTAGAGATTTTTTTTTTTTTTATGCCTTGAGCTGTTTCTTAGCTCTTCTCAGTTATTTCAGCTTAAACAATTTGGAAAGTTTCTTGTATAAGTATAGAACTTTGTGACTTTTTGGGACCAGCAGTTAGCATAATGGCTATGTCACTGGACTCCCACGTAGCTGACCACGGTTTATATTCCGGACCTGGTGGCTTAAACTCAACTCAGGGCGCATGTGTGTGTGTACCCAAGATCCCGAGAAGAGAATGAGGAGAAGGGATTGCGGTGTGACCATTCCCCCTGGGGGGTGATTTCTCGCTTTCTGTCTCTCTGTGGCTCTCTCTCTGTCTGTGAGCACACGCGCCTTATAGCAAAAACCTCTCCAAAAAAAAAAAAAAGAAAGAAAAAGAACTTTGTGACTTTTTGTTTTGTTTTGTTTTGTTTGAATAATGTAAAAGATTCAGACACTAACTACCGTCTTTTCTGCAACAGGGTCCATTTCTTCAGCTGCCAGTCAGTATGAAGACTGTCTTGAAAATATCACATTTCAGGTTAAAACAGGATCTGCCTCTTGCTGGAGTAGTCAAGAACCTATTAGGACTTTGTCTGATAAATGCACAACTGTCCAAGAGAAAGCAAGGAGCCTGGATTCTCTCTTTACTTCCTCCCAAACTCCCCTTTCCAGAGCCACTGATCCTGTGAGTATACCAGTTCTGTATTACGTATTCGTGGAGTCAGCCTAGAGGGTTCAGTGATCTGAAGTGCCAAGATTTCTCCAAATCTATTAAGAAACCAAGAAATAGGGAACCAGCGGATGGCATAATGGTTACATCGCTGGACTCCCACATAGTTGACTGTGGTTTGAATCCCGGACCTGGCGGCTTTAAACTCACACCAGGTGCATGTGAGTGTGTGTACCTAAAATCCTGAGAGGAGATTGGAGGGGAAGGGCTTGTGGTTGGTCATCCCCACTGGGGGTGATTTCATGCTTTCTGTCTCTGTCCAGCAAGCGCACATGCCCTATAGCAAAAAACTCTCTCCAAAAAATAAATAAATAAATAGAAAAGAAAGAAATAAAACAAAGCAAGAAATTGGCTGGATTTTCTCCAGGCTTCCCTGGGGCTTCTCTTCTGAGTCTGTATTACGCGAGGCTTAAATTTTACATCCTCCTTGAAGCTTCCCCTGGTTATTTCCCTGAGAATTTTGATTGATTTCCCCTTTCTCTGAACTCCTGAGTAGCCTGCAGGAAAAATACTTATTTGTGTAATGCCTTCCTCTCCTCCTCCCCCTCTACTTGTTTCTTTTTTCCCCCTTCTTCTCTTTTATTACATACGTATAGTTTTCTTCAAGAAAACTACACCTTCCTTACATCATATTACTCATTAAAAACCTGTGGGCTGGAGACCAGCAGATGGCATAGCAGTTACA
This sequence comes from Tupaia belangeri chinensis, assembly GCF_000334495.1. NCBI lineage: Eukaryota > Metazoa > Chordata > Mammalia > Scandentia > Tupaiidae > Tupaia > Tupaia belangeri. Next base: position 1,439,187 of record NW_006159921.1, read on the forward strand.
TCACTGGAGTCCCACATGGCTGACTGGTTTGAGTCCCAGAACTGGTAGCTTGAAAACTGTTCTGGGCACATGTGCATGCGTGCCCAAAATTGGGGGATTTCTCACTTTTTCTCTCTCTAGCAAGTGCACATGCCCTTTAGCAAAAATTTCTCAAAACAAAAACAAACAAACAAAAAACCCTTCTGGACTGGGCCAGTCAGTGGTGTGGTAGTTAAGGTGGCTAGATCCCATATGGCTGACTGTTGTCTGAGTCCTGTACTCAGCAGCTTGCAACACACACGAGGCAATGTGTGTGTATGCACAGAATCCTGAAAGGAGAAATGGAGGAGGAGCGATTGTGGCATGACCATTCCCCGTGGGAAATGCTTTCTCATGTTCCCTTTTTCTCTCTGTCTCTCCAGTAAGTGAGTGAGCCCTCTGGGAAATTTTAAAACAGAGCAAAACATAAGAACTCATGGGCTGACCTTTCTATGGAAAAATTATTTGCTTTGGCCTTCGATAGAAAATGGATTGTGGGGGGCTGGCAGGTGACATGGTTGTTGGGGTGCCGGTCTCCCATATTGCCAATCACAATTTGAGTCCTGGACCTGGCGGCTTGCCTTCTCATTTTCCCTCACTCTCTCTCCAGTCAAATAATTTTAAAAATTAAAAAAAAATATTATTACTATTTTTTTCTTGAGAGGTTTTTGCTACAGGGTGCATGCACTCGCCAGAGAGACAGAGAGACAGAAATCAAGAAAGCACCCCCCAGGGGGGATGGCCATGCTACAGTCCTTTCTCCATCCTCCCCTCGGGATCTTGGGCACACACACACACACACACACACGCCCAGTGTGAGTTTAAGCCACTGGGTCTGGGACTTGAACCATGGTCGACCACATGGGAGTTCAGTGACATAGCCATTACGCTAATTGCTGGTTTTATTTCTATTTTTTAAGAGAGATTTATTGCTATAGGGTACATTCACTCACCAGAGAGACAGAGACAGAGACAGAAAGCGAGAAATCACCCCCCAGGGGGCATTGCCACGCCACAAGCCCTTCTCCATTCTTCTCTCGTGATTTTGGGCACATACACACATGTGCCTGGTATGAGTTTTAAGTCGCCAGGTCTGGGACTTGAAACACAGTCAACTATGTGGGAGTCTAGTGACAAAACCATTACACTATCTGCTCGTCCCTAAAATAATTATTAAAAACAAAAAAGGATTGTATAGTGTTTAAGGTTGTATAGTGGTTAAGGGACTGGACTCCCACATGGTTGACTGCGATTCGAGTCCCAGACCTGGTGGCTTGAAATTCATGCCAGGCATTTGTGCATATGTACCCAAAATCCTGAGAGGAGGAGAAATTTGTAGGATGGCCATCTCCTCTTGGGGATGATTCCTCACTTTCTTTCTCTCTCTCTCTCTCTCTCTCTATCTGTGTGTGTGTGTGTCTCCAGTGAACGTATATACCCTAGAGCAAAAACATCTCTTAAAAAAAAGAAAATGGATTGACATTTGACTCACAAGAGGATTCACTCTGGAGAAAAAGCTGTCAGGGAATTTTATACTTTAATTCAGCAAACTGTTAATTAGGTACATTCTAAGTGCCAGACACCGTGTCAGACCCTGGTCCAGAAATGTAGGTGTGAACTAGAATGCTGTAGTATCTGCCCCAAAGGAGCTCACTGCCTATTGAGAAAGACAGGCCTGCAGACAAGGCAGAGGAGGTGACGTGTGGGTGAGCTTGACTTAATCAGCAAAACAAGTGGAAATGATGGAACTGTATGTGCCTGCTTAGCTCACCACACATGTCAGTTACCGTGTTTATGTCTTGCTTGTAGAAAAGGTCATCTGCATTTACTGGGACTGGTCCCTCCAGCATTGCTAAGACATCTGACACTTCATTCCGTGCCACCCAGAAAAGGAGCCTGCCTAAAGGTACCCTGTACTTTTTTTTTTAATTGTTTATTTTATTTAGTAGTAGTATTTTAAAGTTTGCTATAGGGCATGTTTACTCATGAGAGAGAGAGTGGGACAGAGAGAGAGAAAAAGAGGGAAAGCGAGGAACCAAACTACCGGGTCCAGGACTTGAACCACGTATGAACTCCCATACATATGGGAGTTCAGCACTTTAACCACAATGCCCCTGCTGGCCCCAAGATACCCTGTTTTATTTTGTTTAAAGAATTATTTATTTTTATTTATTATTATTTTTAAATTTGGCTAGAGAGAGACAGAGAGAGAGAGAGAAAGCAAGCCACCAGAGCTAGGACTCGGACTGCAGTTGGTCACGTGGGAGTTCAGCACCTTAACCACCACACCACCTGCCAGCCCTGTACCCTGTATTTAATACCAAAATAGAAGTAACATCTGCAGGCATTTTTTTTTTTTAGAGAGAGAGATTTTTGCCATACACAGAGAGAGAGACAGAAAGAGAGAAATCACATTTGGCCACATGAGAGTCCAGCATCTTAACTGCTGTGCAACCTGCTGACCCCTGGGTATGCCAGTTTAAGGGAAGCTTAGATTCATGCTCATCAATCTTTGTTGCTACATTAAGTTGAAACAAAAATGCCATTTCCCTCTTAATTATATATATATATACCTACTGAAGAAAACTTGGAAAATAAAGAGAAGCTTGGAAAAGATAATGACCATTTTACCCTACCACAATATTTTAACCTTATGTATTATTTTGGTGCATATTTAAAAAATATTTTTTAGAAATATATAAAGTAATGTTTAGTATAGTTCAGATCACATTGTATATTAATTCTGGACTGTTTTTTTCCTTTATGTATTTTGAGGATTTTCTCTTATCATTAAAAATTATTGATAAGAGACCAGCAGTTGGAGTAATGGCTATGTCGCTGAACTCCCATGCAGTCGACCTCGGTTTGAGTCCCGGACCCGGTGGCTTAAACTCACGCCGGGTGCATGTGTGTGCGTGGCCAAGATCCCGAGAGGAAAATGGAGGAGAAGGGATTGTGGCGTGGCTATCCCCTCAGGGGGGTGATTTCTCACTTTCTGTCTCTCTCTGCCTTTCTGGCAAGCGCGCGTGCCCTATAGCAAAAAATCTCTCAAAAAAAAAAGAAAACTACTGATAAATATATGTAATATCTATATGGTAGCCCATTCTATATATGTTGTTTAACATATGTTTAACCATGTATTGAAGAGTTACATTGTTTTCCAATTGTTGCTTTTTTTTTGATAGGTTTTTGCTATAGGGTGCATGCGCTCACCAGGAAGACAGAGAGAGACAGAGAGATAGAAAGCGAGAAATCACTCCCCAGGGGGGATGGCCATGCTGCAATCCTTTCTCCTCCATTCTCCTCTTGGGATATTGGGCACGCACGCGCACGCACATGCTCGCACATGCACCCGGCGTGAGTTTAAGCCACCGGGTCTGAGACTCAACCCATGGTCGACTACATGGGAATTCAGCGACATAGCCTTTAACACTAACTGCTGGTCCCCATTTGTTGCTTTTTGTACATACATCTTTATTTGTACCTTTAAACTTTTTCTTAGAATGGATTCTTAGAAGACTATTTCTAGATCAACAAGTCTGAGAGTGTTAGCAGCTCTCAAGGCATACTGCTTTTGTTAAATTAACTTTCTTTTTTATTTTTGGAGAGATTTTTGCTATAGGACGTGTGCGATCGCCAGAAAGACAGAGAGACAGAAAGTAAGAAATCACCCCCCAGGGAGGATGGCCACTCCACAATCCCTTCTCTTCCTTTCTCCTCTCGGGATCTTGGGCACACACACACATGTGCCCAGCATGAGTTTAAGCCACTAAGTCTGGAACTCGAACTGCAGTCGACTACATGGGAGTCCAGTGACATAGCCATTACGCCAGCTGCTGGTCCCTGTTCATTTTCATGGCTCCTGTCTTTGGTATAGCTCTTGGTCAGGGGGATAGGAATTTGAGAATTATATTGAGGAGTTTTTATTAATGTCATAATTTAGCATAAAAGACCCAAAGTATGGTTGCTGCTATATATCCTGTCCTGATAATCCATAGGGAAAGGCCTCCCACTTTGTCTTTTGGTTCATTTTGGCTGGTCCAGCACCTCTATATGCCTTCAACAACTGCAATCCAGACCGGACACAAATCTTAATAAGAATTTATACCTTACCTGCTCCAAATATCCTTAGGGAGAGAGGGGCACAGGTCACACAGTACTGAGGTAAGGGCTGATGTAGGAAAGTGTTTGGGATAAAGGCCATTCACATTTCAGAAGGTCCCTCTACCAGGATTGTTACTTAAGAGGTTGTCTTCCCCCTTAGTTTGTTTCAAGATTAAGAAATCCTCAGTCAAATCCATGTGAGAGCCTAGAAAAATCCAGTTCAGGTCAAGGAAGGTGTTAAGTAATTTTCTCCTTTATCTTTTTAAAGAACTGGTAGAAGCCATCTCGCAGCGTCACATTGATGAGCTACCACCACCGTCTCAGGAGCTGCTTGATGAAATTGGTAAAATGTTCAGTACAGAATATACGCCTTGCCCCGTTAGTAACGGCACTGACCACACATGCTTTCCTTATCTCATTGTGACTGTAAAAAGCCCTGTGAAGGTCTGGTTGAATGTACAAAATTCAGGAATGGGCAGTTTTCCAATACAACAGGCCACAGCCTGACAGGGTTAAAATTGGCCTGTGTCTGTTGTTATTTCTTAAAGGGTTTATGGTAATGACTCTTAGGGGAAATGGCAACATTCAATGATTTATCATAATGAACTTTTTTTAAATTAAAGGAATTCTGTATCTTTCTAACCAAACTAGCCATCCCTTGGAGGCCTGAGGTTTGGCTGCTCAGGCCAAGGCACCTCTACTTTGAGTTTTGCCATTAGGAGGAGGTCTTAAAGGTATCGGAATTGTGGATAAGTCTTTTTCTTTGAGAGATTTTTTTCGCTATAGGGCGTGTGCGCTCGCCAGACAGACAGAGACATAGAGACAGAAAGTGAGAAATCACCCCCCAGGGGGGATGGTCACGCCACAATCCCTTCTCCTCCATTCTCCTCTCGGGATCCTGGGCACACACGCACACGCGCCCGGCATGAGTTTTAAGCCACCGGGTCTGGGACACGAACCGCGGTCGACTACGTGGGAGTCCAGCGACATAGCCATTACGCTAACTGCTGGTTCCCGATAAGTCTTTTTCTTAAGAGCAAAGAAGTCAGTGGTAAAAATCCTAATGAGATCTGAATTTTCCATTTCAGGCAGAGACTGAGCAGAACCAACACTTTTATTTCCAGCTGATTGGTTCGGGCTGCCCAGCTGGGCTGGTGCTGAATGTAGATAGTGCCTGGTTATGGAGCCATCTGGGGCGGATGGTCTGCTCCTTCAGGAAAGCCCTGACTCTGTCTTCTTGACAGCCTGGACAACCGGTCCTTCACACTCAGAGGGAAATGTATCTCATCAGACCTCTGATGGTCCAGGGCCTATTAAAAATTTCCTGACCAGCACCACTTGATTTTCAAGGTCTCTGAGGTTTTGTGTCTCAGAAGTAAGATGATGGTAAATGACAACTTCCTGCTCTGAGTCAAAAGACAGTGATCCTTTACAAGGTTTCCCATCATAATCCTCAGTCAGTCTCCTGGCATGATGAATTTAGGTGGAGCCAGTCAAAACTGCCAGAACCTTTCTTAGTTTCTCTTCTTTTCTGTAGCTGTAGGACTTTTTTAGTCTCACTGTATTCCTCCCACAGTGGCATAGAGTCATACAGGTCACGAGATTGTTGGTTCAGGTTCGTAGGGCCCACACCTACAGCCCTTCCCCTGTTTTCCACTTCTCAAGCCCCCTAGGCAGTCCTTACAAATTCTTCCTCTCTAGTCATGTTTTTTTTTTTTGGAAAGGTTTTTGCTATAGGGTGTGTGCGTTTGCCAGAAAGACAGAGAGAGACAGAGACAGAAAGCGAGAGATCACCCCCAGGGGGGATGGCCATGCCACAATTCCTTCACCTCCATTCTCCCCTCGGGATCTTGGGCACGCACACACATGCACCCGCTGTGAGTTTAAGCCACCAGGTCTGGGACTCGAACCGCGGTCGACTACATGGGAGTCCAGTGACATAGCCATTATGTCAACTGCTGGTCTCCCTCTCTAGTTATTCTTAAAATAATAGAAATCTTGAAAGTGGAGGTCATCCCACATATGTTCTTCTCTAGTAGATTCTCAGTACTGCTTGTTCTTTGGTCATGGATTAAGGGAGTACCTGTATGCTCCTTTGTAGTTTTCTTTGTTTATTTTTAATATGAGAGAGAAAGAGCGAGCGAGCACATCTGCAGTGGGGCCTGGTCACACCATAATCCTTTTTGCTCCAATTCCCAATCCTGTGAGGATACCAGGTATGTGTATGTATGTGTGATGTGTTTTTCAGGTCTCCAGGCTGGGACTAAACCTTGATTGCTATGTGGGATCTGGCTTCCTCTGCACAGCGCTTAACCTCTATGCTTTGGGGCCAGCCCCTTCTTTGCAGTTTGACCGTAGCTGATACTTTCCCAGTGGATCCTGCTCTTCTCTCTCTGCAATAACCATGAGAAACAGCTGTCTACCTCCCCTGTTTCAGCTGCTGTGTTGGCGGGCTTTCTCCTGAGCTCTGACCTCGCAGTACTGTTGTACTCCAGCGCAACCTACAGAAGCCCTCTTCTCCTTTCACTTATGAAAATTATCTGAGCCAGGTTTCTAGGTGATGTCTGCACTTCCAGTTGAGTCAGTAATTTTTCAGAAGGATAAAGGGTAGATGGCAGTTGAGTAGTTTATCCTGATGGTGGGCCTGTCTACCCAATTTTATATATTGTCACTGTTGTTCTTTTTTTTTAATTTATTTAATTTACATTTAATCACTATATGTCTTTACAGTGTACAACATTGTTCCAGCACAAATACGGTGCATACCAGTCAAGTACTCCATTGTTCTTTCCCCTAGAGACTTTTTTGGGGAGTGACCTGGAGCTGTCACCTACTCATTTGGAAGGCGCATTTCCAAAGCTCTAGGTTCTAGACAGGAACCTAAAGGGGAGGGTTGCTTAGAATCCTAGGATATAAAGTTATCTTTTCAGATTAACAAAGAACTGCTTTTAAAAAATTTTGTTTCAGTTTTTGCTATAAGGTGCATGCACTCGCCAGAGAGAGAGGGGGAATGTGAGAAATCACCCTCATGGGAGGATGGCCACACACAGTCCCTTTCCTTCTACTCCCCTTTTGGGATTTTGGGCATGCACAAACACACACACACACACACACACACACACACACACACACACACATACCTGGTGTGATTTTTCAAGTCCCCAGGTCCAGAACACGAGCTGCAGAGTGGGATGTGTAATTCAGTGCCGTAACCTCCATACCGCCTGCTGGCACAACAAGGGACTACATTTTTTTGTAAAGAGTGAGGGGACAGGGTGTCCCTGGGGACCAGCCCATGGAGTGGGGATGGGACATCTTTTTTTAAAAAAATTATTTTATTTAACTTTATTTATTATTATTATTTTCCAGTATTGGATCAGAGAGAGAAAGAGAAAGAGGGAAAGTGAGAAAGCAAGCTACCAGGTTTAGGACTCAAACCGCAGTCGGCCATGTGGGAGTTCAGCTCCCTTAACCACCATGCCACCTGCCGGCCCAAGGATAAAAATAGATTATTATCTCACTTTATATAAAATTATCTGTGGAATCTTCAAATGCCTAGAAACTGCCAAGTAGGCTGCTTCCTGTACTGTAAAAATAAAATAAATGTGCCTGCACAGAATAGGACCACACGAGCAAGTTTGGGGTGGTCTTCCTGTGCCACCTCCCACCTATCTCCTGTCTCTGCTGCTCTGGGGAATACCTTGAGGAGACCAGGCACGTAACAGATGCAAAGCAGCACACTGAGTTAGCAGATGCCTGCCTCGGTCTAATGAGCATTTCTTTAGGAACTGGAAATGATGGATAGTCTTTGCTTTCCATCTTCCCATAGACCAGGGGAAAACTATGAAAGGCCAGTAAAGACAAGAAACATTTGGATTGTTCTGATGTTGTTATGAACTATTTGAGAGAGTATGAAATAGAGTGTCAACAGCATAAACCTTAGAGCTAGACTGCCTGAATCAGATCCTAGGTCTCTCATAGCTGTGTGATTTGAGGTGAGTTCCTTAACCTTGATGAAGTTTTAGGAAAGTTCTTTAACTCAAGTTTCCTTATCTGTTAAATAGGAAGAGCAAATCAATCTCCTAGGATTTATGTGAAGATTAATTATGATCGTTAATCCTGAATTAATATCCCTCAGTGCTTTGAAACAGTATCTGCCACATAGGACTCTGCAAGTTGTTACATATTATCATTATCGTCTTTATTTTTATTTTGAGTGGTATATGGGCACGTGTGCTCGCCAGAAAGACAGAGAGAGACAGAGAGACAGAAAGCAAGAAATCACCCCTCCCCCAGGGTGGATGGCCACGCCGCAATCCCTTCTCCATTCTCTCGGGATCTTGGGCACGCACGCACGCACGGCGTAAGTTTAAGCCGCCAGGTCCGGGACTCAAACCGCAGTTGACTACATGGGAGTCCAGCGACATAGCCATTACGCTAACTGCTGGCTTATTCACCCCCCCCCCGGGGGGCTTGCTAAAATTCAGATTGCTGGACCTGGCCTGTAACCTAATGGTTAAGGGATCCCACTTGGCCAATTAAAGCCCCAGCGTTTTGAAAAACATGCTATGCATGCGGGCATGTCCAGAGTCCTGACAGGATGCAGAAATAGAGGAGAAGGGATTGTGGCGTGACCATGTCCCATTGAGGAGTGCTTTCTACCTCCTCCTCTCTCTGGCTAGTGCACACATCTTCTGGCAACCAAAAAACACATTTTGCTGGACCAGACTTCCAGGATTTCTGATTCCATAGATTTTATACGAGGCCTGAGAATATGCATTCCTAACAAGTTTTCATGTTATGCTAATGCTGCTGGTCTGAGAACCATGGCCCTAGAGAATGGTGAGATTTGCAACGTGGGTAACAGACTGTCTGCTTTGGTGTTGTGACAGAGCACTTGAAGCAGCAGCAAGATTCATGCACGGTGTTGAGTGAGACTACAGCAAGTGATCCCAGCATCAGCGCAAATGGTAAGCCAACTAGCTAGATCTTTTCCTGGGTTTTTGCTGTAGCACTGTGTTTGGCAGCACTATGATACATATGGGAAGTGCGACTTTGAGGTCAGGCTTGACTGCACTCTAATTCTTACTCCACTCGTTATTTTCATGTGACAAACTGTTTCTGAGCCTCAGTCATCCTCATCTGTAAAATGAGGATGATTCTGATCTCATCACAGATACACAGTGCCTGATACATTGTAAACTATTTGGCAAGCCTCAGTCCCCTTCACTTTATAGGATTGCTGGCAGGATGTTCAGAGCATATGCAGCATGTGTAAAATGCTTGGCATACATTAAAGGCTACATCCCTTTCCCACCCAAATTCTTTCCCAAAAAACATAGAAACATCAAACAAGAGAGAATAAAATAGTCCCCTCAAAATAAATTTGTACAGTTTGTTTTCAGGGCCTCTCATCTCTTTTATGAGCCCTTTCTTTCTCCTGCCTCCTCTGCTATTCTTGAGCCTTGGCACAGGCAAGGTTTCCTGTAGCTTCATCTGGCACCAAGAGCTCCCAAGACCCCAGAAGCAGCTGCTGTGAATACGGGCACCCTGCTGACACCACCTGGCCCCCTGCTCTCATGGGAAGAGAGGAGCTAGTTCATGGCCTTTCTCAGGAGCCTCTGATTGTCATTAATGTTTGTACTTGTTTAAGACAGGATTTCTCAAGAAATTTTTTTGTTTGTTTTAATAAAGTTAATTCTTCCCATTGTTTTTAGATCAAAGGTGCTTAGAAGAACAAGAAACTGATAGTAAAAAAGAAGATAGCAATGTACTTTGGATCAAAGAATCTGAGGATCTATGCGAAGATACAGAGAGGTAGCAGAAAAGGCTGGACTTTTGAATTTAAAACTTGTATTAGTTTGTTTTAGTGTTTTTCTAAAATTGACAAATAGGGAAAACAATGTTTTTTCCTCATAATATCTTAGTCGTGCCTGTTTCTTTTTTTTAAATTTTTTTTATAGACCACAGATTAGTTTATTTTTAACACCCATCAAGCCATGAATTCATAGGGAATAGGTTCCAGTAGCTCAGGCTCCTTTCCATTGGTTCTCACAAAGTGTGCTTCTCTGGATGGAGCAGGCTGGCGCTTTAGTTGAACCCAGGTCCCTTTCTCTTTGGCTTCTTTCTTTTGTGGGTCATTTTCCTTCACACATTTTAGGAAGCTATCTCTGCTCTTAGAATGTTTAATATGCTCAATATGCACATTGATTCTCTTGGCAATAATCTTGCCCTTAACTTGTTTGTTCACAACAATGCCAACAGCATGCTCTGGGTAACATTGTAGACTCTTCCAGTTTTCCCATGGTAACATTTGTGGGGTATTCCTTTTTGAACAGTACCCCTTCCCTTAATGTCTACAATATCACCTTTCTTGTAGATTCACATATATGTTGCCAAAGGAGCAACTCCATGTTTTCTAAAAGGCCTAGAGAACATATATCGGGTGCCTCTCCTCTTTTCCTTTGTGTTTTTCATTTTGGTTAATCTTTCCCTTTGTGTTCGTCATTTTGGTTAATTACTGGAAGATGGCGGTTCCGGCCAAAAAGTAGTGCCTGTTTCTAAAAGGTTATTTTACTTTTAAAAAATGTTCACCTGTGATAAAATAGTTTGCCATCTTAATCTTTTTAAGTGTACAGTTCAGTAGCATTAGTATTACACATTGTTGCACAACCAACCTCCAGAACTTTTTCTTTTTGCAAAATGAAACCCTATGTCCTTTAAACAGTTCCCCACTTCCCCTTCTCTCCAGCACTTGACAATAATCAGTTCTTCTTTCTGTTTCTGTGAGTTTGACTATTCTTGATGCTTCATATTCATATAAATGAAGTCATACATATTTGTGGCTGGGCTTATTTAACATAGCATAACATCTTCAAAAATCATTGTAGCATGTGTTTGGATTTCTTTCATTTCAAAGACCGAGTCACATTCTGTGGTACATATATACCACATTTTGTTTATCCAGTCACCTGTCAATGGGCATTTATGTTGCTTCCACCTTTTGGCTATTGAGAATAATGCTACTATGAACATGAGTGTCCAAGTATCTCTGAGGCTCTGCTTTCAGTTCTTTTGGGTATATATCCAGAAATGATATTATTGGATTATACGGTAATTCTATTTTTAATTTTTTTGAAGACGTGCCATACTGATTTTTTTTTTTTTGAGAGTTTTGCTATAGGGAACGTGGGCTTGCCAGAGAGACAGAGAAATAGAAAATTGCAATCCCTTTTTCTCCATTCTCCTCTCAGAATTTTGGGCACACTCTCATGCCCCTGGAAGGAGTTTCAAGCCACTGGGTCAGGGACTCAAACCATGGTTAGCCATGTGGGAATCCAGAGCCTTAACCACTATGCTACCTGCCAGCCCCATTGCTACATCATTTTACATTCTCTCTCTCTCTTTTTTTTAGAGATTTTTACTAAAGGGCACATATTTTCATCAGAGAGAAAGAAAGCAATAAATCTCTCCCGCAGGGGGGATGGCCACGCTGTAAACCCTTCTCCTCCATTCTCCTCTCGAGATCTTGGGCACACGTGCACATGTGCCCGGTGTGACTTTTATTTATTTATTTTAAAAAATATTTATTTACTTAATTTAATTAATTTGTTATTATTATTCACTTTGGCTAGAGAGAAATAAGAGAGAAAAAAGCAAGAAAGCAAGCTGCCAGGTCTAGGACTTGAACCACAGTCAGCCATGTGGGAGCCCAATGTCTTAACTACCATGCCACCTGCCGGCTCTTCCAGCATGATTTTTTTTTTAAGAATTATTTTATTTAACTTTATTTATTTATTTTCATTTGACCAGAGAGAGATGGAGTGAGAGAGATAGAGAAAATGAGAAAGCAAGCCACCAGGCCCAAGACTCAAACCGGGGTCGGCCATGTGAGAGTCCAGCGCCCTTAACCACCACACCATCTGCTGGCCCCTACCAGCATGAGCTTTTTAAGCTGCCTGGTCCAGGACTCAAACCATGGTCAAGTATGTGGGTATTCAGCAACATAACCATTATGCCATCTGCTGGTCCCCATTTTACATTCTCACCAACAGTGAGCAAGTATTCCAGTATCTCCATATCTTCCAATACTTGTTATTTTCTTCCTTTTTTGGTTATATGTGTGTACATACACACATACACATACATACATATTTATTTTTATATACACATATACATTTATATACATATATGTTTATATGTATGTGTGTATGTGTATGAAACACACTTAGTAATAGCCATCCTAGTGGGTGTAAGGTGTTACCTCATTTTGATTTTTTGTTTGTTTAAAACAGCATCTTACTATGTCACAGTCCTCTTGCCTCAGCCTCCCAGCTAGTGCATACCACCATGCCCAGCTCTTTTTCAGACAGGGTCTCCCCATGTTGCCCAGGCCAGCCTCAAGCTTGTGACCTTTCTTCCTTAGTCTCCTGACTCCTGGGATTATAGGTGCAAGCCACCATGTGCAGCCTTTAAGTTGCACCAGGAATTGAACCCAAGTCTCTCATGTAGTCCCAGCCTACAGAACACATCTTAACAGTGTGCACCACCATGACTGGACCCTCATTGTGACTCCGACTTGTAGTTCCCTAATGATTAGTGATGCTGAACATCTTTATTTTTTCTTTCCTTTTGTGAGAGATTTTTGCTATAGAGCATGTGTGCTTATCAGAGAGACAGAAAGCAAGAAATCACCCCTCAGGGGAGATGGCCATGCCACAATCACAATCCCTTCTCTTCTGCTCTTCTCCTGGGATTCTGGGCACTCGTGCACATGCACCTGGCGTGAGTTTAAAGCTGCAAGGTCTGAGACTTGAACCACAGTTGGCCACGTGGAAGTCCAGCACCTTAAATGCTACGCCATCTGCTGGCCTTGCTGAAGATGTTTTCATATGCTCGTTGACCAACTGTATATCTTCTTCAAATAAATGTCTTATTTGAGGGGCAGGGGGCATTGTGGTTAAGGTGCTGGACTCCCACATGGCCGACCATGGTTTGAGATCTGGACTGGCAGTCTGCTTTCTTACTTTCCCTCTCTCTCTGTCTCTCTCTAGTCAAATTGAAAATAATAATAATAAATAAAATTAAATAAGTAATTATTAAAAAGGAGAGATGTCTATTTGAGTTCTCTGCCTTTTTTTCTTTTTTCCTCATTTGTTATCATAACCTTTTTATGTTACATTGAATCGCATATATCTTTACAGTGTATTACATTTCTTTTTCCAGCATGATTACCATGCATATCAGTCAAGACAAAGACATTACTATCCACATCATCATCAAATAACTTTTCATCATTTTTTCCCCATATTTTATTGTCTCACTAAAGATCTTAATTAATTTAAAGACTTTCAATAGCAAGTATAGTTGATATGTACATGTTTATGAATTCATGTCTGACTTTAGGTGTGAACCTCAGTAAAGTGAACATACCATAAAGTAGCATCTTGCTGTGGCTATATAGCTTACTGCAGTTATTAAATAGGTATTAAAAGGTATTTTTTAATGCATTTTTTAAAATGGGAATAATACTTTTTTAAGAATTATTTTATTTATCTTTATTAAATTTGACCAGAGAGAGACAGTGAGAGAGAAAGAGAGAGATAGAGAAAGATGGAAAGTGAGAAAGCAAGCCACCAGGCCTAGGACTCAAACTGCAGTCAGCCACCTGGGAGTCCAGCGCCCTTAACCACCACGCCACCTGCCAGCCCCTTTTTAGTGCATTTTTTAATTTCAAAAAAAAAGTTTAGTTTTAATAGGTCAAAATCAAAAAGCGTTAAGAGAAATTTGCCTAAAACTTAAAGCCAGGAAAAAGGTTAGGATTCAGTTCAAATAGTAGGTAGATGAACCTATCAGCAGTTCAAGAGAAGACAAAAATCCTTAAATATGGAAATCAGAGCATCGAAGAAAATCAGTAATGCTTTAGTCTAAAGTCAAAAAAGTCTATCTCATTAGTTCAGGCTCACATAATCTCTCTTGAATTGAATTTGCATTGTTACTGTGGTCTGATCTTTCTATTCAAACTCTGGAAGTTAACATTCAACTCTGGACTTGTCCCTACTATTAGGCTGGACATTCTTTTGGTTGTTTCTTGTACTCTTATTTCTGTGTGTCCAAGTTCTCTGCCTTTTAAAAAAATATTTGCAATAGGGTGCATGTACTTGCCAGAGACAGAGGAAAAGTGAGATGTCACTCTCTGGAGGGGGTATGGCCATGCCACAGTCCCTTTTCCTCCATTCTCCTCTTGGGATTTTAGGCACATATGCACCCAGTGTATTTTTCAAGTCACCAGGTCCAGAACTTGAACCACGTAGTGAGCCATGTGGGATCCAGTGGCCTAACCACCTCGCCACTTACTGGCATCTCTGCCCATTTAAAAAACATTTTTCCCCCCAAGTTTTTTTTTTGCAGTTATTTTTGGGTTTGTTTTTACTTCTTTTTATTTATTTATTTAGAGCAAACTGAGGTTTCAACTTCTTTTTTTTTTTTTTTTTTTTTTTTTTGGGGGTGT
>NW_006159921.1:1453840-1456204 GCF_000334495.1 Tupaia belangeri chinensis
CAGACAGAGAGAGACATAGAGACAGAAAGCGAGAAATCACCCCCCAGGGGGGATGGTCACGCCGCAGTCTCTTCTCCTCCATTCTCCTCTCGGGATCTTGGGCACGCACGCACACGCGCCCGGCGTGAGTTTTAAGCCACCGGGTCCGGGACGCGAACCGCGGTCGACCACGTGGGAGTCCAGCGACATAGCCATTACGCTAAATGCTGGTTCCCTAGGTTTCAACTTCTTTGAAAACATTTAAGTTAAAGCCTTTGGAAGATAACTTTTATATTTTTTCAGCCAATGAGACAAACTGGAGGCAGTCATATAGACAGTTCAGTCTACAAGTACAGCATTGCCTCAGGAAACCTATCCTGTCCCTGATTGGTGCGCCCCTTTATCTGTGTTGTAATGTAAACCACTTTAGCTCACCTCTTTTGCCTCTTGACTTCTTGCCTTGTTTTGAACTCTTATTTATGGTCGGGAGTAGGGTGAGTGAGTCACACTCCTTGGACAAAAAATGGAAGGAGGGGGAACCAGCAGTTAGCGTGATGGCTATGTCGCTGGACTCCCACGTAGTCGACCGCGGTTCGCGTCCCGGACCCGGTGGCTTAAAACTCACGCCGGGCGCTTGTGCGTGCAGTGCCCAAGATCCTGAGAGGAGAATGGAGGAGAAGGGATTGTGGAGTGACCATTCCCTCTGGGGGGTTATTTCTCGCTTTCTGTCTCTCTGTCTCTCTCTGTCTGTCTGGCGAGCACATGCACCCTATAGCGAAAAATCTCTCCAAAAAAAAAAAAAAAAGGAAGGAGGAACACCAAAAATCTCAGTAGTTAAGATAAATAATATTTTAATGCAATATATGTGTTTTTTTTAAATCATTTTATTTATTTCTTTCATGAGAGAGGTAGACACAGAGAGAGACCCCAGCTGGGTCTTCATGCCACAGTACTGCCCCATGTTTCAGCTAGCCAGGATCATGGATGGGCAAGGGTGCATACCCAGCATGCACCTCAAGACCTGGATACCAACCAGATGGCCTCCACATCACAGAATGTCAAACTCCTGTGATAGACTTTTTAACACAATATTTTAAAAATCAAATTTAATGCAGAGGGGACCAGCAGTTAGCGTAATGGCTATGTCGCTGGACTCCCATGTAGTCGACTGTGGTTCGTGTCCCGGACCCAGTGGCTTAAACTCACGCCGGGCGCGTGTGCATGCGTGCCCAAGATCCCGAGAGGAGAATGGAGGAGAAGAGACTGCGGCGTGACCATCCCCCCTGGGGGGTGATTTCTCACTTTCTATCTCTCTGTCTGTCTGGCGAGCACACGCACCCTATAGCAAAAACAAACTCTCCAAAAAAAAAAAAAAAGAAATCAAATTTAATGCAAACAGGAAAAATCCATGATGAACAAAATATTTAAATTTTTTTTTTTTTGAGAGATTTTCACTGTAGGGCGCGTGCGCTCGCCAGACAGACAGAGAGAGACATAGAGACAGAAAGCGAGAAATCACCCCCCAGGGGGGATGGTCACGCCGTAATCCCTTCTCCTCCATTCTCCTCTCGGGATCTTGGGCACGCACGCACACGCGCCCAGCGTGAGTTTTAAGCCACCGGGTCCGGGACACGAACCGCGGTCAACTACGTGGGAGTCCAGCGACATAGCCATTACGCTAATTGCTGGTTCCCCAACATATTTAAATTTTAAAGACAGGATCTGGGTTTGTACTTGTACCATTTGTCTCATCCTAATTCTGGCCCTGTGGATCCTTTCGGAAGCCATCCTAAATGCTCTTTGCCACAAATGACAAAAAAATCCATCATGTTTAGAGGACTTGGTCTCACTTAACAAGAAGTCCCCAGGTAGCAGGGCATGGCTAATATACCAACGGAAAGATGCCACCACAGAACCTTTGATCTTGCTCTACTGCCTGTAGCATCTTGGTCTTTGATCTTAGTCTTGTCATCTCCTGGTTGTAAGATGGGTGCTATCCACACACCAGCCAGAGATACTGGCCCCCAGTGGGGCCAGTAGATGGTGTAGCAGTTATGTTGCTGGACTCCCACATGACAGACTGTGGTTCAAGTCCCAGATCCAGTGGCATGAAAATTATGCCAGGCGCATGTGCGTACATGGCCAAGATCCTGGGAAGAGAATGAAGGAGAAGGGATTGCAGCGTGGCCATCCTCCTCGGGGTGATTTCTCATTTTCCCTCTCACTGTCTCCCCTCTACCACAGCAAAAACATGCCCTGAGATAAAAACCTCTTTTTTTAAAAAAAAAAAAAAAAAAAAAGGCGAGATTGGCCAAAGGAATATATTAGCTGACTCTGCCTCTTTTTATCCAGAAAGCTTAAACTTATCCAGAAACTCTTCTCAGC
>NW_006159921.1:1456244-1471672 GCF_000334495.1 Tupaia belangeri chinensis
AGGAAGGGTCCACTTACATGTCATTGGCCAAACTGTGAGGCATGACCATGCTCAGATATGAGGGAGACGAGAAATGGAGTTTTTATCTCTCTGTTTGCTGTACAAGAACATGATAAGGGAGGAGAGTGTCATAAATAACTTTGGGGTAGTAAATCCAGTATCACACTCTTAAAGGGCTGTTATTTTCCATAAAGAAGGGAAGAGAGAGCTGGAAAGGAGGGATCTGGGAAATAGAGGAGGAGACTAGAACCCTGTGACTTGAGAGGAAAGTGCTAAGAGGGTTTTGGGGGGGAGACATAGGAAACAACAAGGCAAATAGGGGAAGACAATTCTTTTTTAATTGCCAGGGTGTATATATCCTCTAAGGAAAGAGAAACTACCCCTCAGCGAGGCCTGGCCACACCACAGTCCTTTTTCGTTCATTTTTCTATCCTGTCAGGATCATGTACTCAGTCACTCAAGCACCTAGAGCGTTTTTCAAGCTTCCAGGGCCAGGATTCAAACTATGGTTAGTCATGCAGGATTGAGTTCCCCATGCACACAGTTCAACTGCTGTACTATGGGGCTAGCCTAACAAATTATATTTTTATATATATATATATATTTTGCCATAGGACACATGCACTTCCTGGAGAGAAACAGAAAGAGAAGGAAAGTGAGAAATCACCCGCCCAGGAGAATGGCCACACTGCAGTCCCTTCTCCTCTGTTCTCTTGGGATTTGGGGCATGCATGCATATGTGCCTGGTATGATTCTCAAGCTGCCGGGTCGAGGACTTGAATCATAGCCAGTCACATGTGAATTCAGTGCCTCAACCCCACACCACCTGCTGGCTCCCAACCCTAACTAAACTGATTTATTTATTTATTTTATTGGATATATTTTTAAAAGAATTATTTATTTATTTAATTCCATTTGTTATTATTTTTTAACTTAACCAGAGACAGAGAGAGAGAAAGGGAAAGCAAGAAGCAAGCCACCAGGTACGGGACTTGAACTGCAGCCAGCCATATGGGAATCCAGCGTCCTCAACCTCCGTGCCACCTTCCAGCCCCCGTAAAAACGATTTTTTAAGAATTATTTAATTTATTTTATTCATTGTCATTATTTTATTTTATTGAAGTTGACCATAGAGAGACAGAGAGAGAGAAAAAAAATGAGAAAGCAAGCTGCCAGGTCCAGGACTCAAACCATGGTCAGCCATGTGGGGGTCTGGCCACCTTCACCACCATGCCACCTGCCAGATCCCTAAAAAAATTTTAAGAGAAGTTTTAGAAACCTTTTGTCTTGGGACCAGCAGATGGCATCACAGTTACATCACTGAACTCCCATGTAGTCAACTGTTAGTTTGAGTCCCAGACCTGGTGGCTTAAAACTCATGGCAGGCATGTGTGCATGCATGCCCAAAATCCAGAGAGAATGGAGAAGAAGGGATTGTGGTATGGGCATCCCCCTGGCAGGTGATTTCTCACTTTCTCTCTGTCTCTCTGACAAGTGCACAGGCCCTATAGCAAAAATCTCTCTCTTGAAAAAAAAAAAGAAAGGACCAACAGCTAGCATAATGGCTATGTCGCTGGACTCCCATGTAGTTGACCACAGTTCTAGTCCCAGACCTGGTGGCTTAAATTCACGCCAGGCTCATGTGCGTGCATGCCCAAGATCCCGAGAGGAGAATGGAGGAGAAGGGATTGCGTAGTGGCCATCCCCTCTGGGGGGTGATTTCTCGTTTTCTGTCTGTCTGTCTCTCTCTGTCTTTCCGGCGAGCTCACACACCCTATAGCAAAAAACCTCTCAAAAAAAAAAGAAAGAAAAAAAAGAAACTTTTTGTCTGTATTGTGTGCTGTAATTCCATCCTTTCATCTCCTCAAAACACCTTCAGTAAAAATCTGCACCATGGGGCTGGCAGGTGGCACTGATTGGGATGCTGGACTCCCACATGGCTGACCACCGTTCAAGTCCTGGACCTGGAGGCTTGCTTTCTCTCTCCCTCTGTCTCTCTGGTCAAATTTAAAAAATAATAAAAATAAATGAAATTAATTCTTAAAAAAATCTGCACCATTTTTTAAGACACTAGAAGCGTTGCTCAAGAAGGCCAAGTAGTATTTGGTTGGATAAACGTAAAGTTTTTTGCACATGATCAAAAGTTACCTACTGTTAATTGTCTCTTCTTTTCCAAAGTACTGGCGACAGATAGATGCTCTTTGGATTCTCAGTCATTTCAGTGCTATGAACTCTCAGTCTTGGTTACGTCGCTGGACTCCCACGTAGTTGACCGCGGTTCGAGTCCCAGACCTGGCAACTTAAAACTCATGCTGGGCACATGTGCATGCATGCCCAAAATTCTGAGAGGAGAATGGAGAAGGGATTGTGGCATGGCCATTCCCCGAGGGGTGATTTCTCTCTTCCTTTCATCTCCTCAAAACACCTTCAGTAAAAATCTGCACCATGGGGCTGGCAGGTGGCACTGATTGGGATGCTGGACTCCCACATGGCTGACCACCGTTCAAGTCCTGGACCTGGAGGCTTGCTTTCTCTCTCCCTCTGTCTCTCTGGTCAAATTTAAAAAATAATAAAAATAAATGAAATTAATTCTTAAAAAAATCTGCACCATTTTTTAAGACACTAGAAGCGTTGCTCAAGAAGGCCAAGTAGTATTTGGTTGGATAAACGTAAAGTTTTTTGCACATGATCAAAAGTTACCTACTGTTAATTGTCTCTTCTTTTCCAAAGTACTGGCGACAGATAGATGCTCTTTGGATTCTCAGTCATTTCAGTGCTATGAACTCTCAGTCTTGGTTACGTCGCTGGACTCCCACGTAGTTGACCGCGGTTCGAGTCCCAGACCTGGCAACTTAAAACTCATGCTGGGCACATGTGCATGCATGCCCAAAATTCTGAGAGGAGAATGGAGAAGGGATTGTGGCATGGCCATTCCCCGAGGGGTGATTTCTCTCTTTCTGTTCCTCTGTCTCTCCAGTGAGCGCACAGGACCGATAGCAAAAATCTCTCTAAAACAACAACAAACCACTCTGTATCTTCTAGCTTCAGAGGTAATTCTTAGTCAGAAAAATGTATAGGATGGCCTAGCCATTGTGACACAGGGAGTAGCGTACTAGGTTGGACTGTAGGACTGGGAACCACATAGTGATCACAGTTTGAATTTCTGGCATGGTCTGCTTAAAAATGCATGGTACTGGCATGTGTGGGAGTACTCAAAATACAACTGGCTAAAAGCAGGAAGGGGATCATAGCATGGTCAGACCCTGTAGAGGGTACTCCTCTTTGTCTCTCATATGCACACGCTTGTGCTCTATAATGAATAAAGAAAATAATACTTTTATTTTAAAAAAATGTAGAAAAGTATGTACAGTAATAGCATCAGATAGAAACTGACTTAATGACCTAGAATTGAGACAGAGTCTAGCATTGGACTTTTGGAGGGAGTGATCTCATGGGTCTGACGGCTTTTTGTCAAGAGTCTAAAAGACTGTTTTGGTGTACACAATCTCAGTGCACTCTCATTTTCTTATGTATATAGTGAAAGCACAGATTTTACAATCCCTCCTCATTCTAACGTGTTTTGCTTCCTTGTCAAGGAAGAGGAGAAATGACTGTTTCCATTCTCTTCACTTGCCCTTGGACAGAGCTCATTCTACTCTCGATGAGGACCTGGAAAGATGGCTGCAGCTGCCTGAGGAGAGGTTGGAGCTCCAGGACCTCGCCAAGGGCTCTGCAAGGTGGTTTTTCCCCATGAGGGGATCATGTTCTTCTTTTTCTGGAAGTGGGGCTAGATCTTAGACTCCTTGGAGAATGCACATCTGGTGATGGCATGACACTGTAGATAAGCCAGCCCTGACTCCGTCTGCATTCTCCATTTGCTTCTGGTCCTCGAAACACTCACACTGCTCGAGATATTGATTAGCAGATGGGTATCGGAATAAGATGAGAAGTCTTAGATTGCTGTGTGTTGGCTCTGCCACCTTCAGCATTTTCATGTCATTGAATTAAATCAGGAAGTATCAAATTCCTAGATAACACCAGTCTAGGAATGAATGCTCATGTGATGGATGATGGACTGAGAATTCAAAATGGTAATGGTCTTGACATGGTACCTTCTCTAAAGGATAAAGGTAAGAGATCAAAAAGTTTTACATCCCAAAGCATTCTTGTAGAATACAGGCAACCTGGCCCCATTGGGATTTTTTTTTTTCCTGGAGAGATTTTTGTTATAGGGTATGTGTGCTCACTGGAAAAACAGAGAGCAACAGAGAGAGAGAGAAAATGAGAAATCCTTCTTGGGATGGCCATGCTGCAGTCCCTTCTCTTTCATTCTCCTCCTGGGATTTTGGGCACACATGCACACGTACCCAGCATGAGATTGAGTCTGCCAGGTCTGGGACTCGAATCCCAGTTGATTACATGGTAGTAACCATTACACCATCTGCTGGTTCCCTGATTGGAGAGTTTTTGATTAGAAGCTCCAACTCAGTATAATTTCATTGAGGGCAGGAATAAAACTTCACTGAGGGCAGGAGGTATGTCTTATTTTTGTATGTCAGACATTTAACATGTATTTTGAAAAATGGTAAGAATTTAAGAAATTTTTCTTGAAGAAAGCACGGACAACACTGTGAGACCTCAGTCCGAAGCAGTTGCTGAAAAGATCAGTGCAGCTTTAATGCTGGATAGACAGAAATGTACTTTCCAAATGAAGGTAATACGCGAGGCAGGTAGTGTGCTGCCTAGAGCACTCCAAGGACACAATAGAGGGCTCTTTCTGGGTGTCACATTTTAAAAGACATATGAACAAGCGGAGGAGGGTGGCCACAGAAGTCAGAGGTCTGGAAACTATGTCACATGAGAACAGCTGATGGAGCTGGGGAGGCTGAGCCTGAAAAGAGCAGATGGGTGGAGAATTCGATAGCTGCCTTCGAATACCTGAAATACTGTAAAGTGAAGGGAGTCAGCTTGCTTTCCCAGGCCCCAAAGGACAGAGCTAGTGACTAGTAATTAGAGTATCTTAATTCAGGAAAGCACAAACTTTCTAATAACCACAGCTATCTGGTGGGGGAACAGCTGCCTTTACACGTACTTTAATAGCAGCTACTGCTCCTCCAGTAGAGGCCAGATGACTCTTTGGTCTTGGACATTTGGACAGAGGTAGACACAAACCCAAAGACCTTCTCCAACTCTTTTTTTCTTTAGAGAGTTTTTTTTTGTTTTTTTTTTTTTTTACTATAAGGCATGTGTACTTACCAGATAGACAGGCAGTGAGAAATCACCCCCCAGGGGAAGGCCACACTGCAATCCCTTTTCCTCCATCCTCCTCTTGGAATCTTGGGCACGCACGTGCACGCACATGCGCATACACACACACACACACACATGCCCAGCATGAATTTAAGCCTCCAGGTCTGTGACTCAAACCATGGTCAACTACATGGGAGTCCACTGACAAACATTACACTATCTGCTGGCTCCCTTCTCCAGCTCTGTATTTTTTAAAGAATTATTATTTTTGATTTAACTTTGTTTATTTAAATTTGACCAGAGAGGGACAGAGTGAGGGAGAGGGAAAGAAAGTGAGAAAACATGCAGCCAGGTCTGGGACTCAAACCGTGGTCGGCCATGTGGAGACCGATGCCCTTAACCACCACTGCCACCTGCCTACCCCTCTTCTCCCAGCTCTTGAGACTGTGATTCTATTATTGGTGAGAGATTAGGAGAGAAAACCCTTTTTCACCCTAGCTAAATTTATTATCTCTCTCATATTCCTTTTTGTCTTTTTTTTTTTTTTTTTTTTTTTTTTTTTTTTTTTTTTTTTTTTTTTTTTTTTTTTTTTTTTTTTGAGAGATTTTCGCTATAGGGAGCGGGCGCTCGCCAGACAGACAGAGAGAGACATAGAGACAGAAAGCGAGAAATCACCCCCCAGGGGGGATGGTCACGCTGCAATCCCTTCTCCTCCAGTCTCCTCTCGGGATCTTGGGCATGCACGCACACGCGCCCGGCGTGAGTTTTAAGCCACCGGGTCCGGGACGCGAACCGCGGTCCACCACGTGGGAATCCAGCGACATAGCCATTACGCTAACTGCTGATTCCCCCTTTTTTTTCTTTTTTAAATTTTGACTATCCACCAAATGAAAACAGAAGAATAATCCCCAAACAGTGTTATTTTGCTTTAGCCAGAATCTATTGAGCACTGATGGTGAGGCAAGAACTGTGCTAGGGGTGGAGCCACAAAGAGGGACACGTTTCTGTCTTCGAGTTTATAGTTGAGTTTGGGTGATGGTTTCTGCATAACGGTTTGACAAGTGAGATCTTAAATTGTGAAATACTTAGATTACTTAGATATTTCATTTTGGAGGGTTTCAGGAAGTAGAGATAAGGTAATAAAATAAATAGTGCTTTTGAAAAGGATACCAACATAAGTACTTTTTTTTTCCTCTTCGAGACAATATTGCCAGGTGGTTAAAGCTGAGCCTGAGGCAGGATGCCTGGGTCAGATCTCAGCTCTAGGACTTGGTATGTGATTCATTTCTCTGTGCCCCATTTCCTCATTACTTAAGAGGGATGGAAGAGGTAACAACCTCTTATAGTTGTTGTGAGAATTAATATATTGAAGTATCATAGCCTGTAAACCAATGCCTGGCTGATCGAGAACCCTTTGTCCATACCAGCTATTGCACATTTTCTTTGGAGTGCAATCCTCTTTCCTTGGCTAGTATGCATATGAGTTGACACCTAAAATATTTTTTTTAAAGGGAGACAAATGTCAAGGATCAAAAAGCTGATGAAAAGAAGAGAAAAGGGGAAGAAAGCATCAAGCCAGAAAGGAAATCAGAAAGCTTTTTAGGAAGTACCGAAGGTATGAGTGAATGGTTGTTTATAATGCGGTCTGCACTCCTTGGACTTTGATGAGCAAAAATGCTATTTAGAAGTTTCCCAGATGCATAATATTTCCCAGATTCATAATCTTCCTACTTTTGATCATTTTCCCCTGCACTTCAGCCCGGGCTTTCTGTCGATTGCCAATCAGTTTCATTATAAGACAATAACAACATCGAGCTCCACTCCTGAAGTAAGCCTTTAGCCAGTCTCATTATTCTCTTGCACATTGTCTGGAGAGATGTTTTGCTTCTAATTATCTCATGTCTTCAAACGTCTTTTAAATTAAGCTCACACAAATGTTGCAGAACCTAGTAAGAAACTATATTTTATGGAATTTAAATAGAGTCTACAAGTAATGTGAAAGTTATAAATTAACCTTAATTTCAAAACTACTTTGGTAGAACTCTAAGGCTTCTGATATGCCACTTACAAATGATATTCTCCTAGATTTAGGTTCCTCCTGCTTAGGAAATTAGAGATATTTAATCTTTAAATCAATAGTCCCCAACCTTTCTGGCACCAGGGACTAGTTCCATGGAAGACAATTTTTGCATAGACTGGAGTGTGGGGGTTGGTTTCAGGATGATTCAAACACATTACATTTTTTTAAAGAATTATTTATTTCATTTTATTGGCTATTATTATTATTTTTTAAATTTGATCAGACCAAGACAGAGAGAAAGGGAAAGTGAGAAAGCAAGCCACCAGGTCCGGGACTCAAGCTGCGGGCATGTGGGAATCCAGCACCCTAACCACCACGCCACCTGCTGGTCCCAAACACATTACATTTATTGTGCACTTTATTTCTGTTATTATTACATTGTAATATGTAATGAAATAGTTATACAACTCACCATAATGCATTATTTGCAGCTGCTCCCAGTGCTAGCATCACCAGCTCCACCTCAGGTCATCAGGCATTCTATTCATAAGGACCACACAGCCTAGATCCCTCACATGTGCAGTTCATGGTAGGGGTCACACTTCTATGAGGATGTAATGCTGACATTGATCTGTTATGAGGCAGAATTTAGGTGGTTAGGCAAGCAATGGGGAGCAGCTGTAAATACATATGAAGCTTCACTCACTCACCTCCCACTATGTGGCCTGGTTCTTAATATGGGGGAAGGACTTGGGCATCCCTATTTTAGGTAATCTGGTATCCTTTACACCCCTTCCTCAGTCCCTTCTCTTTCTGCCCTGCTTTTGTGCCACAAGATGCTGACCCTAGTAGACAGCATCACCTGGGCATCCTATACCAGTAGGAGACCCTGGTAGAATGTCAGAGGGTAGGAGAGAAGTTGGGGTATTACTTCCCCTCCTTGCCTACTTTGGCACCTTGTATCTGGAAGAAGTGCTGTCCCTCCACAAGCAGAGCTTCCATAAGCAGCTAGTCCTTCGCAGTTCCAGCTCTCACAGGCTCCCAGTACTGTGCCCCAGTTCTCACCCCTCAGTCCCTTCAGACTTAGGCTTCCTACTGCTGCTAGTCATTGGATGCCTGGGCCTATCTACCTGTACATACTCTGTATATCGTTACTCCATTATGGAGTCTGTTTGAACCTAGTCATGGGTACACTCTTTTTGCTCCAGAACCCGAACTGGTAACAGGGTCTAGAGTATACGGGCACTTAACTAGTACTAAATTCACTGAGAAATTAATGCAGAGACCTTGTGAATTAGTGTCATTAGTGTCCATTGCTAGGGCAGAGACTTGTGGAATGTTAGTTAGCAGGAGAAATCCATTAATATGTTTTTAGAAATATTTTACTTTTGGGGGTCAGCAGGTGGCATGGTGGTTAAAGGTGTTGGACTCCCACATGGCTGACCATGGTTCAAATCCTGGACCTGGTGGCTTTTTTTCTCTCTCTGTGTCTTTTCTGGTCAATTTAAAAATTATAATGATAAATAAAATAATTATTAAAAAAGAAAAGATTTTACTTTTGTAAAGTAAAACAAATGGTTGTAGGTAAAAGTCTACCAAACATGAATTTGCTTTTAAAAAAAAAATGAGGTTTTTTTTTTTTAAAAGAATGATTTATTTACTTTTTATTGTTATTATTTTAAATGTGCTATAGGGCATATGTGCTCACCAGAGAGAGAGAGAGAGAGAGAGAGAAAGTGAAAAAGCAAGCCGTCAGGTCCAGGACTCAAACCTCAGTTGGTCATGTGAGAGTCCAGCACCTTATCCACATTGCCACCTGCTGGCCCCTAAATGTGAATTCTGAATTCTGGTACCCCTTGACCTACAAAATAAACAGGTGAGTCAACAAGTGATGTGGTGATTAACATGCTGGATCCCACAGAGCCAACTTTGTGGTTCGAGTCCCAGACCTGGCAGCTTAAAAATCACTCTGGATATGTGTGCCTAAAATCCTGAGAGGAAAGTGGAGGAGAAGGGACTGTGGCATGGCCATCACCTCTGGGGTTTGATTTCTCACTTTCCTGCCTCTCATCTCTCTCTGGCAAGTGCATGTACCCTATAGCAAAATAATAATTATAAGGCTGTTTTATTCTTTCTCTCATTTTTTACCCAGATGAACTAAAACCCTGTTTTTGGAAGCGACTGGGTTGGTCTGAACCATCCAGGTAATGGGATATTGTTTGTACGTCAAAGTTTACTATAGACAACAGAAACAAACTTAAAACATTTACCAGTGTCTAAATAAATATGAGCGACCAAGACTTGAATTCAGAAAAAGTTGTTTCAGATTTAGCATGTCAATGCTTATTGTTATCATAGGTGATATTAATGCCAACTTTGATTAAGTAAGTGGTAGAGTCAGCACGAGAAGAGTTTTGATATATAAGGAATACAGAAGATGTTGCTCAGTTGCTTTGTGGTCATCTTGCATTTTCCTGATACTATGGATCATGATCTTCTTTGATTATAAAGACCAAACTCTGTTTCCCTTGGATTCCATTGAATAAGATGATGTTGTTTGTGTCTTTTAAAAACATACACACTAACTCAAAACTCCCTTTTTTTGTTTCTTAACAAACACGGGCACAGGATAATTGTGTTGGATCAGAGTGACTTGTCAGACTGACTGGAACTGGATCATAGATGGACCCTTGGCCTGAGTTCGAACATCCGGGTTGTGAGGGCCTTTCTTCTCTCATCTCCTTCAGTTGCCCTCTCATCTCCTTCAGGCAGCAGTTCCAGTTCCATAACTCACGTTTTGTTCAGCTGCCACAGGAGATAGTTTGACCCTGTCTGTTGGCAGCATATTTAACTATGTGTTTTCAGTCAGATTTCTGAAAAGTGAAAAGTAGTTTTGATTATAAAAATTTCTTACTGTGACTAGAATGGTTTTAGGTTTTGTTGATGTAAATTTTCAAGAACTTTAATTCATGTTAAATAATAAAATGTTTATTTTTTAACAGTTAGATTTCTGCTGTGTAAGATATATTTCTGTGTTTTCAAGTTATTGGGAGTCAGTTGAGAGGAACAGCTTCCCAAAGAGGTTTAATTTCTTTTTATTTTATTTATTATTATTTCTTATTTTATTTTAATTTATTATTATTATTATTATTTTCAAGTTTGCTATAAGGCACATGTGATCACCACAGAGAAACAGAAAGAGAGAGAGGAGAAGTGAGAAAGCAAGCTGCCAGACCTGGGACTTGAACTGTGGTCGACCATGTGGGAGTCCAGTGCCTTAACCACCAGGCCACCTGCTGGGTCCGAGGTTTCAATTTCTGTTATAAAGTTTGACAAATAGGTAGCTCCTGCTACCACCAATCATAAATATATTGATGTACTGGTTACCATTTAAAAAATATTTATTTCATTTCATTTATTGTTATTATTTTTCAATTTGCTACAGGGCACATGTGCTCATCAGAGAGAGAGAGAGGGAAAGTGAGAAAGCAACCCCCCAGATCCTGGACTCAAACCATGGTCAGCCCTGTGGGAGTTCAGCACCTTAACCACCACACTACCTGCTGGCCCTCAGTCATCCCTGTTTTATGGCAGAAATACTACTTGTTCACTTGACCAGGATTGTAATATTCTATTCCAGCTAAAATCTGCTTACTCAATGAAAGTATAAGTACAATTCTAGGATTTTTTTCTTTTTATGTATCATCAGTATTATTTAAGAATTATTTGTTTTATTTATTATTATTATTATTTAATTTATTATTTTAAAAATTTGAGAGAGAAAGGGTAAGTGAGAAAGCAAAGCATCAGGTCCGGGGATTGAACCATGATCGGCCATGTGGGTGCCCAATGCTCCAACTACCACACGACCTGCTGGGTCTGTTATTATTTTAATTTGCCGTAGAGTATGTGCACACACTAAAGAGACAGAGAGAGAGAGAAAGTGAGAAAGCACACCAATAGATCTGGGACTTGAACTCTGATCTGCCACGTGGGAGTACAGTACCTCAAGCACTATGCCACCTACTGACCCCATAAAATTTTATTTTATTACAGTAATAACACTTAACATGGATTTACCCTCTTAACAGGTTTTTAAATGTATAATACAGTATTTTATCTGTAGGCACAATTATTTACATTGAATCTCTAGAACTTCTTCATCTGTTTTTCTTTATTTTTTATAATTTTTTTTGTGTTTCTTAAATAATGTTTTGCTTCTTTTACCTCTCTTTTTTTTTTTTTTTTTTTAAAGAGGTTTTTGCTATAGGGTGTGTGCACTTGCCAGAAAGACAGAGACAGACAGAAAGTGAGAAATCACCCCCCAGGGGGGATGGCCACAGCGCAATCCCTTTTCCTCCATTCTCCTCTTGGGATCTTGGGCACACACGCATACGCACCTGGTGTGAGTTTAAACTACTGGGTCCAACACTTGAACCGCGGTCGACTACATGGGAGTCCAGCAACATAGCCATTACTCCAACTGCTGGTCCCTCTTTTTCCTCTTAATTCCCTTCCTCTCACCCTTCCCATTTTTCCACCCTCCTCCCACACTGTCTACAGTAGCCACAGTTGTCCTCCATGCTTTTATATCTTCCCAGTCTTTCAGTTTCTGCCATAGAGTACTGATATTTGGTGTATGTTGACTAGGGACATACAACTAGGATTTTTTTTTTTTGGAGAGGTTGTTTTTTATTTTTTATTTATTTATTTAGTTTGCTATAGGGTGCCAGACAGACAGAGAGAGACAGAGATAGAAAGCGAGAAATCACCCCCCAGGGGGGATGGCCACACCACAATCCCTTCTCCTCCATTCTCCTCTTGGGATCTTGGGCACACACGCACACGCGCCCAGCATGAGTTTAAGCCACCGGGTCCGGGACTTGAACTGCAGTCGACTATGTGGGAGTCCAGCGACATAGCCATTACGCTAACTGCTGGTCCCCAACTAGGATATTTTTTATTTTGAACTCTTTATGTTGAACAGACATCATACCTGAATATTTTGGATCATGCACCTTACATTGTGAAAGTATAGTAAGATGAAGAGCACTTTTTCTCTAATTCACTTTTTTGTGTGGTGTGATGGTGGGCCACATGCATATGTGTATGTAGCCTGGATTTGTTTGTTTGTTTGTTTGCTATAGGGTATGTGCACTCGCTGGGACAATGGCCATGCCTCAATCCCTTTTCCTTCATTTTCCTCTTGGGATTTTGAGCACATGCACTTGGTGTGTTTTTCAGGCTTTAGGTATCAACTTGAACTGCGCAGTCAGCCATGTGGGATCCAACTGCATTAGCCACCATGCCTCTAGCTGGCTAGAGCCTCAAGGTTATAAGAACATTTTTTTTTAAAAGAGAGATTTGTGCTATAGGTTGCGTGCACTTGTCAGAGAAACAGAGATAGAAAGGGAGAAATCACCCCCCCGGTGGATGTGGCCACCCCTCAATCGCTTCTCCTTCATTTTCCTCTTGGGATTTTGGGCATGCATGCACACGCTCCTGAGTTTCAAGCCACTGGTTCCAGGACTTGAACCACAGTCAACCATGTGGGAGCTCAGCAATGTAACCATTATTCCATATGCTGGTCCTGAAAACCTTCTTTTTTTTTTTTTTTTTTGAGTTTTTTGTTTGTTTGTTTGTTTTGTTTTGTTTGTTTGTTTGTTTGTTGCTATAGGGCGCGTGCGCTCGCCAGAAAGACAGAGAGAGACAGAGAGACAGAAAGTGAGAAATCACCCCCCAGGGGGGACAGCTACGCCACAATCCCTTCTCCATTCTCCTCTTGGGATCTTGGGCACGCATGCACATGTGCCCAGCGTGAGTTTTAAGCCACTGGGTCCAGGACACGGACCGCGGTCGACTACATGGGAGTCCAGCGACATAGCCATTACTCTAACTGCTGGTCCTGCATTGTATTCTTTCTTGTGAGTGTCAAGTCTGTTGTCGGTGAAAACTGAATACTTTCTATTGTGGATGATCATATTCATACTTCTTAGCTCCCAGAAATTTTACCTTACACAGATAAAATGGAAAGGTACAAATCTGTTTGATCATTTTACAGCAAGCAAACAGTTGCTTGCCCTTGTATTCAGAGGAAAATCACCGGAAAATAAGTTATTCAGTTGTCAGAAAAGTCGTGCATATTTTTCTGTGTTTTTCTATGCAAAAACGCATCATGACTTTTCCAACAACCCGATAGTTTACAAATAATCCCATGTGTAAGAAATTTTGGGGGATACAGAAACTTGCAATTCACAGTCCTCCTCTCAAAAAACTTATTTTAATTGATGAGATAAAACCAACATACATAAAAATGTAAGGACTAGACCAACCCCATTGCTTAGTGATTGATTAAGGGAGCTAGATCCTGTACAGTTGACTAAGGTTTGAATCTTAGCCCCTGGCAGCTTGAAAAGCCCTCAGGGCACATATGTGTGTGTGCCCATAATCCCAACAAGATGGAGAAAGAGGGGAAAGGGATTGCAGCATGATCAGACCCCAATGAGGGGATGTTTTCTTTCTTCTCTCTGTCTCTTCTATCTTTCTCTGGCATGCACATGTGCCCTTTGACAAAAAAGCAAACAAAAACCATAATACTCCCCCCCCCCCAGGATATTGTTTTTCACCTAACTGACTGCAAAGCAGAAGAATATTGGTAATATCTATGGTTGGGTAGAGTACAGAGAACAGACATCTTTATTCACTGTGTTGGAAGTATAAATTGGTACCACTTATCTGAAAGGATGTTTGTCCATAAATATTTTAAATGAATGTTTTTGATCTAGAACCTTTTAAAATTTTTTAAATGAATTGTTTTAATTTTATTATTATTATTATTATTATTTAATTTGACCAGATAGAGACAGAGAGAAAGAGGGTAGGAAAGTGAGAAAGCTATAGCTGTCAGGTCAAGAACTCAAACTATGGTTAACCATGTGAGAGCCCAGTGATTTAAGTACTGCATCATCTGCCAGCCCCAATCCAGAACTTCTACTGAGACCAATACTTCACAAGTTTATTTTATATGTATGAATCTCTTGGAGCTTTTGTTAAAATATAGATTCTGGTTGAGTAGGGGTCTCAAGTTTCTGCATTCCTAATAAGTTCCTGGGTGGTACTGCTGCTACTTGGCCTGTGGATCACAATTTGAATGGAGAGGATTTAGAAGACTTTATACTAAACCAGTGCTTCTTAGCGTTCATTGCACATTAGAACCATCTTGTGCCTTGCCTCCAGATTATCCCATTTATTTCATCTGAGCTGGCATGAGCGTTTAAAAGCTCTCCAAGTGATTCTAATGTTCAGGAAGATTGAGAACTATTTCCCTAAAGAGAAAATTGGGCTGTATAAAAAGATGTATTTACTTAAAAGGATGTTTATTGCAATATTGTTGATAATATTGAAAGATTAGAAACAACCTAAATGTCTAGCAATAAAGGACAGATTTAAAAATTATGGAACTGGGCCAGAGTGGCTTGGGGGTTGAGGTACTGGATCCCACATAATTGACGGCACAATTTTAGGAGTTTGAGTCCCAGACCTGGCAGCTTGCTTTATTACTTTTCCTCTCTATCTGTCTCTGGTCAAATTAAAAATAATGATAAACCAACTCTCTGGTTTCAGTCATGGATCCAGTAACTTGAAAATCACACCAGGCTCATGTGCGTGCATGACCAAAATACTCAGAGGAGATTGGAAAAGAAGAGATTGAAGCATGGCCATCCCTCTTGGGGGGTGATTTCTCACTTTCTCTTTTTCTCTCTCTGCTGAGCACATATGCCTTAACAGGAAACAACAACAACAACAAAAATATGGAACAACCATAGTAGATTAATCAGAAATTATATCATAGGTAATAGATTAATTGATACAGAAAGATGTATACTAGTATTATGGAATAATACTAGTATAGTAGTATCGCAGGTATAAAAGGACCCTATGTAAATTAATAAATATCTACACGTCATAAATTAATAGAAAGAGGTCTGGAAAGATGCTTATTAAAAATAGTCATGTTGGTGGGGCCCAGCAGGTGGCATGGTGATTAAGGGTGCTGGATTCTCACAGAGCTAACTGTGGTTTGAGTCCTAGATCTGGTGGCTTGCTTTCTCACTTTCTCTCTCTCTCTCTCTCTATCTCTCTCACTCTCTCTGGTCAA
>NW_006159921.1:1473829-1474567 GCF_000334495.1 Tupaia belangeri chinensis
CAGAGATAGAAAGCGAGAAATCACCCCCCAGGGGGGATGGCCACACCACAATCCCTTCTCCTCCATTCTCCTCTTGGGATCTTGGGCACACACGCACACGCGCCCAGCATGAGTTTAAGCCACCGGGTCCGGGACTTGAACTGCAGTCGACTATGTGGGAGTCCAGCGACATAGCCATTACGCTAACTGCTGGTCCCCAACTAGGATATTTTTTATTTTGAACTCTTTATGTTGAACAGACATCATACCTGAATATTTTGGATCATGCACCTTACATTGTGAAAGTATAGTAAGATGAAGAGCACTTTTTCTCTAATTCACTTTTTTGTGTGGTGTGATGGTGGGCCACATGCATATGTGTATGTAGCCTGGATTTGTTTGTTTGTTTGTTTGCTATAGGGTATGTGCACTCGCTGGGACAATGGCCATGCCTCAATCCCTTTTCCTTCATTTTCCTCTTGGGATTTTGAGCACATGCACTTGGTGTGTTTTTCAGGCTTTAGGTATCAACTTGAACTGCGCAGTCAGCCATGTGGGATCCAACTGCATTAGCCACCATGCCTCTAGCTGGCTAGAGCCTCAAGGTTATAAGAACATTTTTTTTTAAAAGAGAGATTTGTGCTATAGGTTGCGTGCACTTGTCAGAGAAACAGAGATAGAAAGGGAGAAATCACCCCCCCCGGGGGGGCGGCCACCACTCAATCGCTTCTCCTTCATTTTCCTCTTGGCACTTTGTGC
>NW_006159921.1:1474728-1475735 GCF_000334495.1 Tupaia belangeri chinensis
CTTTTTTTTTTTTTTTTTTGAGTTTTTTGTTTGTTTGTTTGTTTTGTTTTGTTTGTTTGTTTGTTTGTTGCTATAGGGCGCGTGCGCTCGCCAGAAAGACAGAGAGAGACAGAGAGACAGAAAGTGAGAAATCACCCCCCAGGGGGGACAGCTACGCCACAATCCCTTCTCCATTCTCCTCTTGGGATCTTGGGCACGCATGCACATGTGCCCAGCGTGAGTTTTAAGCCACTGGGTCCAGGACACGGACCGCGGTCGACTACATGGGAGTCCAGCGACATAGCCATTACTCTAACTGCTGGTCCTGCATTGTATTCTTTCTTGTGAGTGTCAAGTCTGTTGTCGGTGAAAACTGAATACTTTCTATTGTGGATGATCATATTCATACTTCTTAGCTCCCAGAAATTTTACCTTACACAGATAAAATGGAAAGGTACAAATCTGTTTGATCATTTTACAGCAAGCAAACAGTTGCTTGCCCTTGTATTCAGAGGAAAATCACCGGAAAATAAGTTATTCAGTTGTCAGAAAAGTCGTGCATATTTTTCTGTGTTTTTCTATGCAAAAACGCATCATGACTTTTCCAACAACCCGATAGTTTACAAATAATCCCATGTGTAAGAAATTTTGGGGGATACAGAAACTTGCAATTCACAGTCCTCCTCTCAAAAAACTTATTTTAATTGATGAGATAAAACCAACATACATAAAAATGTAAGGACTAGACCAACCCCATTGCTTAGTGATTGATTAAGGGAGCTAGATCCTGTACAGTTGACTAAGGTTTGAATCTTAGCCCCTGGCAGCTTGAAAAGCCCTCAGGGCACATATGTGTGTGTGCCCATAATCCCAACAAGATGGAGAAAGAGGGGAAAGGGATTGCAGCATGATCAGACCCCAATGAGGGGATGTTTTCTTTCTTCTCTCTGTCTCTTCTATCTTTCTCTGGCATGCACATGTGCCCTTTGACAAAAAAGCAAACAAAAACCATAATACTCCCCCCCCCC
>NW_006159921.1:1475795-1493630 GCF_000334495.1 Tupaia belangeri chinensis
AATTCCCCCCCCCCCCCAGGATATTGTTTTTCACCTAACTGACTGCAAAGCAGAAGAATATTGGTAATATCTATGGTTGGGTAGAGTACAGAGAACAGACATCTTTATTCACTGTGTTGGAAGTATAAATTGGTACCACTTATCTGAAAGGATGTTTGTCCATAAATATTTTAAATGAATGTTTTTGATCTAGAACCTTTTAAAATTTTTTAAATGAATTGTTTTAATTTTATTATTATTATTATTATTATTTAATTTGACCAGATAGAGACAGAGAGAAAGAGGGTAGGAAAGTGAGAAAGCTATAGCTGTCAGGTCAAGAACTCAAACTATGGTTAACCATGTGAGAGCCCAGTGATTTAAGTACTGCATCATCTGCCAGCCCCAATCCAGAACTTCTACTGAGACCAATACTTCACAAGTTTATTTTATATGTATGAATCTCTTGGAGCTTTTGTTAAAATATAGATTCTGGTTGAGTAGGGGTCTCAAGTTTCTGCATTCCTAATAAGTTCCTGGGTGGTACTGCTGCTACTTGGCCTGTGGATCACAATTTGAATGGAGAGGATTTAGAAGACTTTATACTAAACCAGTGCTTCTTAGCGTTCATTGCACATTAGAACCATCTTGTGCCTTGCCTCCAGATTATCCCATTTATTTCATCTGAGCTGGCATGAGCGTTTAAAAGCTCTCCAAGTGATTCTAATGTTCAGGAAGATTGAGAACTATTTCCCTAAAGAGAAAATTGGGCTGTATAAAAAGATGTATTTACTTAAAAGGATGTTTATTGCAATATTGTTGATAATATTGAAAGATTAGAAACAACCTAAATGTCTAGCAATAAAGGACAGATTTAAAAATTATGGAACTGGGCCAGAGTGGCTTGGGGGTTGAGGTACTGGATCCCACATAATTGACGGCACAATTTTAGGAGTTTGAGTCCCAGACCTGGCAGCTTGCTTTATTACTTTTCCTCTCTATCTGTCTCTGGTCAAATTAAAAATAATGATAAACCAACTCTCTGGTTTCAGTCATGGATCCAGTAACTTGAAAATCACACCAGGCTCATGTGCGTGCATGACCAAAATACTCAGAGGAGATTGGAAAAGAAGAGATTGAAGCATGGCCATCCCTCTTGGGGGGTGATTTCTCACTTTCTCTTTTTCTCTCTCTGCTGAGCACATATGCCTTAACAGGAAACAACAACAACAACAAAAATATGGAACAACCATAGTAGATTAATCAGAAATTATATCATAGGTAATAGATTAATTGATACAGAAAGATGTATACTAGTATTATGGAATAATACTAGTATAGTAGTATCGCAGGTATAAAAGGACCCTATGTAAATTAATAAATATCTACACGTCATAAATTAATAGAAAGAGGTCTGGAAAGATGCTTATTAAAAATAGTCATGTTGGTGGGGCCCAGCAGGTGGCATGGTGATTAAGGGTGCTGGATTCTCACAGAGCTAACTGTGGTTTGAGTCCTAGATCTGGTGGCTTGCTTTCTCACTTTCTCTCTCTCTCTCTCTCTATCTCTCTCACTCTCTCTGGTCAAATTAAAACAAATAAGTAAATAAATAAAGTTAAATAATTCTTTAAAAAAAAAAGTCAAGTTGGGGCCTGTGGGTGACATGGTGGTTAAGGCTTTGAAATTCCCACATGGCCAACTGTGGTTAGAGTCCTGGACCTGGTGGCTTGCTTTCTCTCATTCTCTCTCCCTCTTTTTCTCTGGGAGAACTCATGTGAAGAAAACAAGTAAATAAATAAATAAAATAATTCTTTAAAAAAATAGTCAAGTCTTTTCAAGTTATTTCAACTTTTTATAGTTCTTTAAGACTTTTTGAGTAGAGAAAGAATTTAGAAATATTTAAAACTCAAATAAATGGAAGGCAGAGCTAGAATGTCATTATAATTACTTAGCCACAAACCAAATCAACTTCATTTATTTATTTTTTCAGTTTTGCCATAAGGTGCAAATGCTCACCAGAGAGAGACAGAGAGACAAGGAGAGTGAAAGAGAGGGAGAAAGTGAGAAATCACTCCCTGGGGGTATAGCCATGCTGGCTCTTCTATTTTTCTCTCAGAATTTTGGGCACACACACTCTCATGCACATGCACCTGGCATGTTTTTCAAGTCTCGGTGTTTGAACTGCAAAGTTGACCATGTGGGATCTAGCCATCTTAAGAGCCACCCCACCAGCTGGCCCAACTTTATTATAAATCACTTGAAGAAAAAAAATCTCATTTTTTATTGCCTGAGAGTACATGCACTCACAACAAAGGGAGAGAGAAAGTATTCCCAATGGGGCATGGTCACATTGCAATCTCTTTTTCATTTCTCCATCCTGTTGAGATTTGGGTACACACACACATGCACCCAGTATGCTTTGTAAGCCACTAGGTCTGGGATTCAAACTATGCTCTGCCATGTGGTATCCAGCTCTCTTAACCTCTAGGCTGCAAGGCTAGCCCAAGAAAAATGTTTTTATTTTTTAATTATTTATAAAACTTTATTATTATTTTTAAAAATTTGCCACAGGGCACGTGTGCTCACCAGAGAGAGACAGAGAGGGAAAGTGAGAAAGCAAGCCTCCAGGTCTGGGACTCAAACCATGATTCACTAGGTGGGAGTCCAACATCTTAACCACCATGCCACCTGCTAGCCCCCAAGAAAAACTCTTTTTTTTTTTTTGAGAAGTTTTAGCTATAGAGCATGTATGCTCGCCAGAAAGACAGAGAGAGACAGAAAGCGAGAAATTACTCCCAGGGGGATGGCCACGCCACAATCCACTCTCCATTCTTCTCTCGGGATCTTGGGCACACATGCACACATGCCCAGCGTGAGTTTAAGCTGCTGGGTCTGGGACTCAAACCACAGTCAACTACATGGGAGTCCAGCAACATAGCCATTACACTAACTGCTGGTCCCCAAGAAAAACTTTTTAACAGAAGAGAATGGTCAGTGTAGAGCACAAAATAATGAAGCTGGCTATTCTTAAACTTTGCTAACCCTTTAGAGTCAACAATAGAATATTGGATACAGTAGGGTCTATATTTGAGAGAGGGGACTCATGTGAAAGGGAGAGAATGGTTAACAGCTTGGCTTTCTTATTCAAAATAGTCATCCAAATTGTAAAGTTACTCTTCAAAATCAGAGAAAGCTAGAGTACCACTGATAGGGTAGCTGTAGCTGACGGGAAGACTGTTAGACAGCAGACGCTAACATTTATGGTATGACATCCATGTACCAGGTAGTGGTTTTCAGATAAAGAAACCAAGGCACAGGCAAGTCAAGTGACTTGTTCAAGATGCATAACTGGTCATTTATGATGGAAATCAATGACCAACTCCAAATTTCTTCTACCATACTACACTCTCCTGAACCAAGAATGTGTGAATTTATGATTTAAGCAACATCTGATTTTACCCCAGGGTAAACTGGACTACCTGTGAGACCTGGAAAAGGCTGAAGCTCTATTTTTTTATTAGTATGTTGTGCAGTTTCAAACAAAACCAGGGCAACTTTGTACCTTGTACCTTAGTAAAATGGCTGACATACCATAATTGGTTTGAGTAGCCCTTCCTTTATAGGATCTCCTGGCTGATTCCTTTGCTGGAGGAGTCCTTGAGAATTTCTAGAATCTAAGAGAGTCTGCAGCCTTCTGTATACAAGGAAATTCCGGTTTTGTTAAGAACTTGGCCAAAGGCTTGGTGGAGTCAACTCCAAAGATGAATCCACAGTTTCCATTCAGACACTGCTGGGATTCTCTGAAGAACTGTGACTGTACACCAGGATGTTTAATTGGAAGCTCCTTTATGACATCACCAGCCAGAGAGATAGCGAAGGGGACAATTTGAGACACTCTTAGAACAACAGCCACTTCTGTGGGAGCCTAAGAACAGCAGCTTTTAAAACAGGATAAATATTCAGGCTTCTTTAGGATCCTGAATACAAACCAACCAGTAAATTATGGGATCTACCCAGAAGAGCACAGTCTTTCAAGTGGTCAAGACCAAAAAAAATGGGTCTAAGGTAGCAGTTTCAGCACAGAGAGGGGCTGAGGTGACTAGCACAAACCCACAGCGGGGACATGGGTATATTCTTACCTCAAGCCAGCGAAGTGCTGCAGTTTCCCTGAGCCCTTCCCAGCGAAGACCGGAAGCTCCAAATATCACCACTCCCCATTCAACATCAGACCACACTCGCTCTGTCTCCCCCCAGCCAGGGTCTAGCCTCTCTGCAGCACTCCCAACTCGGGGAGCCGAGTCCCGATCAAGAACAGAAGCATCTCGCCATTCCTCTCCTCACCGAAAGGGCCAGCAAACTCAGACACCGGCTGTGCATGCTTACCGGAATACTAGTCAATTCAGAGAGGAGGTAACACGGAGAGGTGGTGAGAGCAGGCCAGCACGTGATGTCAGCCATCATGCCTCATCAACTCCAGATGCCAAATCCTCTCGCCGGTTAAGTTTTGTAGACCAGAAGGATAACTTACAATCACAAATCTTACAAGAGGAGGACCCCCCTTCCAAGGTCCAGAACCCTCAGGGGGTTAGAGTTCCCCGTAGGATTTCGACTCACCCAAAAGATGAAGCAGTACAAACTGAGCCCATCCGAAGGACTATTGGTGAGAGCAAGTCTCTAAGGAATCCCTCTCGCCCAGAGCATGGCAGCAGCCGTATCTCTGCAGACCATCGAACAGTCCTGAAAAGGATCCCCGGCCAAGAGCCAGAAATAGGTCTTCACAGCTCAATACCTTCAGAACACAAATCTCTACAGAGGAATGTGAACTTGGAATCATCCTTCAAACTCTCTGTCCTTAGAGATCTGGAGGGTTTACAACGAGTTTCTGCAAGTTCAGAACCTGAGTCTCTCCACAAGCATTCTGCCTATACCGAAGCCAAGGCTGTCCCAAAGATCTTAATATCGTCAGAGGTGGAGTCCAACGTGAGGTCTCCAATCCGAGGAGATGGCGAGGTCAGCCGCAGGGTCACCATCTCCCCAGGGAGACATTCAGTACAGTCAGCTGCCCGTGCAACAGTTCGAACAGTGACAGAGAGCCCCCACAAATCCATGTTTGTTACTTCGGAGCCCATGTATAAACAACAAGTCCAAAAACCCTTAGAATCTATCTACATACCCCAAGGACATGCAAGCAGGTATCCAGAGCCCTCCCGAAAGCCCTCCATCCATGCAGAACTGGAACTGACCCCTCGGCCCTTACCCCCTCGGTCTTTACCTAGGTATGGGCCTGGTTCCTCTTGGTGGGCCTTACTGAATCCTGAAATTGAAATGCCCCAAAGCCGGCCAACAACACCTGATTTCGAGCCTGAGTCTCCTCCTCCCCTAGACCCTTTATCATCCCTTTTTGAAGTGGACTCAAGCCCTTTCTGTAAGGATCTGATGTTCCAGAGAGAGAAGGCAAGCCCATCACCACCGGCAACACCAAAGGAGTCTCTAAGCCAGGCACTATTGAGGGAAGTGCCGCAGGCCTCCAAGCACACCTGCAAACAACCCATTCAAAGGTTTAGTGCTTTCTTCTTGGGTATGTGAAGAGCAGACTGCCTAGGTGCAGCCCTGATTTTGTGAGATGGGATGTTGGGGTGGGCAGGAAAGGCCTCTTTCTTCATTCCAGGCCTCTTAGGGCTGCCCTCCTGCCAGTGCAAAAGCTAGTTCCATTCCTTCCCTGCCAGCTTCTCTGAGCTCCAAGTTAACATTGGTGATGCTGCTTGGGCCTGGTGTCAGATATTGACTCTTCCAGGCAACGCTGCTTAACTTTTCAATGGATATAGGGTGGTTCACAGGGTAGGAAGCTGCTTCCTGAGAATAGAGATGCAGAACTGAGCTAAGGTGAGTGCTGGTAAACAACAGGAGCCTTAGGTAAACACTCTGGCAATGAAATGGAGAAGGTTGGGGCACAGATGGTTTGGAACATGGACTTCCAAGAGGAAAAGCATTATTAGCTCAGAAGGAGGGTTTCAAAAAAAGGGGGAGAGAAGGTGGGAATGTTCTTATTAGTTGTAAGTTGGAAGAACTTCTTGGAGAGGATCAAGGGCTGAGGGCAGCTTTGGATGGAGCAGTGTGGGGCTAGAAAGGGAGAAGTAAGTGATGAGAGGTAGGATGCATCTCAGAGAGAGAAAGAGCAACAATCTCTGTTACTTTCAGATGTCTCTGAGGAAATGCAAAATCGTGTCATCTGGTGGCTAAAAGGTCTGTGCTTTTTCTTCCTGCGGGCCCATTATAGAGGTCTGGGGAGGGGGAGGGAAGCCAAGTGAGATGGAGGCTTCTAGGTACCTACTAAGCTAGGTTGTTTTATTTTTTTTTGTAAGTAAAAATCTTATTTATTTGGGACCAGCAGTTAGCGTAATGGCTATGTTGCTGGACTCCCACGTAGTCGACTGTGGTTCGAGTCCCAGACCCGGTGGCTTAAACTCACGCCGGGCGCGTGTGCATGCGTGCCCAAGATCCCAAGAGGAGAATGGAGGAGAAGGGATTGCGGCATGGCCATCCCCCCTGGGGGGTGATTTCCTGCTTTCTGTCTCTGTCTGTCTCTGTCTGTCTGGCGAGCGCACACGCCCTATAGCAAAAACCTCTCCGAAAAAAAAATCTTATTTATTTAGTATCTTTGTTTTTTCATCAAGAACCAACGAGCTTAGATGGATACAAATGTCCCCAATGGACTTTAAAGTACTTGGCCAACTTACTTTCCCCAAATGACTCTAAGTGTTCCACTCTTGGTTGCCCCTGAATACTTGAGGCAGGAACTTCTTAGCAGTTAAACAAGACAATGAACAGGACATATCCAAAATGTGTTTGTTGGGATGGTTTCCCACTCATCTTGAGTCAGGATGCTTTTAGTGCTGCTTCCTCCTGAAGGAACATCCTTCTGTCAGCCTCGCTTTTCCTCCCGTAGGCTGGCAGAGGACAGTGGAGCAGCCAACGCACAAAACTACCCTTTATGCCTGGCTAAAGACTGTGGCGATTGTATAGCATCCTGTGCACTTCACGTCCATGAAGTAGGAATTTGGGCTCTGCACCAGGCACTTCTGCTTGTGTTTCCTCTTATCCTCTCCGGGAGAGGGATGAAGGAGGTCCTCTGCGAGAGGCATGTTCTCGTGGGGAGGCCGTCACTGCCGGAAAGCGCTAGGTATTTTTTTTTTCAAAGAGAGTACATGCTGGGGTTTTGACCTGAGGAGCAAAGGAACTTGTCACCTTACTTAACATTTCACCATTAGAGTCATTCCTTTGGGACTTGAATGTTTTCATTTTGGGGAGTCTCTTTTCAATGGGAAGGCACCTCTGGAATGGAGAAGCCCTTTCAGGTTAGCTGGTTTTACCCATCACATGATTCAAAAAAAAGCTTTTTCTTCCTGCGGGCCCATTATAGAGGTCTGGGGAGGGGGAGGGAAGCCAAGTGAGATGGAGGCTTCTAGGTACCTACTAAGCTAGGTTGTTTTATTTTTTTTTGTAAGTAAAAATCTTATTTATTTGGGACCAGCAGTTAGCGTAATGGCTATGTTGCTGGACTCCCACGTAGTCGACTGTGGTTCGAGTCCCAGACCCGGTGGCTTAAACTCACGCCGGGCGCGTGTGCATGCGTGCCCAAGATCCCAAGAGGAGAATGGAGGAGAAGGGATTGCGGCATGGCCATCCCCCCTGGGGGGTGATTTCCTGCTTTCTGTCTCTGTCTGTCTCTGTCTGTCTGGCGAGCGCACACGCCCTATAGCAAAAACCTCTCCGAAAAAAAAATCTTATTTATTTAGTATCTTTGTTTTTTCATCAAGAACCAACGAGCTTAGATGGATACAAATGTCCCCAATGGACTTTAAAGTACTTGGCCAACTTACTTTCCCCAAATGACTCTAAGTGTTCCACTCTTGGTTGCCCCTGAATACTTGAGGCAGGAACTTCTTAGCAGTTAAACAAGACAATGAACAGGACATATCCAAAATGTGTTTGTTGGGATGGTTTCCCACTCATCTTGAGTCAGGATGCTTTTAGTGCTGCTTCCTCCTGAAGGAACATCCTTCTGTCAGCCTCGCTTTTCCTCCCGTAGGCTGGCAGAGGACAGTGGAGCAGCCAACGCACAAAACTACCCTTTATGCCTGGCTAAAGACTGTGGCGATTGTATAGCATCCTGTGCACTTCACGTCCATGAAGTAGGAATTTGGGCTCTGCACCAGGCACTTCTGCTTGTGTTTCCTCTTATCCTCTCCGGGAGAGGGATGAAGGAGGTCCTCTGCGAGAGGCATGTTCTCGTGGGGAGGCCGTCACTGCCGGAAAGCGCTAGGTATTTTTTTTTTCAAAGAGAGTACATGCTGGGGTTTTGACCTGAGGAGCAAAGGAACTTGTCACCTTACTTAACATTTCACCATTAGAGTCATTCCTTTGGGACTTGAATGTTTTCATTTTGGGGAGTCTCTTTTCAATGGGAAGGCACCTCTGGAATGGAGAAGCCCTTTCAGGTTAGCTGGTTTTACCCATCACATGATTCAAAAAAAAAAAAAAAAAGAAAGAAAAGAAAAGAAAAAGCGCCACAAGCAAACTGCCTGATTCACAGTTATGCTCAGGGCTGACCCCACACTAGCTCAGGTTGGGGCTCATCTTATGTCTCTCTGGTTCTTTCAAAACTTCAAGTCTCCATCCTCTGACCTGATAGGTATTTCTTGGCTGCTGCTCTGGCAGGATCTCCAGGGATGTCTGGGCCTCCCCCTTGAGGCCAGCAGTGGGTATTGCAGCCAACTCCAGAATCTTATAAAGAAGGATCTCCAGAGCCTCATGATCCTCTGCCTCTTTGGTGGTGGAGGAGGGTGGGGAACAGCTCTCACAGAGGGAATCTTGGCAGTAGGGAGTTTTTGCTATGAGTATTGTGGCCCAAAATAGGATCCAGTCCTGTGTGCGTTTTGGAGTCTAGGGCTCTGGATGATGAAGTTCCTGGGAAGGAGGGAGCCTGGGAATGCAGTTCAATCCCAACCTGCAGGAGCCCTCTGAGTGATGGATAGCGAAAAGCAGAGAGTGCAGCCCCACCTCTCAGAGGAAGAAAAGCTTTATAAAGGAGGGGTGTAGAAAAGCATGGAGTCTGGAGTTACCTTACTAGGCTTTAGTCTCGGGCCCACTATTTTCTGATTATGACCTTGAATAAATTATTTTACCTTTCTAAGCCTCAGTTTCCCATTTGTTAATGGGAATAATGGCTTCCTCTTGAGTTATTGTGAAGATTAACCAATCTATGACATAGGAAGCTCTTAGCATGGTACTCAGCGATGGTGAGCCCTCAGTAAATGCTAGTTTTATCTAGGCCACTTGCAATATGAAGGGATTTGGGCCAGGTTATACCCAGGTCCACTGGGCATCTTTAGTAAAGTTCTTTTTTTTCCTTCTATTGGCACACTCTGAATTCCATTTGCTGCCCCTGGGAATGCCGGGCTTCTACATCTCTGTCATGACAGATGAGGAGGTAAGAACACCCCTGGGAAGTTACTTCCAGTCATCCTGCATATTTCCTACCCTTTATCCAGGTTCCTCTCCTATCTCCTGATAGAAGGGGGTATGGAGGGAGGGAGACAGAGTTGTTTTTTAAAGTTGGGCAGGTTGACTGAGCAAGGACACCTAGCAGAGAGAGCAAGTGGAGGGGTTATACCTAGCCTGTGCTGCCAAGTCATGCACCTGTGGGGCTGCATCTCCCCAGGGAGGATTTGTGCTAGAATGCTACATGAGCTAGTTGCAGCCTTGGGAGAGAGAATAGAGACCTTTTGACAGATGGTGAATCTTGCCAAGTTATCTGTGGGAAGACTGGGTAGCCATGGATTGGATCAGTTCCCATCTGACTCTCCTCTCCAGCCCGGGGAACTCCAGAAAGGGATCGCTTTTCTGGGTTACACACTATT
Source organism: Tupaia belangeri chinensis (assembly GCF_000334495.1). Taxonomy (NCBI): domain Eukaryota; kingdom Metazoa; phylum Chordata; class Mammalia; order Scandentia; family Tupaiidae; genus Tupaia; species Tupaia belangeri. Next base: position 1,485,695 of record NW_006159921.1, read on the forward strand.
TGGGTCCTAAACTTGCAAAGACAGACGGCCGACTCTGCTCTCGGCATCCCTGTGTCCTAAATTTGGCAGAGTGTCCTGATTTCACAGTGCATTGGTCCCACAAGTACTCTGACTCTTCTTGGCCCATGTTTGATAAGATGGTCAAAGCTCCTCTTATTTCCATTTTTCTCTTACCTAGCAATGGCCTTTAACGGGTCCCATCTATGGGCTGACCACAGATGGAAAAAAATGAGCGGGGACTAGACTGAATTCAGCTAACGGAACAGCTGAAGGGGTGGTGTCCAAAAATGCACTGCCACCCCCTCCACCCTGGGTTTTTATTCAGCCCTATGCCCTGAGCTCAACTGTGGGTGGGAGCAGCTACTTTTAGAGATTATCTCCACGCAAGACAGTAAATCCTTCCCTCCCTCCCATTTTCTCTTCCTCTCTCCTTCCCTCCCTCCCTCCTCCCCTCTCCTCTCCTTCTTTCCTTCCTTCCTTCCTTCCTTCCTTCCTTCCTTCCTTCCTTCCTTCCTTCCACAGACAGTTTTATTTGGGTGCCCAGCACTTTGCTAGGCACTCCTGGGGCCAGCACTGATGTTTCAGAGTACACATGTTCTTAGGCCTTGAGAAACTTACCATCTGGTTGGGGAGATAAGATTTGGACAGGAAACACTTAAACAACAGTATAAAATAATCTGTGCCCAAATGTCAAAATAAATTGAACAGACTGAATACGTGCTGGCAGAAGGTCTCAGGAAACAGGAAATCAGAAAAAAAAACAGGAAGTGGGCATTGGGTCAGGGTACCCTCTGCTTCCCAAAGCCAAGAGGAGGTATTTGAAGAGCTGCCTCTTGCTCATCCTTAGATACAAATCTGTACCCTGGGGAAGGAGTTAATATTTCCTGGTGTTTAAGATTTGATGTTTTTGACTGAGTAGGTTCCTCTGAGTTGTCTCCCCCCACCCCCTTTTCTGTGCATCTTGTTTCAGTTTAGGAAGTCAAAAGCCTTGGCAGCAGGACTGCTCCTTCCCAAAATAGTTCTTATCCTGTCTCGATAATTACAGCTCTCTAGCCCTGTTCAGCAGCAGAGCTGATCTCCAGAAGCTGGGAAGAGAAGCTCCCAGCAGCTGGGCTGGTCTTTGGCTCTCTGGAGGTAGGGTAGATGGAGGGGCCCCAGCTACCATCTCTGCAAGCAGGAGAGAGCAAGGCTGCATGGCCCTTGGGCAGTCCTAGGATGGAGACTGGTGCTGGTGTCCAAGGCCTCTGGTTCCTCTGCTCTGGGAATGGTTGTCCATAGTCTGTTCCAGATTCCATTCCCAGAAGGAATTCTCTAGTGGCCCAGCCATGGCGCCTGCCTCATGGAAGGCGGCATGTTTGTTGTTGAGCTTCAGAAGTCCCTTTGGGTTCAGAGCTGGGGATAGTGCCTGATTTCATTCTCTCTCTCTCTCTCTTTCTCTCTCTCTCTCGGAGTGTCTGTCCCCTCCCATATTGCCCCTTGAAGCCCTTTTGTCTTAGAAGTGTGGTGGACAGATGCTCTCTTCCTTGGATGGGACCTTAGGGGCTGGAGTATCCCCAGAGGAGGTTGTGCTTTTTGAGGGAACCATTCCTAATGGTGTGTGTGTGTGTGTGAGAGAGAGAGAGAGAGAGAGAATTAGCAGAAGTTCAACAGGGAGGTCCTGAGGGTACCCAATGGGGTCAATGGGGGCTGCCTTCTCACACAGCCCTGGGGAGTTCCTGGGAATAAAGCAACTCTTGATGGGAGGGGCTGCCTTAGCCCCAAGATACTGTGTCCTCAAGGCACCTGACCTACTTGCCCTGGGATGTGACTCTCAGGCTGTCAGGAAACAAGGTGGTTCACTCTCTGCTGTATCTATCAATTATGCAAGAAATCATCTCTGGAAAACAGGTCAGGAGCCAGAGGAGGCCATCTCAGAGCTACCTAAGGTAGCTTAGTGTCTTCATGGTGACATGTCATTTGACCCCTGAGAGACAAGCCAGTCCCTTCTGTTGGTTCCTGAACCACTGGGAAGTTTTGTTCAGGCAGATTTCCTTTACAAAGGAAACAAAGCCTCTGAGGAATAGGCACGGTGGTGGGGTGGGGGCGGAAGGGGTTCTGTATTTATTGGGGATGTTAACAGAATCCTAGAACACGGGCTTTCAGAAAGGAAGCCTAGAAACTGTCTTTCCCACTCCCCTCATTTTCTCTTGCTCTGTCTGGAGGTTTGTAGTTTAGAGGAGAGGGAATTGTTGAAGGAATGGAACAGAGCTGCTGAAAATGGGGCAGGGCTCCTCGGGAGGCTTTTCATGGCAGCCCAGGGCTCACGACATAGCTTCTCAGGAAGCAGGCACCTCATCCTGTCAGATGGTACCTCGGTTGCAGATACCAAGGCAGCCAATTCCAGAATGCAATGAAAGCCTGGTGACCTCTGGACAAGACTTGTTATTCTGGAGGCAGGCCAGGTTGATCAACTAGTCAGGCTTTGCCTAGGACTCTTCCAGTTTTAGCACTGCAAGTCCATGTCCCGAGAACCTCCTCAGTCCTGGGCATACTGGGACAATTGGTCACATAGGACGAGCTGTGGTGTAGTTTGCTACAGAAAGAGCCCCTGGATGCACAGGGCCGGGGGGCAGTGTCTCCACTTCACTGTGAGACTTGGGCAGGTTATTCTCTCGGCCGGTAACATGGGGCAGGAAAATGCGAAGGCAGACCTCTTGGGTCTGAAGGCAGATTTGAGGCCAGGCTCTCTTAGCTGTTTGTTTTGCTCAGAATGATCCCACAGAGGGAAGAATCTCCCACATGCTATTTGAACTCTGGTGTATTTTCAGAAGCTGTTTGGTTCCCCGACTGGAAACTATCTCAAATGTCACATCTTTCTGTCATAGTACTTTGCTAGTGTTCACAATGGTGGAATTTTCAACTAAGAGGAAATTAGGGAGCTCAGTGTCAGCAGTTAAGGTGCAGACTTAGTTAGGAAGCAGATCTGTAATCCAGAAGCCACCTGACAGCTGCTCAGCCAGAGAAAGGCTGACCTGAGAGGCAGAAATGGCCGTGTCCTTTCACCCTCTCCTGCTCAGCTGCCTTTAGCTCAGCTGCTGTGAGGGGAGCAGCTAGAGACAGCTGCACCTTGGTAGCCGAATGGAGGCTTGGAGGAAGGAACTGAATGTGAGGCAGTTCCCAAGGGAGGCTCAGGCTCTGATGCTGTGGGTGTGGGCACTGGCCCAGCCAAAGTTGCTTCTTTGGCACACCCACCTCAGGCAATCATCTGGCTCTAGGGATTTCCACAGTGGCTGTTTTTGGAGAATTTGGTCAGTAGATCTGAGACCAAGACCTGCTTTCTACAGATGGACTGGCACCTACTTGGAGAAGCTGACTCCACAGGTAGTGGTAGCAGGATCATTTCAATGTCACTTCAGCCTAAGGCATTACTCTGGTATTCTCTTTTCTTTCCACCTACCCATCTACACCCTCCACACATGCGTATTCCTGATCCTTTGGAGGAAAGGCATTTGAAATAGTCACAGTTGACAGTTGCTGTCTTGGTGTCAATAATTTTCTCATTAGCAGAGACAAAAGCTAACATTCATTTTAGTGATTATACCATATTAAGTGGTTTAGTGAATTTTCATAGCGACCTATGGGGTGGACTTTCCCCCCCCTATTTCACAGATGAAGAAACCGAGGCTCAGGGCCCAGCAGTTAGGGTAATGACTATGTTGCTGGACTCCCACGTAGTCGACCATGGTTCAAGTCCCGGACCCGGTGGCTTAAAACTCACGCTGGGCTTGTGTGCATGTGTGCCCAAGATCCTGAGAGAATGGAGAAGGGATTGCAGCATGGCCATCCTCCCGGGAAGGGGGGGTGCTTTCTCACTTTCTGTCTCTCTATCTCTCTCTGTCTTTCTGGCGAGTGCACGCACTCTATAGCAAAAAAAAAAAAAAAAAAAAAAAAACCCCCCCCAAAAAAAGAAAAAAAAAAAAAGAAAGAAACTGAGGCTCAGACCTTGTTCATCAAAACTGGGAGCACTTGGGACCAGCAGTTAGAGTAATGGCTATGTCACTGAACTCCCATCTAGTCGACCGCGGTTTGAGTCCTGGACGCGGTGGCTTATACTCATGCCAGGCGTGTATGTGTGCATGCCCCAGATCCCGAGAGGAGAATGGAGGAGAAGCGATTGCCGTGTGGCCATCCCCCCGGGGGGGTGTTTTCTTGCTTTCTTTCTCTCTGTCTCTCTCTCTTTCTCTGGCAAGCGCACACTCCCTGTAACAAAAATCTCTCCAAAACAAAACAAAAAACTGGGAGCACTTTAGGGAGCATCTGGTCCCAGGGATTCAATTATGTAGTATGGAAATCCTTTCTGGGCTGGCAGGTGGCAGGTGGTGAAGGCACTGGACTCTCACATGGCCAACCACGGTTTGTGTCCTGAACCTGGCGGCTTGCTTTCTTGCTTTCCCTCTCTCTCTGTGTCTCCCTTTGGTCAAATTAAATAATAATAATAATAATAAATGAAATTAAATAGATAATTCTTTTTTAAAATGTGACTGCTAAAAATTTTTTTTAAATCCTTTTTATAGCTACAGCTTCTTGGAAAATAACTTCCCAATATTTCTGCGGCATCTCTGGAGACCAGGAATTATGAAGGGAAAGGTTTTAGTGAAAGTAATATCTGTGTTTTTTACATATGAACTCCAAAGTTGGGACGTGGACGTGAACTTGTCAGCAGCCAGAATGAAGGGCAGTGATGGGTCAGCGAAGCCTTCTAGGCTTGTCTGTGCTCTAAAATCAGAGTGGAAAATGAATCAATGAATCCTTTTAGTCAATCCATATTGATCAGCCATCTCCTGGGGGCAGAGTCCTGACCATCCAGGCAGACATCGCATCATTTGCCGAATTGAAGTGAGCAGAAGTTAAAATAGAAGACACACTCCCTGCCCTTGAGGGGCTTGTGGTTAATTTGGGAGAGAAAAGTATAGAGATGGGTCACTTGAAAGGGTGTGGACATCAAAGGACAAAGCCAAGCCCAGTGAAATGAGTCAGCAAAGCTTCTAGCATGGAGGCACTTGGAGGGTAAAAGCTAGTAGGGAGACAGCTTTCCGGCTCCGTATGATGAAAACTGAAGGAATTCAGCTGCATGGATTGATGGGCAGTTGTTAGAGTCAGAGAATTTTTGGCCATGGGAAGTATTCAGCAGAGCCTGGGAAGGCAGGGGGTTTCTTGAGAGGAGTTAGACATCCCATGGTGGTCAGATTAGGAGGTTTGTGTGTCCCTTCCAGCCCTGAGCTTGTGTGGCCTTGCCCTGCTCAGGGAAGGATGGTGGAAGGACCATCTGCCCCAGATTCTAGCATCCTGCCAGTTCCGGAACTGCCCCTCTGGGGAGCTATTCAACAGGTGCCAGGAAACACTACTCCCTAGCCTTGCCACCCACATCTCATGCCTACTCCGGATTCTGGGACACAGGGCAGCAGTTGGGGGGGAGGAGTAGAGCTTAAGGCATTTTGGCTCCTTGTCTCTGAACAGACCTTGCTGAACAAACGGGCCACGGTTTCCTTGAAAGACACAACCCAGTGATAGCCCTTTGGCCCTGCTGATCTCTGTGCATCGGTGACTTATCCAGCTCTAAGGGAAGGGAGGTACAATTAGTTCTTCCACCTGTACTAGTCACGCAGATCTAAAAGCCTGATTTCCTGTGGTAACCCTACTTTATTCTTGGCTTTGAACCTGGCCCCTGGCTTGGCCCAAGTTTACCTTTCTTATCTCCTGTGCTATACAGCCTTCACCCAAGGGTGGGCAGGAAAGACCCAGTGGTGGGAGGAGGCCAAGAGGTTCTCCACACAGATCATACTGACCTGACCCAAGCAGGGGAGCTCAGGGTAGCAGGCTGGAACTGTGGTTGCTGAATCCCAGAGGAATGAACCTTGTGTCAACCTAAGTACCCATCCCCAGACACTCAGCCTGAGCATTGCCCAGGAAATTGTGCCTTAGACAACGTCATCAATGCCGGGTGGGATGCCGATTGTCAAGGGAGAGACAGCTCCAAGAGCTGAGTGGGGCTGAGGCAGAGCTGGCTAGGCTACCTGCTGGCTGGAGGAAGGGAAGAGCACTCATACAAGGGCAGATATAGCTTGGCTCTGCTTCTGGCCAGGTGTTAGACCCTACTTGAGAGGGTGTCCAGTCTTCTCTTTTCAGTGGGGGAAACAGACGTCCAGAGAGGGTAAGGGATTTTCAGACAGTAAGATAATAGCCAGAGTTAGCATAAGACTTATACCCAGGCCAGGTTCTTACAGAGCCCTCTGAGTGCTGCAGGGGTAGCATAAGGTGCAAGTGCAGGTGCAATGGCTCAAAGTCTGTCTTTGGCTTTTATTTTACCCACCATGCCTCATGCCTGTGATACAGTGCTTAGAAAGGAAGTATGGGGGACCAGCAGATGACCAGTAATGGCTAGTTGACTGCGGTTCGAGTCCCAGACCCAGTGGCTTAAACTAACACCAGGCGTGTGTGTGTGTGTGTGTGTGTGTGTGCCCAAGATCCCCAGAGGAGAATGGAAGAGAAGGGATTGCAGTGTGGCCATTCCCCTTGCGGGGTGATTTTTTTGCTTTCTGTTTCTGTCTTTCTGGTGAGCGCACACACGTGAAGCAAAACCCCGCTAAAAAAAAAAAAAAAAAAAAAAAAGGAAGTGTGGGAACCAGCAGGTGGTGTGTGATGGTTCAGGCAGCTGGATTCCCATATGGCTGACCACGGTTTGAGTCCTGGACCTGGACGCTTGCTTTCTCACTTTCCCTCTCACTAGCTCTCTCGCTGGAACCCTCTGGTCAAATTTTAAAATATAATAATAATTACAAAATTAAATAATTCTTAAAAAAAAGGAAAAAAGAAAGGAAGTGTGGTCATCAAGACTCCAAGATTCTTGGCATGGAGCTGAATCCCATGGTCCTGGCTTTACTTCTCTCTAGGCAAGCTGGCATCAATGTGCCTTAGCACATACACAGTTCTGGGCAGCAGGTGCTGGAGAAAAGCTGGGATTCCAGCCACAGCTGAGCATGAGGTAGCTGAGCTGTTTTTTGAGATGTTTCTGTGTCCGTACTTGGAATGTTGTGGGGGATTGGGGTTAGAGGAGGATTGTTATGATAGAGGCAAGCACGGCTTTGTGATGGGACCTATCTTCCTTGGCATAGGCTTGCCTGGAAGCACCAAGAAGTATTCTTGCAGTGCATGCACAAGTACTAGTGGCCTGGGGCTTTGAACAGCGGGATTTTTTTTTTTTTGAGAGGTTTTCGCTATAGGGCGCGTGCGCTTGCCAGACAGAGAGAGACAGAGAGACAGAAAGCGAGAAATCACCCTCCAGGGGGGATGGCCACGCAGCAGTCCCTTCTCCTCCATTCTTCTCTCGGGATCTTGGGCACACACGCATGCGTGCCCGGTGTGAGTTTAAGCCACTGGGTCCGAGACTCGAACCACGGTCGACTATGTGGGAGTCCAGCAACATAGCCATTAAGCTAACTGCTGGTCCCAACAGCGGGGTTTTGTGTAGCCTAAACTTGACACTTGAGTCTGATGGCAGCTGCTGCAGACTTCCAACAACCATTTTGTGTCTGTTTTCCTGAGTACAGCTTCAGATATTCTGACCTATCCCAGACCTTTTCTGGGAGCCTCCTTATACCAGTGGTTCCTTTTCATTGGAGCCAAGCTGCTGGCCCCCATCCTGTGCTTTCTCCCTCTTCTCTCAGCTCCTGGGACATTTTTTTTTTTTTTTGAGAGGTTTTCTGCTATAGGGTGTGTGCGCTCGCCAGACAAGAGAGAGAGAGACATAGAGACAGAAAGTGAGAAATCACTCCCCGGGGGGATGGTCACGCCGCAATCCCTCCTCCTCCATTCTCCTCTCGGGATCTTGGGCACGCATGCACACGCGCCCGGCGTGAGTTTTAAGCCACCGGGTCCGGGACGCGAGCCGCGGTCGATT
>NW_006159921.1:1494295-1496309 GCF_000334495.1 Tupaia belangeri chinensis
TTCTCCCTCTTCTCTCAGCCCCTGGGACATTTTTTTTTTTTTTTTGAGAGGTTTTCTGCTATAGGGTGTGTGCGCTCGCCAGACAAGAGAGAGAGAGACATAGAGACAGAAAGTGAGAAATCACTCCCCGGGGGGATGGTCACGCCGCAATCCCTCCTCCTCCATTCTCCTCTCGGGATCTTGGGCACGCATGCACACGCGCCCGGCGTGAGTTTTAAGCCACCGGGTCCGGGACGCGAGCCGCGGTCGATTACGTGGGAGTCCAGCGACATAGCCATTACATTAACTGCTGGTTCCCAGCTCCTGGGACTTCTGAGTCTGCATGGCCAATTTTTCTTCAGCACCTTGTGCTGCTGCCTTACTCTCTCGCCCTCCTCCAGGGCTGACAGCAACACACAGCACACTCTTCTTCCCCCACTGTATCTACTTTTAGAATGCCAGAGCTTCAAGGAAGCTTAGAAATAACCTCCTTTCATCCCTACATCTTCAGGTGTGGAAATTGAGGCCCTAAGAGGCGAAGTGAGTTGTCCAAGGTCATCCAGCTAGGAAAATTTCTCCCAGTGTGCTGGCTCACAAATGCCCCTGACAGCTTTTTTATTTTTTATTATTTTTTTTTCCTGAAGGGATAGTATGAGGGGCACATGCAGGTGTAGTGGCTCAAAGTTTTTAAAATTTGACTAGAGAGAGAGAGGAAAAGTGAGAAAGCAAGCCACTTGGTCTGGGTCTTGAACCGTGGTTGGCCCTGTTGAAGTCCAGAGTCTTAACCACCATACCATCTGCTGTATCTCTCTAGTCAAATTAAAAAATAATAATAATAATAATAGCAAAATGATGTCTTTAAGTAATGACACCCCTCCATCCCCTAATCCTTAAGTGACAAACATCCAGAAACTTCTCCAAGAGCAGCCTCATGTTTTTCTGAGCCTGATTTCACCTGCTGTCTCCAGGCTCCCTGTCCCTCTCTTGGTTGAATTCTAACTAGTCCCAACCATGGCCACTGGTTCATGGATCAGACTGAAATATGGCAGGCAGGCCTCTGGCACTTCTGCCCACAGAGAAAAGCAAGCTTGTGGATCTCAGATTTGTCTTCTCCTCTAGCAAAGGCCAGTCAGCCTGTCCTTGGAAGGTCAGGGAGGAGCACATGTCTGGAAACTTCCACAGGACCCTGACTATCTCAGACCCTACTTAGCTCAGAAAATCCCTCACCTGTTCCTCACTCCCCAGGCATCTACCTTCCCCTAGCTGCTGCTCTGACCTTCTGAGCCTCTAATGCCCCCAGAGCTGCTGGGGATTTGTCCCCACAGTATCTCACTTCCTTGTCAGAGGCAGAGTAACCCAGGGGGACCTGGGTGATGCCTGCTCTGGCCTCTCCTGGGGCCCTTTTCACTTTTCTTAGCCCTAGGCAGGACTCCACTGCCCTATTAAAGCCACTTGGCCTCTCCCTTCCAACCTTCGAGCAGATGATCCCTGGGTAATTTATGCAGCAAATCCTCGTTAATCTTTAATCTGGGGTCCTGCACGTAGGGAACCTGCCTCTAGTCTGTTTCTTCTTCATGGCTTAGACAGAGGTGGAGAGCGTCTGACATTCCCCTTTTAGAGGTGGGTAACTTGAACACTAGTCGGTTCAAGGGGGTGGTGGGGACTCATGGTGTCTCCCCAGTTCGTGTGGCAACTCCCCCCTCCTTCCAAAGGCATCACCTTTTGGCTTTGGGGGTTACCGGTCGGCCGTTCCTTTTCTGGTTCAAGTCTGCACTGCCAGAAAACGCCACCCTTCAGGGGCTGAGAAAGGAAGAACCAGGTGTCTAGTGCAGCTAGGGACGGAGAGCCGAAACCCCCACCCTGTCCTGAGCGACTCTACCCTGTGCCTCCAGGAGTCGCGGTTGTCAAGCCCTCCTCTAGGCCGGCATCCCCGGCCCGGGTCGCTCCAGCACCCAGCGCCGAGGAGATGCAGGCCCCGACCCAGGGCCCACTCGCCCCGCCCCCAGCGGTCCGCACTCGGGGAGGAGGGCGTGGG
>NW_006159921.1:1496647-1503889 GCF_000334495.1 Tupaia belangeri chinensis
TACGTCGCCACTCCCAAGTTTCTCCCTCTGATCTGAGCAGCAACGGGCCCTGACCCCCGGGGTGCTGCCCGTGGTCTCGGACGAAGGGGGTGGGTCCGTGGGTCCGCCGGCCCAGACGCGCATGATGGGCTGGAGAGCGCGTTAGCGATGAGGGAGGTGGTGAGGGTCCACGCCCTTGCCTGGGTCAGCCGTTACCTGAGTGACCCGTCCTCACCCATCTACCTTGAGCGCAGGGGCCAGTTGCAATTTCCTCTGCTAAACACAGAGGAGGCCCGCAAACACTGACTGCCTCCCCAAGAGAGATAGCGAGAGCTTGACCCCTCCTTCCCACAGCCTGGCAAGGGGCAGCCCCTGGGCCTTTACCAAAGGACCCCTGAGAGAAGGAGCACTGAGCACCATCCTGGCCGGTGGGACCAGCATATCCCTCTGCCTTTGGGACAGGAACCTTAAGGAAGCTTCTGCTGCAACTACCCCCCAACCCCCACCCCCTGCAGTGCGTCGGGGCTGGGGGAGACTCATTCCTGCCACCTGCCTGTAGTAGGAAGAGCAAGGGTAACCTCAGCCAGCCTCCCTGGAGGCCCCTGGGTAGGAAGTTTTGATGCTAGCCTGATGAGGGTACCAGCTTTTTCTCCTGCGGTTATTGCCAGAGCTGGCCACAAACACAGTGTGCGGGAGTCAGGGCCTTCAGGCCACAGCCATCCTCTCCTGCCAGTCTGGAAGCCCCCAGCCTTTGCCCTCTGCACGGTTTACAGCAGGAAGTGACCCATGACCAGCCTGTGGGACAGGATATTGGCTGTAAGCAGCCTGCAGAAGGGTACTCCCACCCCGTGGAACCAGAAGCTTTCAGGTCTGGAAAGGCCACCCTTTTGGGCTCTTGTCTCTCAAGCTGTGTCCAGGCAAAGGCCCAAGTCTTGGCCAGGAAGTCTTCGTGACCCTGCGACCTTCCTAAAGGGGGTTCCTGGGAGAGGCCAAGTGGTCCTGCCCCCCAGTTGGGGATGGACAGACTGAGTGTTCCAGGGATGGAAGCCTGGGGAAGCACTGATTGTCCCAGTGCCAAGCCCAGTAGGAGCCAGAGGGGCTTTTTCTGCCACACACTAAGTTCAGCTGAGGTCTTCGTGTTTTCAGCCTGGCTGAGGCTGCCCTGCTCGCTGAGACACCCCACCACCACCAAGTTCCCAGCTCCTGGCTTCTGCCCTCAAGCCAGCCAAGTCCTCAGGCTGACTGGTTCATGCTAGGTCAGACTCCTCTGTGAGGGTCTCCTTGTCAAAGGAGGTCAGTGTCCCAGCTGCATTGAAAATCAATGAGGAGACTTCATGGGCCCAGGAGGCCTATGTGGGGTGGGAAGTGTTAAATTTGCATGTGAAAAGAGGGGCCAAAATTAATAACCATCCTATGACTTAAGTTGCACTTTGTCTCCTCAGGTTCAAAGCCACTTGAGGTTATCTGTCATCTAGGAGGGCTTTCTGTCCTGTAGCCTTCCTGGGGGGCAAGAACGTCATTCATAATTGGACTTGAAGGTCCTGAAATTACAACACTGTTCAGATTCACAAAGGGTGTTTCTGGCTCAGCCAGTCTCCCGACTCCTAGTTGAATGCTCTTCCTGTGCTCCATTAAGTCAGACCACTCAATTTGTCTCCCACCTAAGTGGCGGCCCTGAAGCCTCTGGGATGTTAGCCTTCCCTTGCTTGAACCCATGCCCCTGAGACCTAGTGCTTGCAGCTCCCCCACTGACAATTGAAGCGGTGGGGTGAGGAATTGATACAGGTCCCATGAGTCAGAGGTTAGTTATCCTAGGTGGGAGGAGTTCCTGAAGCAAAGTCCCTTCTATGGCTAGGGTTCTCTGCATGAAAATCTACATCTCCAAGGACAGTGGGTTTCTTCCTTGGGAGAAAACAAAGGGACCCTTGGGATGAAGTGTGGGGCTATTGGAATGAGAGCCTGTATCCATGGGATTATAGGACATCCCACCCTGCTGCAGCACTGCTTAAAGTTAAGGCAAAATGGAAAGATAGGGGAACTGGAATCCTTCGGAAATGGGTCTCCTAGGGCTGTGCCCATGTGCTGTTGTACAGTTCACCGTGGGGACAGTTGATAGTCCTTGGGGAGGCCTCAGTGTCCTTGGGGTTAACAAGAGAGACCAAGTGGATAAAGAGCCTGTGCTGCAGATAGACTTGGGTGCTATGCCCACCAGGGTAGGCAGTGGGAGGCGTAGCAGGGCAACCAATCAGAGGAGGAGGGGACTGCAGAGGGATTGAGTGATCCTGCTGCAGCTGAGCTGTCCTTGGAGGGTAGGAGCCAAGGGGAGGGGGGGGACATTCCACAGGCTTTTTGGCCCGTGCCAGAGACAGAGGGGGGTCAAAGAGAAAGGGAAAGGAGCAAGCCAGGAAGCCAGATGACAAGAGCATCAAGACAAGACTGTTTCTATGTGTGAGGGACTCTGCCTAGGAGATAAAATTAGACCCAGAGCTTGCTGACAGGGAGTCTGGAGTGTGGGGCATGGACCGGTCACTGGGATGGCAAGGGAATTCTGTCCCTGAGGACGGGACTGAAACTGGGGTAAGATGCTGCTCTGGGAGATGGGAGGACCTAGCCTGTCTTCTCCCCCTACCTTGGCTGGATTGGGGCTAAAGTCAGAAAATGACTTGGTCATTGGCAGAACTGCGGGTGGGGATGGACAGACGGGGTGAGGACTCTGGTGTCCAGACTTCCTGTCTAGAGGACCCATGGCCATCTCTATGCTGATGCAGTCAGAACTGGTAGAGCGGAGGATGGTGGTGGGATCCTGGTGGCGCTGCTGGAAGATTATGGGAGCTAGGAGTTTCCACCCGTGCCCTCCCTTCCCCTTTCACTTGCTCTCCCTCCACTTAGTGCCCCTGGGAACACCAGGCGGATCATAATCCTATCTCTCCCACCCTTAGCCTGACCCTTAGACCAACTGTTGGGTCACTGTGAGGTTGTGTGGAGAGGCGGGGTGTCCTGGAATTCCCCAGACTCATTAGCTGCCAGACAACAGGATTTGCTGCCTCCTAGCCCCATTGCTTGGACGATAATTAATTGTCCAAGCTGGGACACTTCTGAGAGTGAAAGCGAGCGAGCACAGTAAGTGATTATGCTAGGACAACAAGCTTAAACTGGAGTGTGTGGTCACCCCAGTGGACCTCACAAATTTTACGGTTGAGAAAACCTCAGAACAATCTTTGCTGGTCACTAGGCCCCTGTATGCTAGTTCCATTTTTAAGCTAAAGACCTTCTTGCCCTCGGTCTGTCCAGGTGAGCCTTGCACACTCTGGCCGTAAGCAGGTGTGAGGGCTTGAGAGGAGACAGCCTGAAAGTAGCTCTCAGAGGATGCTGACCCCCCTATTTCAGTCCTTTTCCTCTAGCATAAACTGGCAGAGTGCATGTCTGCTTCCTTCAATTTTTACCTTTGTAAAATGGGGATATGCAGGAAGACCGTAGCCACCTCATCTCCCCCATCCTGGCTAGGACTCCTTAGTGGTCCAGGGTAGCCCCACTGTCTTGGCCAATCCCCAGTGGGTGAGTCAGTCTCTGCAGCTGGCCCTTGTCCATTGTCTGGAGGTGGCACATGGGTATTGTGAGGCAGAGATGAGCCCAGCACTACCAGGCACCCCACAAAGAAGGCTGAACCCCAACAGAGAGGGGAAGCTTTGGGGTCTAGAATTGAAGGCAAGAATGGGGAGAAATAGCACCTCTTCCAAATTCGGGATGGGGTGGAGCAGACTTCTCCCAAAGAGCCAATCCACTTTGCCTACCACATTCTGGGGGTTCAGGTTTAGGCCAGACCCCCTCCTGCACTTCTTTCTTCAGGCAGAGTGAGGAGAGGGGCCACAGAGCGATGCTCCTCCATGTGTCCCTCGGTTGGGGCTGCCAGCAGCTCTGAAGGCCTAGCCATCTGTTTCTCTTCTACAGCCGATGTCTTCCCATCCTCGCTCACCTGGGCCCTTGGGGCTCTCCTCCACCACACTCAGCATCTATGGGCTAGGGCCTGGGGTCAGATCCGGTGTGGCTCCACGTCTGGTGTGAGGGATAGGGTTAGCTGTACTGAGCTCTGGGCAGGAACCCTGGGCAGTGAGTTCTCACAGTAGATACTGTACCCAGCTCCCTTCTGCCCTCCCTACTTCTCTGCTGTGCCTGCCCATTCTGACTCTCTGCACTCTCCCTTGAGTCCTGAAACCACACTGTCCTCCAGGGTCTAATGCATCTGTCTGCTCCCTCTTATTTGGTTTGACATCCTGACTTTGGGGGCTGCCCCTGGTCCCTGGCCCCTGGCTAGGCAGACCCTCAGGAAGGGCAGCCTCAGCAAACACGTGCATGAGGGAGAATAGGACTGGAGCACCTTGGTTCCTGAGAATAGTGGCCAGGGCTTTCAGGGCTGCCTGGGGCTCCTGGCCCTTGCCCTTCCTGGCCTCTTAGATGAGGAGGCTTGTGAGCAGATGAGGGAGGTGGTGAGCACGTCCTCTGGCTTGGCCTCAGTTTCTTTCCCTTCTAACCACACGTGCTTTCCCTTCTCTCCCTCTGCCTTCTCCTGTTTTCCACCATCTTCCTGATTCTCCCCTCTGGCTCCCTTCCTGCCACCTCCCACCTGCTCCACCCCGCCATCCCCCAGATCAAACGTTTCCTGGAGGACACCACGGATGATGCAGAACTGAGCAAGTTCGTGAAGGATTTCCCGGGAAGCGAGAGCTGCCACCCACCAGAGGCTAAGACCTGGGTGCCCAGGCCCCAGGCCCCGGACGTCTGTGATGATGACCTGGAATTCAGACCCCCCTCGTGGCCCCAGTCCTCTGACAGCCAGCAGTACTTCTGTGCCCCGGCCCCTCTCAGCCCCTCCGCCCGGCCCCGCAGCCCATGGGGCAAGCTCGACCCTTATGATTCCTCTGAGGTAGAGCCTCCAGCTCTGCCTTTCAGGGGGGCTGGTACAGGAAGGCCCTGGGAGGGAGCAGAGCTGCTCTCAGTGGTGTGTGTGTGTGTCTTTGGAGTCTCTCTGTTGTGTGTCAGCTCCAGCTCTGCGGTGTCTGCCCTCAAGGACACTGGAAACTACCAGTGTCAGTCCGGAGCCCAGAGGGCCTCAGCTGGGAATTCAGTCTGCACTGCTCCTTTTAGGCTGGAGCAGAAACCTAGGAGGGAGAGAGAAGACTGGTGGGTGCTAGGGCCCCTGTGCCTCTCTCTGACGCATTCTGCCTTCTTGTCCCCTAGGATGACAAGGAGTATGTGGGCTTTGCCACGCTCCCCAACCAAGTCCACCGCAAGTCTGTGAAGAAAGGCTTTGACTTTACCCTCATGGTGGCAGGTAGAGAAGGGGGAGAGCTGGGTGGGGTAGGGGGTGTTTCAGGTGGGGATGCTGTTTGTATATGTCGGAAAGGGGTATAGGCAGGAATAAAGCAGCAAGTGGCTGGGTCTTTTCGCAAAACAGCCAGGAGCCATTGGTGACTGAAAGACTGTGTGTGTTTTGGGGTGTGCGGGTGGGGTGAAGTGGTGCAAAGGACCAACAGTTTCTAGTTATTGCCTCTTTCTGTGTGACCTTGGGCAATCTTCTGCTCTCTTTTTTACTTTATTCACCTGAGAACAAGCCTATATCTCTGTTTCCTTCCAGCTCTAAAATACCATAGTTTGGTCAGTCTAGTGTCTAGTCCCAATTAAATAAGAAAGAAGTTCCCCTGCACCTTGATCCAGTAGAGCTGCCTCTTGGCTATGGGCCTTACCTTCTGATTTGTGCCTCTGTTCTCTCTACTGTTAGGAGAGTCTGGCCTGGGTAAATCCACGCTTGTCAATAGCCTGTTCCTCACTGATCTATACCGGGACCGGAAACTCCTCAGCGCTGAAGGTAAGGAAAGGAGAAGCCCAGGAAGACAGGCAGGTAGACCTGTTTTGAGAAATTAACCTCAATCCAGACTCTGAAGGATGGGGTCCTCCCCAGCATGTAGGAAACCATGGCTTCCTAGAGAGAGGGTGGCTTTTCTCCATAGCCTAGCTGGCCTGGCAATCCACCAGCCAGCTCCCCAAAGATTTGGGTGCTGAGGCAAGGCAGGGACCAGCATTTTGCTCTCTGAATGAGTCTCTGACCCCCAAAGGATTCCAGGAATTCAAGAAAAAAGCAGGGAGCAAAGAGACTGGGGCCAGAGCCAACAGCCACCGGCATTTCCTGTGTTGGGAAATGTACTCCTTGCTGGTTCCCAGAGAACAGGCCCCCAAGCAGCTTGGGGGTGGGAAGGGGGGCAGTGTGGAGGAGGCAGTCTGGGTAGCAAAGCTGGCTGGGGTGGGTGGTTTGTCCTGACTGGGCAGGTCCCTGCCCTTGCCCTGGCCTCAGTTTCCCCCTTCTCCAGAGAGGATCATGCAAACCGTGGAGATCACTAAGCACGCAGTGGACATAGAAGAGAAGGGTGTGAGACTGCGGCTCACCATTGTGGACACACCAGGTTTTGGGGATGCAGTCAACAACACAGAGTGGTATGTCTGACTAAGCACAATCTCAGTTGCCCCTGACCTACCTGCCTACGCCATACGCATACACAAGTACACACACAGGCATAAACATGTCCATACCTGTCAGGATGAAGGAAGCTGTGACCGTGACCATGTTACTCCTCGTACTAGATAGCTATCTCCTCCTCTGTAAAGAGAGGGGTTGGATTGGAATAGATGATTTTTTAAAAATTTTTATTTATATTTTTAAAAGTATTTACTTTATTTATTATTATTATTTTTAGTTTGCTATAGGGCATGTGTACTCACCAGAGAAAGAGAGAGGTACGGGACTCCAACCATAGTTGGCCATGTGGGAGTCCAGTGCCTCAACCACTGTGACACATGCTGGTCCTGTCTTTCTTTTATTATTTTAAAATTGCCAGAGGGTTTGTATGCTTGCAGACAGACAGACAGACACACACACACACACACACAGAGAGAGAGAGAGAGAGAGAGAGAGAGAGAGAGAGAAAGTACCTCCCAGTGGAGTGTGGTCATGCTGCAATTCCTTCTCCTCCATTTCTCCAACCTATTGGAATTTTGTGCGTGCACACACATGTTCCAGTATGTTTTTTAAGCTGCTGGGACTGGGATTCAAATAGCTGTCAGCCTTGTGGAATCCTGCTCCCTTAAACATGAGGCTACAGAGCCAGTTCTAGAATAGATTCTTCCTTCCTTCCTTCCTTCCTTCCTTTCTTTCTTTCTTTCTTTCTTTCTTTCTTTCTTTCTTTCTTTCTTTCTTTCTTTCTTTCTTTATTT
>NW_006159921.1:1503918-1513015 GCF_000334495.1 Tupaia belangeri chinensis
GGAAAGAGCAAGAGAGAGAAAGAAAAAGTGAGAAAACAAGCCACTAGGTCTAGGACTCAAACCACAGTCAGCCATGTGAGAATTCAACATCTTTAACCACCACGCTACCTGCTAGCCCCTAGAATAGACTATTTTAATGTTCCTTCCAACTCTGACCTAGAAGTCACTAATGGGAGTGGAGACATGGGGTAAAAATGGAAAATCAAAAAAGAAAACAGGAACTGACACACAGTAGGTGATCAACAAACATCTCCCTCCTTCCTTCCTTTCCTTTCACCAGCAACATTTTAGGTGCTACGAAGTCTTCTTGAAGGGTTGGGAGTAAATAAAAAGAGACACAAAGGGAAGAAAGAAGAGGCAAAGTGAGAAAAAAAAAATGAGTGGAACTTTATTTAGGCACCTTCTGTACTATCGGTGAGAAGAAAAGGTGGCTTTGTCTCACCCCACACTGTCTTTGGCTTTTTGTCTTCTGAGAACTGGAGGGATGTTTAGGTAATGGTTAGACTTAAGTGAGTAGATGAGGAAGAAAATGGATGAGATAAAGAGGAGAAAAGATGATGCCTTTGATGAAGGTGGGGCTGAGAGCCCTAAACTGAGTTCAGCTCTTTTTTCTTTTTCTTTTTTAACTTACCAGAAGGCATGTGCACTTGCCAAGAGATCCAGAGAGAAAGACTGTCCCCAGTGAAGCACAGTCACACTGCAGTGCCTTCTCCGTTACTTCATCCCTTTGGGCCTCTGGGACAAATGCACATGTGCCTGGAGACTCCTTCAAACTGCTGAGGCTGGGACTTGAACCACAGTCAATCATATAGAATCTATTTTCCTTAACTGCCGGGCTACAGAGACAGCCTGAAAGTTTGGATTTGACTAGTATTTACTAATTGCATGATCTTTTATTTATTTAAGGTTTTTGCCATAGAGCGTATATACTCACCAAAAAGAGATGGAGAGAGATGGTGAGAGGGAAAGTGAGAAATCACTCCGAGGGGGGACGGCCATGCCACAGTCCCTTTTCCTCCATCCTCCTCTTGGGATTTTGGGCATGTACGCACATGTGCCCAACATGAGTTTCAAGCCACCAGGTCCAGGACTTGAACCGCCATTGGCCATGTGGGAGTCAAGCACTTTAACCACCATGCTACCTGCTGACCTCCCATAACGGTATGATCTTGTGCAGATAATTGCATTCCTATTTCTTCCACTGAAAAATAGCAGCCCTTACCACCTTGTCCAATTGATCTGAAAATCACCCAGAATGATGCATATACATTAAAAACTATAAAAAGCTATTTATATTACAGTCATAATTTTTTTTTTTTTGGAGAGGTTTTTTCACTCTAGGGCGCGTGTGCTCGCCAGACAGACAGAGAGAGACATAGAGACAGAAAGCGAGAAATCACCCCCCAGGGGGGATGGCCACGCCGCAATCCCTTCTTCATTCTCCTCTCGGGATCTTGGGCATGCACGCACACGCGCCCAGCGTGAGTTTTAAGCCACCGGGTCCGGGACGCGAACCGCGGTCGACTACGTGGGAGTCCAGCGACATAGCCGTTATGCCAACTGCTGGTCCCACAGTCACAAATTTTAACAATGTTAATTGTGAGAGTAGCTACATAACTTATGAGATCCAGTGCAAAATAAAAATGTGGAGCTCCTTGCTCAAAATTATCAAGAACTTCAAGGTGGCGACAGCAGAGCATCAAACCAGGCATGGGCTCCTCTGGGTACAGGACCCTGGTGTAACTATTCAGGTCACATTCCCATGACTGGATGATTGCTTCACAAACTAATCAAACCCTTCTATTCCTTTCTGTTCTCTGAACCCTCATCCTTGCTTTATTACAATATGTGACTTTCGGCTCAGCAGACAAGTTCATTTTCAGCTTCATAGTCCAGGCCTTGAAGGGAGGTCCATTTTTTTTCTTTTTTTTCTTTTTTTTTGCTATAGGGTGTGTGCCCTCGCCAGAGAGACAGAGAGACAGAAAGCGAGAAATCACCCCCCCAGGGGGGATGGCCATGTCACAATCCCTTCTCCTCCATTCTCCTCTCAGGATCGTGGGCATGCACACACATGTGCCCGGCATGAGTTTAAGCCGCCAGGTTTAGGACTCGAACTGCGGTCGGTTACATGGGAGTCCAGCGACATAGCCATTACGCTAACTGCTAGTCCCAGGGGGGTCCATTTCTTACATTTTCTTGCCATGATTCTATGCTAGTCTATGACCCTTGGTTTCCAACAATATTTCTTATGGATTGAGGTGGCATCCATATCATCATCACCTATCCTTCTCTAGGAGTATGTCTCAGCAAACTGGGCTTGCCCTGAAATTCTAGTCCCAACCAGTACCCGGTTCCTACTGTAGCAAGTACTATTCTCGCCTTCAATTAATCTAGTTACCTCCTCTTGCCTTCCAAAATAATAACAATTTCATTAGCTTGCCCTTCACAGTTTACAGTGGACCTTCATTTATAGTCACTTAGTCAATCAGGAAGACTTTATTGATTTACATACTAGGTATCCACCTTGTACCGTGCATTTTAAGGGAGGCAGAATAAGTGTGAATTATCTCCATCCCTGCAAAACTTACCATCTTGTGGCAGTGGAGGAGGGAGCAGTTCTTTAACTAAGTATGTCAGTCAGTTAACAAATTAGTAAATAGATCAGGCAATGTGTCAAGGCAAACACTGAGCTATGAGTTCAAAGGCCAGGGACTCAGGTGGGTAGAGAATTTACCAGCTAATGATCTAGAGGGTGTCTCTTAGCTGGTCTGGCTTTAGTCTTCATGTATAAAATGAGTATGATGATAGGACCAGTCCATGGCTGGTGGTTGAGATGGATTCCACAGGGTCAACTGTGGTTTGAGTCCCAGACCCAGTGGCTTAAACATGTGGGGTACATGTCCACATGAGCCCAAAATCCCAAAAGGAGGGGTAAATGGAGAAGGGATTGCAATATTACCATTCCCTCATAGGGTATGCTCCCTCTCACTGTTTCTTTCCCTCTCACTGTTCTCTGTTCTTTGGCTAGTGCTCACACCCTCTAGCGAACTAAAAATAAAAACGAGAGTTGATGAAGCTCATGATGCATAAAGTCCACCTGTCGAGGCAGTGAGGATTAAACTAGATTATAGAAGAGCAAAGGACCTGAACATTAAGATACTTGGAAAAATTTTATTTTGCTTTGTGGTGAAGAGGGGAGAGCAGTGTGCCTTGTATAGTCAAAGGAGCCTTCATGGAAGAGATGGTTCTTGGAGAGGGCCTTGAAGAATGAGGGGGTGGGACCAGCAGTTAGCATAATGGCTATGTCGTTGGACTCCCACATAGTCAACCGTGGTTCGAGTCCCGGACCCGGTGGCTTAAACTCACGCCGGGCGCGTGTGCGTGCGTGCCCAAGATCCCAAGAGGAGAATGGAGGAGAAGGGGATTGTGGTGTGGCCATCCCCCCACCGGGGGGGGTGATTTCTCGCTTTCTATCTCTCTGTCTCTCTCTCTGTCTGGCGAGTGCACGTGCCCTATAGCAAAACAAAACAAAACAAAACAAAAAAACAAAAACAAAAAAAGAATGGAGGTGGTTTGGAGAGGTGTAGGGGAAGATGGAACCGCATGAGCAAAGGCTCTTAGGCTGGACTGTGAACCTAACTTGGGGCTTCCCTGACTTCTAATTGGTGTTAGTCCACAGCCATCTTGCTGTTCTGAATGCTTCGTTTAGTCACCTGGGCCCTTTTCCCTGCATCAAACTACTATTTATTGACCTCTGCCTGTGCATTGAGTCTAATTTCCAGAACATGTGAGATCCACCCCATCCTATCTAGGTACTAGGTACCTCCCTGAAGACATATTAAATAGTAAAGCAAGCCAGGAATAATGGTGTTTTGAACACACTGCTCAGGGCCTGGACTACTTCTCTGCAGTCCTAGAGCTCACCAGCAGCCCCCACACTCCCATGGTTTCTCTGCTTGTCTGTCCCTGCCCAGCTGGAAGCCTGTGGCAGAATATATCGACCAGCAGTTTGAGCAGTATTTCCGAGACGAGAGTGGCCTGAACCGCAAGAACATCCAAGACAACAGGGTGCACTGCTGCCTGTACTTCATCTCACCCTTCGGCCACGGGTATGGTCCGAGCCTGAGGCTCCTGGCACCAGCAGGTGCTGCCAAGGGAACAGGCCAAGAGCACCAGGGGCAGGGCTGCCACTAGGAGGTGATCACAGATTCCTGTTCCCCAGGCTCCGGCCATTGGATGTTGAATTCATGAAGGCCCTGCATCAGCGGGTCAACATCGTGCCTATCTTGGCCAAGGCAGACACGCTGACACCTCCTGAAGTGGATCGCAAGAAACGCAAAGTGAGGGAAGCTGGTAGGGGGTGGGGATCAGGTGGGCTTTCAGAAAGGATGGGGTCCCCAGAACTGTGGGCCCCTCATCTGTTTGCCAGATCCGAGAGGAGATTGAGCGCTTTGGAATCAAAATCTATCAGTTCCCAGACTGTGACTCTGATGAGGATGAGGACTTCAAATTACAGGACCAAGCTCTAAAGGTGGGGTCACCCCAGAACAAATGTTTCTCATTTTCTTTTGGGCAGAAGAGGGGAGTAGAGTTCTCTAAAGGGGGCAGGATATTGGGGTGGGAGAGGATCATAGCTTTCTAGAGTGAAGCAGAGAAGATGAAGATATAAGTAGAAAGGAATAGGTGAAAATGGGGGATGCTGACAGGCACCCCTCACTTCTTCCAGGAAAGCATCCCATTTGCAGTAATTGGCAGCAACACTGTGGTAGAAGCGAGAGGGCGGCGTGTTCGAGGCCGCCTCTATCCCTGGGGAATTGTGGAAGGTAAAGCACTGAGCTCGTGACCAGGGTATCTCCTTGCCCTCAGTAGCTTCCTCTACCCATGCCCCTGGCTGACCCCTAGCCTTGCTATACAGTGGAAAACCCAGGGCACTGCGACTTTGTGAAGCTGAGGACAATGCTGGTGCGTACCCACATGCAGGACCTGAAGGATGTGACACGGGAGACACACTATGAGAACTACCGGGCACAGTGCATCCAGAGCATGACCCGCCTGGTGGTGAAGGAGCGGAATCGCAAGTATGACCAGAAGCCAGGACAAGCTGACAGGGGGGTCCCACGTATAGCCTTGGGTGAGACCAAGCCCTTCCTTTGCTCTCTCGTTGGCCCTGGGCTCAATCCAAACAAGTTTTGGGTCCCCCTAGTCTTATCAACCCTCCTTTCCCCTTGCCCTTAGCAAACTGACTCGAGAGAGTGGTACCGACTTTCCCATCCCTGCTGTCCCACCAGGGACAGATCCAGAAACTGAGAAGCTGATCCGAGAGAAAGATGAGGAGGTGAGAACAGTGTGGGGGTAGGGGTTGACAGCTCGGGAGGTCCCCTGTTTGATCAGAAACAAACTTTAGTATCTCTGGCTGGGAATAGAAAGACACTGGTGTACATCTGGGTCCTGGGTTGGCCAGCTGGTGGTTCTGCCCAGAATCCCCATCATACCTCCAAGTGATTAAAGCCCTGGTTTAAGGGATTTGAATACTATAGTCCAGTACTGTAGGACTCTGCAAAGCCCCATTTTCACGCATGTGCTATTCCAGCTGCGGCGGATGCAGGAGATGCTACACAAAATCCAAAGACAGATGAAGGAGACCCATTAACTGGCTTTCAGCCCTGGATATTTAAATCTCTTCCTGCCCATGCCGGCCTCTTCCAGCACCACCTCTGCTCAGGCCCCTGCAGCTACTGCCACTTCGCCTTACATCCCTGCTGCCTCCCCAGAGACTCAGAGGAAATAAAGTTTAATAAATCTATAGGTGCTTTCTGGTGTCCCTGTCTGTACCTTACCTGTGTCTTTACTTCCTCTGGTGACCAAGGCCTAGGTGACTTAGGATCAAAATTTGACAGGTTGAGGGAGGAGAAGGATGATTTCTGGCTTAGGGAAGGGAAAGTGGGAGAAACTTTCCCCTTCCATGACAGTGTTCAGTCCCTGTTGAGAATCCAGCATGGCCCCTCTCTCTTTTAAAAAATGCATTACAACTTTTAAACCAGAACCTTATCCCCTCCACCCTCACCTCTCTATTCATAATAGAGCTTGTGTACATGCATGAGAGAGAGAGAGAGAGAGAGAGACCCTCCGCAGGGTCTGGTCAAGGGAGATCCTCTTCCTCCAGTCTAAGAGTCCTTCAGCCCTCTGTGATCTTCTCTCTCCAGACCCTGGGCACTCAGGCGCATGTCCAGCATGTTTCAGGCTGACCAGGCAGCGGATTTGAACTGTGGTTGCCATGTAGGACCTGGCTTCTTTTAAGCAGTGCATCACTGCTATACTACTGAGCCAGCCCTGGTTTCTCTGTCTTCATGACCATTATCTATCCTGTCTCTATTATCTGGGGCCTGGACTGCTCTTTATTCTTCCCACATTTAGTACCTTCAATTTTGTAGCAGTTTTGGGTCTAATACTTCCCTTTGGGGAAACAAAATATTAATTGCATGCGACCACCTGACTTCCTATGTCCCCTAATCTGGGGAAAGAGATAAGCAGAATCTAGCTCTGCACTCTAGGAAGCCTGACAGAGCATTGAAAAAATGCCAGAGGCCCTGTAATCACCAACATTACAGTACGTGCTGAGAATAAAGGCGCAGCCATTATCTTGGAGGAGTTAAATACTCAATCAAATGTTGAGAATCTGCTAGGTTGCAGACTGCTCTAGATCCTGGAGTTAAAAGTAGTGAACATAGGCAAGTTTCCCGTTTTCCTGGAACCTGCTAACTTTACTAGAAGTTCCAGTGATCCATATACAAGAACACGTGAAGGGAACCAGCAGTTAGCATGGCTGGACTCCCACGTAGTCGACTGCGGTTTGCATCCCGGACCCAGTGGCTTAAAACTCACGCGAGGCGCGTGTGCGTGCATGCCCAAGATCCCAAGGGAATGGAGGAGAAGGGGTTGTGGCGTGACCATCCCCCCTGAGGGGTGATTTCTCGCTTTCTATCTCTCTGTCTCTATCTGGCGAGTGCACGCGCCCTATAGCGAAAAATCCTCTCCAAAAAAACCCCCAAAAAACAAAAAAAAAACACGTTAAGACACTTCAGCCCAGGGACCTGGTAGGAAAGTGTTCAGGCCCAGATAGCTGAGGCTCTCTGTTGAGATTCGCAATCAACAGTTCTCCATGTCTGTCGGGTTAGTGGTATCACGGGGCCACCACGACCTCCAGCGGCCACCCTCCGTCTTACTGCCTGCTCTGAGTCCCCTCCCCCGCTACCTCCGAGGGGGGCGGGGAAAGGGAGGGGCGAGGAGAGCTGAATCCTTGCGAGCGTCCTGTTCCCCTTGCCTTGGGACCTAGGTTGCTGCCGCAAACTAGTACAGGCTCTCAGATCGACCTAGGATTCCTCTCTCGAGTAAGAGATCTTTGTTCAGGGCTGGCTGTACAAGGCAGGTTATGAAGGACGGCAGGGACGTTGCTGATAAGAGGGTTAGAGGACCTGTCAAGACACTGGAAAGGGGAACCCCGGTCGGGAGAAGACCGAGGCAGAGTTTCAAGCCCAGCCCTCCCGGCTCTCCAAGCCTGCAAGGTTTCTCCCATTCTGGCGTTGGGACCTGATGACCGCAGCGAAACCAAAACTGGATGGATAAACTGAGGTGCTCCGGGGATCGACTTGAGAAATGCCTCCGGGGCGGGGTTGTCACCGGAAGTGGCTGTAAGACTTTGCCCTTACATTGCCCGCCTCCAATGCGCTACCAGTAAGAGACCGTCCGCCACCACTTCCGGTCCCCGGAGCAGGAGCCATCCGTCCCGCTTTTACTGTTCTCCCATTGGCTGCCGCAGGGACGCGCTGTGATTTCCCATTGGTCGCGTCTCCCTCCGGCGTTGCACCTCCTCCCTCCAGGTACAGTCTCGTCTTCCGTCACCCGATAGGCTAAAGACTGGGAGGGCGTCTGCTCTACTCGACCAATGAGTGGCGTGGAGAGTGAGGGCGGCGGCTGCGTGATGGGGGCAGGGAGGGACTTGGTGTGGCCATTGGCCAGGGCGGGCACAGACCAGCGATATCATTGGTTGGGGAGAGGGGCGCTGTGGTGGGGTCGGAGCTGCGCGGTCTCCGCAGCTGCGGGAGACGGAAGTGGTGAGAGCGCGGCCTCGGAGGGTCGGGTGGACGCTGCCTGGGTGAGTCACCGTGCCCCGTGCACTGCCAGCCAGGGAACCGCAACGACCGCTTCTTGCCTGGCCCCGCCCCGTCCCCCACCAGTTTTCTTGAGTCCCGCCTTCTGTCATTCGGGGCTCCGCCTCCGAGTCTTTAGGCTCCGCCCTAGAACCTGGGCACCTGGGTTCCTCTGCCAGCCTGGCTCGCCTCTCCCTCCCTTGGGACCAGATCCTGTAGGTCTGGAAACCTTGGGCCCCCCCTTGACCTGGTCCTTGTTTGTCCTCCCCCTCCTCCA
This sequence comes from Tupaia belangeri chinensis, assembly GCF_000334495.1. Lineage (NCBI taxonomy): Eukaryota > Metazoa > Chordata > Mammalia > Scandentia > Tupaiidae > Tupaia > Tupaia belangeri. The sequence continues at coordinate 1,512,343 of NW_006159921.1, forward strand.
TTTCCCTGAGGCTGTGCGCCAGTGGGCGGTGAGGCAGCATCTCTGACTTGCTGCTTGCGGGCTCTCTCAGGAGCAAAGGTGGGCTGGAGAAGAGGATGATCGAGATGTGAGCAGGACCACATATGGAGGCTCTTACGCTCACAGCCTCTCGCGGGGCTCTGCTGCACTGCTCCTGAGCATAACAGGCATGAAGGAAGGTGTCAGTTTGAAACCTGGGCCTGACTCCCTAAATGGGTGTAGGAGGCCCCATCCCAGAATCCCTACTACTTGTGCCCATTTGACAGATACTGACTCTGAGGTTGGGCTGAACTGATTCTGCCCTGGTTGTATAGCCTCCTCCCCTTAATCTCTAACCCTATTTAGTGTCAAGTATACTTAGCAAGATTCTTTCAGCCCTGCTGCCCTCTGATCACAAGCTGTGGCTCCTTCTCTCTTGTCCTCTGCTCTGGACTCTGCTCTCAGTAAACAGGTCAGGTGGGTGCTACTCGCAGACTCAGAGATTGGCAGAGGTTTCTGTGGATTCATAACCCCATCAGGGCCAAAAATGAGTCCTAATTGAATAGCCTTTGTCTTTTAAGAGTTCACAGTTGTCTTGCTCTCCCACAAAGAACAGGATTCTGCTGCTTCTTCTGGCTCTGGGAAACAGACTCCTGAATTCTACTAAAAGTCTTGG
>NW_006159921.1:1513046-1518072 GCF_000334495.1 Tupaia belangeri chinensis
ATTCCTGCTTCATAACTTGGTGGCTGACTCTAGGCCCTGCAAAATCACTTGTTGCTTTCTCCCCACGTATTTCACATGGCCTGTCTGGCATGGTCATTTGTGGAGAGGCTGGGTTCTCCATGAAGGAGGAGAGTAAGAATTGTAGAGGAAGAAGTTCAGGGGTAGACATGTAACATTAGTTGATTCTATGGTGATGTTAATGGTGCTCTTTACTCTTATGTTCTTCTGTCTCCTTGTAGTGAGAAGCAGGCATCCAGGACCCTCGCCACGGTAGAATGGTGAGTACTTTTCTCTTTCCTTCCTTAGACCTTTGTGTTTTGTGTAATATTTGAGTCTTTTTTCTGGGATGCTGCTCCACCCCTCCTGGACGCTGAGCTTCAGGCTGCTCTTTGCAGATCCTAAAACAGGTTCATCTGCCCTGGAGGTAAATTAAAGTGGTTTTTGTTTTTCAGATTGCAAATATCAACATTGGAACCAGAAGCCTTTAGAAGTCTTTTTATGCATGTGCTTTTCCCACACTACTTGCACACCACTGGCTCTGTTAGCCTTTTATAACAACCCTCCTCTTGCTTTTCTTGGGTCCCCGGAAAAATTTCTGTATTTTGAACTGAAAAGCCAGGCGTTCTTTATCTCAAGATCTTTGGACTTCTGGTGGGCCCCTTAAATGGTATGGGTGCTATATCAGGAATCCACTCAAACTGGAGCTTCTCCAGCTTCAACATACTGCTGTCTCTTAAGCTGCTTCAGGTGATAGCTCGTTGAATATCAGCATAGCATCCTCAAGGTGTCTGAAATATCTCCAGGGGAGATAACTGCCCTCTCATTATTTAATTTTATATATTATTATTTTTTTTTTAATTTGCTATTAGACATGTGTACTCACTGGAGAGAGACAGTGAAAGAGACAAAGTGAGAAAACAAGTCGTCAGGTCTAGGATTCAAACCATGGTAGGCCATGTGGGAGTCCAGCGCCTTAACTACCATACCACCTGCTGACCCAGGACAGGTTTATGAGTTTAATTGATGGGGGCCAGCTGGTGTGGTGGTTAAGCCAGCTGGATCCCACATGGCCAACTGCATAATTCAAGTCCTGGACCTGGAGACTTGAAAAATGCACTGGATGCCTGTGCATGCATGCCCCAAATCCCAGAAGGATAATGGAGAAGAGATTGCAGTGTTACCAAGCCCTCTCAAGATCTTTGGACCTCTGGTGGGTCCCTTAAACAGTATGGGTGCTATATCAGGAGTCCACTCAAACTGGAGGGATGATTTCTCACTCCCCCCCCCCCTTCTCTCTCTCTCTCTCCTGAGCTCCTGGGAGCATACACACTCTATAGTAAAACTGGAAGAAAAAAAAAAAAACACAGAAGAACTTAATTGGTGGGAGAGAGAACTTCCTTCTCTACCTTTCTTCCAAAACCATGTGGTTCAATGGAGTGTGCAGTGTTGGTCTGGTCTCTTTTTAGAAAGCCTGCTGGTCTTGGCTCCTACCAACTGATAGTTCCTCTTTACTTTCTTTCTTCTGTGATGCCCTAAAAAGAACATAGGTTTCAGAACATGGGCCTCATCTAATTTCAAATCCTAGTACTATCACTTAAATACCTTAGGTAAACTGCATCCTTTCTTGCTAAGCCTGAAGTATCACCTGTAAAACTGGATAAAGCTTACATCTTGCGAGACTGAAAGGCTAATGTTTAAAGCTGCTTGATTCATAGTAGATACTTAATAAAATGCCAGGTTTCTTTTCATCCCTCCCCTCTCTGAAAAACAAAACCAAAATTCTGATTGCTGAAAGTTACCAGGCACAAGAAATTTGGGGTTCCAGCCAGCTCCTGCTGTCACTCTTGGTGACATTTTGAGCCCCTTATCACTGTTCTTTATTCGTTGCCCTCTACCCAACTCCTTTCAACCCCTTACCCTAGGGTTCAAGTTCTGATTTTGCATGGTTCTGTGGTCCATAGTTCCAGCTCTTCGCTTTCTCCAAGGACTTCCTTACATAGAGATCAGAGGATGTTGAACAAGGGAGAAGGAGCTGCAGGAATATGACCAGCTAGAGCAAGTCCTTGAAATAAACTCAAAGGAGTTCCCTCTACAGAATGTGGAATGACTAAGCTAGTACCAGACCAGTCTCCTTTACAAGGGCCAAAAAGTGTTTAATGAGGTCAGGGGATTAGAGGACACTGATGGACAGGGATATGGCAGGTGGTGATTCTGGAGGGAAAAGAAGCATTTAAACTGGAAGGAACAAGGGGTGGAGGCAGGTCCTCTTAAGATCTAGAGCAGGCTTGGTGGAGAGTAGGAAATGGGGATGGTTGCGTGTGAAGGAGTGTGGGGTGGCCCACCTGGGAGAAAAGGAAATGAAAAGATGTAGGCGGTCTTGGTATCCCCGCCCTTGTGGTCTGGGCTCTGCCTGGCTGACCCATCGCCTGAAAGCCCCTAGAGGTCCAGCGCGGGGATGCCCTCCAGCGAGGCAGGGGAAACTGCGGGTAGGGAGGAGCCTGGGCATATGGGCGGGGCCTCAAAGAGCCGCCCCGCCCCAGCCTCCGCCTTCCCGGCGGCGGCGCGGTCCGGGGCTCTTCGGTCGCCTGTCTCCCCTCCCTTCCGCGCTCGTGCCAGAGGGTGGAGCTGGGCCCGCTCCATTGTGGAAAGGAGGGGAGAGGCGCGCGGGAGCCGCGCTGAGGCCCCGCCGCCAGTGCGTTCCCCTCCTGGCTGCCGCGGCTGCACCTGGCGGGCTCCGCAGCCGGGATGCGGCGGGTGCCCGGGAGTGGCGGGCAGGGCAGCGGCTCCGGGGACATGTGTGCTTGCCCAGACCGCCCGCGACCATGAGCCTGACCGCCCGCGTCTCCTGCTCCATGCTTAGCTGCTTCGTAAGTGCCAGCCCTGCCTGCCTGCGGCAGTCTGGGGCCCCAACAATTGCTGCACCCGCAGCCCCGCCCAGGGCCAGCCCTTGAGATACCGAATTTAACCCCCTCCCCCTCCCCTAGGCCCCTTTCCGGCCCTGAATGTTTAGGGGAACGGTGTGTGTGTGTGGGGGGTGGGGGTAGCCCTTTTCTTTCTCGTACTTGCTTCAATTTTGGGATGCTGGGATTGTCTAGGGCCGGGGATGGAAATTGTGTGGCCCATCTTAGCCCTGCAGCCACTGCCCTTGACTGCAGAGCTCCAGGCCCCGCCCTGCAGGGGTACATCCTTTTACCTCCGCCTCTCCATCTTTGGTCCCACCCGCTGCATCCTTGCTTGGGGATGTGGGACGTGGCTAGTAGGCTGTGTGGGATGTTAGGGAGCACGGGATAGCTGTGAGCTGGCTCCCGGGCTCCAGTCCTTTCCCTTCCACCACTCCATCCCTCACCTGACAAGCCTGTCTTTTCTCCTTGACTGTGCCCCAGACAGCCTCTCTTCTCCATCTTCCCTGTCTCTGCAGGGCTCCGTACCTCTGTATCTTCGCAGTCCTCCCCCTCTGGCTAATGTTCCTTCCCAGCTTCCCCCATCTGTCCTCTCAGATGTTCCTACCCCCCCCACCCCCCCACCCCCCCGCCGCCTCCCCCCCCCCCCCCCCCCCCCCCCAGCCGTGGGTGTGGGCGTGGGTGTCTGCCAGGCCTCCTCTCTCTCTCCCCTGGCTGTCCTTGGGTCTCCTGGTTCCTCCTGGGCAGTAGGTCCCATGTTCTCCACTCACTGGTGGTTGAAGGGGAGTTACTTCTGCTTGCTGAGGGTATTCCTCAGGAATTCCCCTCAGACGGGCTGGTAGAGCAGGTTGCTTGGCAGGTAATGAGTGCTTGTTAGCAGTGTGAGGCTAACAGGGAGATAAACCCAGCTCCAAAATATCTTCCTTTTGCTAGCATCCATGAAGGCCCTCTAGAGGCATAGGACTGAATCCCCCCGAACCACTCCTCTTTGTCTCCTTCACCTACCAGTTTCTGTGGCTGTAGGTGCCTGCGTTCCCTCCTCTCTCTGTTACTATCTGCCGTACCTGGCTCCTTTTCTTCACAATAGCACTTTCCCCTTCCCACTCCTATCTTACCCTTACAGTAGTCTTTCTTTTCCTTAGTTTTCTCTCCACTTTTATTTTCAAAATTTGGGTTCTACTGGAAAGTTCCTCTTCCAAGAGCAGATTTCCAGTTCCTCCCTGAACCTCATTCTTCCCTTAGGCTTGAATACCTGCTCCATTTTATCTGTCCCTGTCTCCAGGCAAGCCTGATCTAGTCTCTCTTCCCTCCTCTGGTGACCAGGATGTGTGGGGTGGAATGTGTCTGTGGATTTATTGCTGGGGAGGGCAGCAGCATAAACCTGATGGGCCACATGGAGCCTGGCAGCTCAGAACTGTGGCCTTTCTACAGGGTGAGGAGGGGCCCCCCAGCCTGGAGTACATCCAAGCCAAGGATCTGTTCCCCCCCAAGGAACTAGTGAAGGAGGAAGAGAATCTTCAGGTAAGGAGAAGTTGGGGGCCCAGGGTGGGTGGGACTCCCTGCTCAATTAAAAAATCTTCCCCTAAATCTCCCAGAAATCTAGCAGCAGGGCTGTCTTCCTGTCCCTGGTCTCTGGAGGGAAGGGGGTCTGTCTGAATGTGCATTATGGAGCCTTTGGCCCCAGGGAAGGAAAGGCAGCTTTCCTGTACAGACATTGCCTGGTGCTGTTACCATGGAGAGGACTCTTTTCTGCCTTGGTCCAGCGTTTCCAGAGGGCATTCCACAGAGCAGGGGCTGAGGAGGAAACAAGGGGGTGACTCAATTCTGGACTGAGGGTTCTGCTGCCTCTTGGCAGGTACCCTTCACAGTGCTGCAGGGTGAGGGAGTAGAGTTCCTGGGTCGGGCAGCTGATGCCCTCATTGCCATCTCCAACTACCGCCTGCATATCAAGTTCAAGGACTCTGTCATCAACGTGAGTTCCCGTATTATTCTCCCATTTCCAAGCTAGAATCCCAGTGAGGTTCAGGGTGGGACTCCAAAAAAGCTGAGGTTCTCTTCTTGTTTTCCTGCCTCACTGTCCTAGCGATAGCTCTGTCCTATTCCTCAGGCTCATTCTCACTTCCCCA
>NW_006159921.1:1518797-1546520 GCF_000334495.1 Tupaia belangeri chinensis
TTCCCTCACTCTGTGGCTGGTACTTCTAAGGGGCACAGTGGCACTAGCTTTAGAGTCAGGCAAATCTTGACTCTTCTTGCATTGCCACTTACCAGCTGTATGACCTTGGTCAAGTCACCTAACTGAGGTTGATTTCCTCCTTAATAATGTTAGGTAAAGACACCTGCCTTGCAGGGTTATTGTGATTATTAATTGGGCTCATATATGTAGAGGACCTAGAGCACAGTTACTAAGTGTTTAACAGGTCTTCAATAAATGTGGGGTTCCTTCCTTTTACTGATGCCTGAGCACCAGAGCTAGGGTGGGGATAAACAGCGATGCTGAGAATGGGCGATATGAACTTGAGTTTGCCCTTCCTCTAAAGGTCCCTCTGCGGATGATTGACAGCGTGGAGAGCCGTGATATGTTCCAGTTGCACATTGCCTGCAAGGACTCCAAAGTGGTGAGGTGAGAGCAGTTGGGCTTCATTCAGGGCCTCTGACTTCGTCTTGGTCAGACCGCTGTGCTGCAGGTTTCTTTGGAGCAAGAGAGGAAAAATACTGCCTCCCTTTCTCTGATTGGAGGGAAAGGTGAAAATTTGTTCTGTGTGGGGAGGTCATTTTACTTACTCGTAGTATCTTGACCTAAAAAAATGGGGATAATGTTTAGCTTAATAGAATCATCATAAGAAATGAGATAATGCTTATGAAAGCACCTTGGACAATATCTGGCACAGAATCTGCACATTTTATTGGTTCATTTATTCACTATCATACATTTATTGGCCCAGCCATGGTAGCACAAACAGTAGAGCATGCATAGGGCTGTATGGGAGACTAGGGTTCAGTTCCTGTACCTACCTAAGCAGACCAGGCATGGTGGTATGTGCCTGAAGCCCTAGCTAACTGGGAGACTGAGGCAGAAGTATTATGAGACCCTGTAAAAAATACTTATCATACAAAACCCAAACCGGAGCCAGCAGGTGGTTAAGGGTGCTGGATTCCCACATGGCCAACCATGATTTGAGTCCTGGACTTGGCGACTTGCTTTCTCACTTTCTCTCTCTCTCTCTCACTCTGTCCCTCTTTGGTCAAATAAAAATTAATTAATTAATTAATTAATAAAGTTCAATAAAATAATTTAAAAAGAAAATAAAAACAGAGGCCAGCAGGTGGCATTGCCATGGTTAATGGTGCTGAACTCCCATTGGCCAACCATGGTTCATGTCCCGTTCCTGGTGGTTTCCTTTCTCACTTTCCCTCTCTCCTTTGTCGCTCTCTGATCAGACTGGAAAATGATAATAGATAAAGTTAAAATAAAAAATGATTCTTTAAAAAAAAAAAAAAGGGCCAGCAGGTGGTGTGGTGGTTAAGGGTGCTGGACTCCCACATGGACAACCATGGTTTGAGTCCAGGACCTAGTGACTTGGTTTCTCACTTTCCCTATTTTTCTCTCTCTCACTGTATCCCTCTCTGATTAAATTAAAACAAATAAAGTTAAACAAAGACAAAAACCCCAAACCAAAAAATATGCATTTGTTGAGCACCCTGTTCTGTGCCAGACTTTTATGAACTGAGGATACAGGAAACAAAAAAGTTTTCTGCCTTCATGAGGCTTATAGTCCAATGGGGAGATACTGATGGTAAATAACATATTAAGTATATTAGATGATTTTTAAAAAAGAATTATTTATTTACTTAATTCCATTTGTTATTATTTTTTAATTTGACCAGACGGAGACAGAGAGAGAGAAAGAGAGAAAGCAAGCTGCCAGGTCTAGGACTCGGGCTGCTGTTGGCCATGTGGGAATCTAGTGCCTTTAACCACCACGCCACCTGCTGGTCCCATATATTAAATGATGATAAGCATAAAGAAACCAAGTAAAGCAAAGAAAGGGCATATGGAGGGCTGTGGGGGTGAAGGTTGCTCTGAAAAGATGACATGTGGGTGTTTGGGGGAAGAGTGCACCACACAGTGAGAAGAGTTGAGTGCAGGGCCCCTGAGGGGCTGTGAGCTAGTGGCTGCCTGTTAGAAGAGCGGCATGGAGGCTAGTGTGGCTGGAGTGAAGGAGCATGGGGGAATGGCCATGCTGCAATCCCTTCTCCTCCATTTTCTTGGGGTTTGGGGCACACACATACACATGTCTGGCGTGTTTTTCAGGCCACTAGATCCAGGACTTGATACACAGTTGGCCATGTGGGGGGTTCAGTCACTCCATGCCTCCTGGCAGGCCCTGGTCATTTATTTTTTAAGCTTTATTTATTTATTTATTGAGAGAAACAGGGACAGACAGAGATATAGCACCTCTTATAGGGCCTTGATGCTTTGATCCACCCCAGCTTCAGCCAGCCCAGCTCATGTGCATATGACCAGCATACTCAGGGAGGTTTCCAGACATGACATGAACAAGCAACCTTCTGAGTGGGTCTGCCTTGCAGAGCATTGTGTTCTACCACTACGCCACTATACTATCCAGCACTTGATCAATTTTATTTTTAAGGTGTTTGCCATAGGGCACATGTGTTTGCTGGAGAACAGAGAGACAGAGGGAAAGTGAGAAATTGCCCCCCCAGGGGGGATGGCCACACTACAGTCCTGTCTCCATTCTCCTCCTAGGATTTTGGGCATGCATGCGTGCCTAGCATGATTTTTTAGCTCACAAATTCTGGGACTTGAACCATGCTTGGCCATGTGGGAATCTAGCGCCTCATCTACTATGCCCCCGAGTGCCCCCCCTCCCATTAATGTTTGATGAGAGCATTAATTAATGCTCTCATCACTGGCTGCTGTGTTGAGAGCAGGTGGAAGAGAATGGGATAAAAACAAAGGCAGAAGCTGGGAGATTAGTTAGGAAGCCATTGCAGTTCCCCAGCTGAGAGATCATGGTGGCCTATCTTGGGTTGTGGCAGTCAAAATGGTGAGAAGTGGTCAGATTCTTGGTATATTTTGAAGGTAGAAGTGGCAGGGTTTGTTGACAGGTTGAATAGAAGAGAAAGAGGAGTCTGAGATGCTTCCAGGCTTGTTAAAAGGATGCCCAGTTTAGAGCCTACATGTGCTCAGGTGTGTGGGGAACTCAGGAGACTCCACATCGCTCTCCCCTTAAAGGAGGCTAGAGCCTAGTTGCTGGAGGAAGACTAAGGTGGGCAGCACGCAGTGGCAGAGCATGTTGTTCCACACTTCAAGTGCATTAGGAATGAAGAGAGGAAGGAGCCTCTGACAGTAAATTATATGTAAGTATATTAAATGATTTTAAGCATAAAGAAACTATGTAAAGCAAAGAAAGCAGAGTGGAGTAGGCTCGGAAGGCTTCAAGGAAGAAGAGTGACGTGAATCTGTTTTCAGAGTATCATATCGATAGTCAGAGAGGAGATGTTATCAAGTAGAAGAGAAAAACAAGATAGGGATGATGTGAGCAGGGCTTCCTGCTGGAAGCAGAAGTTTCATGGTAGGGAGTCATGGAAGGTGACACTGATAAGGCAGGGACATGGAATGTACACATGCAGAAACATGTGGTATGAGAAACAGTAGGGCCTGTGAGAGGGGATACTTATGTCTCAAACACAAGAGTTCTTGGGGAGAGAACTGTCACAAGAGGCAATTCTACTGGTGTCAGCCTATGTCCCAGGTCCCTACCACCACCACCACCACCACCACCACCACCACCACCAGGGTCCCCATTGCCTTATCTCCTTTTCTTCTCACAGCCTTCCTATGACCATATTTTTGACCCTTATGGCTCCATGGTACACTTGCCCCTAGCCTTACCTAGGTCTGTGGCTTCTTGTCTGACAGGTGCCACTTCTCCACTTTCAAGCAGTGCCAAGAGTGGCTCTCGCGGCTAAGCAGGGCCACAGCAAGACCTGCCAAGCCCGAGGACCTGTTTGCCTTTGCCTACCACGCATGGTGCCTGGGGCTGACCGAGGAGGACCAACATACCCACCTGTGTCAGCCAGGTAAGGTCAGGCTATCTTCTCTGGGATGCTTCTTTACATCTTCCGTTCTCAATCTTCGCTTGTCCGTGGACACCAGTGGAGCTGACGGGCGTGGGGGCTGTGTTACAGGGGAGCACATACGATGTCGGCAGGAGGCGGAGCTCGCCAGGATGGGCTTTGACCTGCAGAACGTCTGGAGAGTCTCTCATATCAACAGCAACTACAAGTGAGAGTGCAGGGGGTGGGGGACCAAAACACCAAAGCTCTTCCACATTTGATTAAGTGTGGTGGGCACAGCTCCTGTGATGGGGGCGAGCTTCTGGTTCCTCTTCCCACAAAACTTTCCCACAGAGATATAGCACCTCTAACAGGGCCAGTTTGGTGATCCCATCTGATCTCTTTTCAGATTGTGCCCCAGTTATCCCCAGAAACTGCTGGTTCCTGTGTGGATCACAGATAAAGAGCTGGAGAATGTGGCTTCCTTCCGCTCCTGGAAGCGGATCCCTGTGGTTGTGTATAGGTGAGACAATGGGGGACAGAAAGCAGGGAGGCCGCTTTTTATGTAATGCAGAGGCAAAATCAGAAGTTTTCAGCAGCCCCATTGACTAGAAATTGACACCTTGTAAGGAAGTGACTATGAAATTATTTAGAAACCAAGACTGCCTCAATGTTTCCTTCTAAGGATGAGGTTTTTGGGTATATATTTACTTTCCTTTTTTTCCCCCCCTTTTCTTCCCAAGGATGTATTTGTGTGTAAAATATTGCATTAGTTCAGGCCTTAGTACGCTGTCTTACAGACTAGATCCAGCCAGTAGCTTGTTTTATGTGTAGCATGTCAGCTATTTACATTGTTAAAGGATTATTATTATTTTTTTTAAGTACATGAGAGTCCATTTGTAACTCACGAAGCTGAAAATTTGTCTAGTACTTTAGGGAAAAAGTTCACCAGCCTCTACATAAGAACATTGTCGCTGAAACAGTGAGCTGGGTAGTAACTATGAAGTTTGAAATTGTTCATGTTCTTGGTTCAGCCCTCGTTCTCCTGCTGGGTGTCTGTACCTGGAGCTGGTGCTATGCGGATTTGATGAGTCAAGGTCACCTTGGGAATACAGAGCTCTTTTGAGAAAATGTGTGTAATGGCTCTTCGTATGCTGTAAAGACCTCTAGAGATGTTAAGGCTTCTGGTTGCTGTTATTATGGCCTGGATGAGTTGGTAGTCCCTGCTGCTCTGGAGACCCTGGTCTGGCTCCCTGAGGTCTCCATGGTAGGTCTCTGGAGAGTTCAAATGCCAAAGGCACCATGGTTTCTTATTTATTTATTTATTTTTTCTGTTTTGTCAGACACCTACGCAATGGGGCTGCCATTGCACGCTGCAGCCAGCCCGAGATCAGCTGGTGGGGCTGGCGTAATGCTGATGATGAGTACCTAGTCACATCTATTGCTAAAGCCTGTGCCCTGGACCCAGGGACAAGGCCTACAGGAGGCTCCCTTAACACCGGGAATAGTGATGCCACTGAGGCATGCGACACTGACTTCGGTAAGGTATAGGTGGAAGTAGGCCCCCTCCTTGGCCTCACTGGCTCCCAGGGAATCCCCAATAAGAAGATAAGAAAATGACAATCACATGCTGCCTGGGTCCCTGCTTTTTGGGAGGCTGTGGGATGTGAGGGGTCTCTAGTTGCATGTTCCCCTCTTCTGGGTGAGACTGGGGCCAGCTGACCCAGGTCTTTTCCCTGCTGTGTATTTAGATTCCTCTCTGACTGCATGTTCTGGCGTGGAGAGCACAGCGGCCCCCCAGAAGCTGCTGATCCTGGATGCAAGATCCTACACTGCAGCGGTAGCTAATCGGGCCAAGGGCGGAGGTTGTGAATGTGAAGGTATTGCTGTTATCCCAGTGTCTGTAGCCAGCCTGTGCTCTGGGAAGCTTTGATAGGGAGGAGGATGAGGTAGCTTATGTAGTACAAAGACCCAGACCAACTTGGCTTGGAATGAGGATCCTGCCACTTATTATCTATGATCATGTTTAAGTTGTTTAAGCTAAGCTTTATTTTCTCATCTATAAGATGGAGGTGGTACATGCCTTACAAAGTTACTGGGATGATTAGAGGTTGCATATATACAATTGTTGGCACAGAGTAGCTACTGCTTATTGCAAACTTACTATATATTTTCATTCTAAGTGGTAGTACTACTATCATCTGTCATAATATTACTATTGCAACTAGTATATGACATCTGAGTATTTAGGGATAAAAGTGCACTTCAGATTTTAAGAGTGTGTTTTGTTCCCATGCCGCGTGTTCTACCTGGCCAGGGAAGTTTTGTCTCCTAGGACCGCTCTTGTCCTGGATGCCTGTTTCCAGGACACACTTTTATGCTCCACTTTCCTCTCATGCCTATAGAGTATTATCCCAATTGTGAAGTTGTGTTCATGGGAATGGCCAACATCCATGCCATCCGGAACAGCTTCCAGTATCTCCGGGCTGTGTGTAGCCAGATGCCGGATCCCAGCAAGTAGGTATTCCCTGCTCTGATTTAATCATCTCTGGTCTAATCCCTTACACAGTGCTTCTTGTTCTTGGAAGAGTAGATGGGGCGATGGGAAGTTTGGAGGTCTAGGAAACCCAAGGGCCTGGGTGGAGTTGGGTGTCGTGGGCCAATTCCAAGAACACTTCTTTCACTTATTAACACTTGGGTGCAGTCATAGGACACTGGATTCCTTTTATTCCTTTTATTTGGCTCAGGTGTCCTACTCAAAGAACACTGAGAACTAGGGTAACACTTGGGTGCAGTCATAGGACACTGGATTCCTTTTATTCCTTTTATTTGGCTCAGGTGTCCTACTCAAAGAACACTGAGAACGAGGGAAAGAAAGCGGCTACATGTGCATGCAATGCTTCCCAGTCCCTCTTTCCATCCCAAGGAATTCTTGTCTGCCTCAGATCCTGTCTTCCCTCCCTTCCTGCAGTTGACAGAAAGACCATGGATTGAACCTCTTGATTTTAGCCCTCACTGGGCTCTTCATTGGGCACACTGGCTGCGGGTGGTGGAAACACTGTCATAGCCTCAGCCTTAGTGTCAGAGTTGATTTCTGCTCTTGTGTAGCTGGTTGTCGGCCCTGGAGAGTACCAAATGGCTGCAGCACTTGTCAGTGATGCTCAAAGCAGCTGTGCTGGTGGCTAATACCGTAGACCGGGAAGGGCGGCCTGTGCTGGTGCACTGTTCGGATGGCTGGGACCGCACACCGCAGATTGTTGCCCTGGCCAAAATATTACTGGATCCATATTACAGGACACTGGAGGTATTGAGAGCGGTTGGAGGGGGGTTTAAGAACAGAAGGAATGGGGGAGGAGGGGTAGGAGCTGGGCCTTCTGGATCTGTTGGGGATTGTTGTGGAGAGGTGGTTTTGAGTCTAGTTTCAGTCCTGTTGTTAGAAGCTACTAGCTCCCAGTGGGCAATCCCTAGGGTGTAGCCCACTAGTTTTTCCAGAGAGGGCCTACACTCAGGCTGTTTCCTTTTCTCAGGGCTTCCAGGTGTTAGTGGAGTCTGACTGGCTGGATTTTGGGCACAAGTTTGGAGATCGCTGTGGCCACCAAGAGAATGCAGAGGACCAAAATGAACAATGCCCTGTGTTTCTTCAGTGGCTTGACTCTGTTCATCAGTTGCTTAAGCAGTTCCCCTGCCTGTTTGAATTTAATGAAGCATTCCTGGTAAGTCCTAAACCCGTGGTGGGGGTTGGAAGGAGGGTTGAACTGGGGATGGGGGAATCACAACACAGGACATCAGCCTGAGGTCCCCCAGTGTCAGCAGGCTGTCTCGGTCCTCTAGGTAAAACTGGTGCAGCACACATACTCCTGCCTCTATGGCACCTTCCTGGCCAACAACCCCTGTGAGCGAGAGAAGCGCAACATCTACAAGCGCACCTGCTCTGTGTGGGCTCTCCTACGAGCTGGCAATAAGAACTTTCATAACTTCCTCTATACACCCAGCTCGGAAATGGTAAGTCTGAGTCCTTTTTCTTTAAGTGCTACCTGGAAACCTGTTGGGAGAATGTAGAGCCAAAGGCTCAAGGAATATATTACAAAGCATTAGTCGTGGACATCTTCCCCAGGTCCTGCATCCTGTTTGTCATGTCCGGGCCCTGCACCTCTGGACAGCTGTTTATCTGCCAGCATCATCTCCTTGCACACTTGGAGAGGAAAACATGGATCTTTACCTTTCCCCTGTGGCCCAGAGCCAGGAGTTCTCTGGCCGCTCTCTGGACAGGTAAGAAAAGTCCTTTTTGCTTTCTCTCCTCCACTAGGAAGGTAGTAATTGCTTCCTCTCTTGCCTAAATGTTGTTCTCTTTATTTTATGAAGGTTTTTTTTTTTTTTTTTGTGGGGGTTTAGGTGCGTGCGCTCTCCAGAAAGACAGAGATAGATAGAGAGACAGAAAGCAAAAATTCACCCCCCAGGAGGGATGGCCACACCACAATCCCTTCTCCTCCATTCTCCTCTCAGGATCTTGGGCACACACGCACACGTGCCCGGTGTGAGTTTAAGCCACCAGGTCCGGGACTCTAACTGCGGTCCACTACATGGGAGTCCAGCAACATAGGCATTATGCCAACTGCTGGTCCTGAGGGTTTTTTTTTTTTATTTAATATTCATGATAAAACGTGTACATGCACACATGAGAATAAGAGCGAGAGAGAAAAGAGACCCTCCAGGGTCTAGGCATGCTGTGATCCTCGTCCTCTAGTCCCTGAGCTGGTTGGGTCTTGTGTACTCTCACGTAGGCCTGGCATGTTGCAGGCTGATTGGGTGAGGGATTCAAACCTTGGTTACTATGTAGACCCAGCTTCTTTTGAGCAGTACATTACCACTGTTTCATGGAGCTGACCCTTTTATGAGATATTTGAAAGCACCTTCTTGGGTCAGTTGAAGGAAAAATTTGGCCCAATACTCATAACTAGGCTGGGATGCACTGTCTTTTCAAGGTCCTCTCTTAAGATAAGATGGTAATCTTTCTGGAGCTGTCACCTTTTGTGGTATTACCAAGCAGGAGAGAGGCAAACAGAACAGAAAGGACTATTTCAGGAAGGTTTGTGGGGTGGCTTGATTTTTATTTACTGACACAGGTGTGGGGAACTTGCTATCTTAGTAGCAACCGTTGGTATTCACAGCATTAGCTCCCAGAAGCATCTCTAAGGGAAGCGAGTCCCCAGCAGGAAGATGGCCTTTATATTCCTTCTTCAGAAAAAGGCCAGGATTTAAAGGGAAACATAAAATTACCTTCTAGCTGAGTATTTATGGGGAAGCAGGATGGGGGCTAGTTAAATTGTATGAGTAATTTATGTTTCTTATACTATAAAACTAATACAAAAGTAGAAATTGAAAGTCCTTCCTCCCAATCCTTGTCCCACGAGTGTCCACTATTAACACTTTGGTGCATGTTCTGCCAGATCTCGACATAGATATATACACACTCTCACACTGTCACATATTGTAGAAATGCTTTCAAAACACAAAACCAGGGGACCAGCAGGTGTTGTAGTGGTTACGGCGCTGGACTCCCACATGGTCAATCAAAGTTTGAGTCCCTGACCTGGTGACTTGAAACTCATGCCAGGCAACATGAGTGTGTGTGCTCAAAATCCTGGACTGGTCTGAGGTGTATTTCATGTTGAGTAAAGAGGAGAATGGAGGAGAAGGGATTGTGGCATGGCCATCCCCCTGAGGGGTGATTTCTTGCTTTCTGTCTCTCTGTCTTTCTGGCTAGCGCACAGGCCCTTTAGCAAAAAAAATCTCATAAGTAAACAAACAAACAAAACCAAAATTTTTTATATACTATTCTAGAAATTGTTTTTCTCACTTTGCATTAGGCTGTCACCCCATGACAGCACATATAAAGCTACTTTATTGTTTTTAGTGGCTACATCATAGTCCAAAATTAAAGTGTGTCATAGTTTGTATAACTAGCTTCCTATTTGTCATTTAGGTAATGTCTATGTTTTATTATTGCAGTAAGTTCTTTAATGAACATCCTTATATGTATGTCTTTTTTAAGAATTGTGGGAAACACAATACATGCATTTACATAATGTTTTGGTCAATGACAGACCACATACATGACAGTAGTCCCATAAGATTAGAATAAGCTCTACCATGTAGCCTGAGTGAGGAATGATAGATTTGCCTTAGACTTTTATTTTTAATCTAATTTACTTGACTTCTGATAACTATGAAAATATTTATATGTCTTGAAATATTTTTGTATTTTAAAAATAGTGTTTGGAATAATCGATATGAAGTAAATTCTCTGATGTAAGGTATAAACTAATGTAAAATAATAACCATTTCAAAAACTGACTATAGCTATAATTATATAGATATCTATAGAGCGCTCTGTAAAATAATTTTCTGATTCTAAGGTACTAAAATTTTTATTAAATACTCTTTAATATATTATAAATTTGATAATTGCATCAAAAAATTGAGCATCACTTAAATTTACTAGATTTTTTTGTATTTGCTGTCAATTTAAGAATATAAAGAACATTAGGAAAAGTACTTCTTTCTAGTAAATTTGTGTGAAGTCTGTTAAATAATAGATCATAGTTGAAAATATCATCATATATTAATGATATAATTTCATGCATTTCTGAACAGGTTTATGTTCTTTTTTTTTTCTTTTTTTTGAGAGGTTTTAGCTATAGGGCGCGTGCGCTCTCCAGAAAGACAGAGATAGATAGAGAGACAGAAAGCAAAAATTCACCCCCCAGGAGGGATGGCCACACCACAATCCCTTCTCCTCCATTCTCCTCTCAGGATCTTGGGCACACACGCACACGTGCCCGGTGTGAGTTTAAGCCACCAGGTCCGGGACTCTAACTGCGGTCCACTACATGGGAGTCCAGCAACATAGGCATTATGCCAACTGCTGGTCCTGAGGGTTTTTTTTTTTTATTTAATATTCATGATAAAACGTGTACATGCACACATGAGAATAAGAGCGAGAGAGAAAAGAGACCCTCCAGGGTCTAGGCATGCTGTGATCCTCGTCCTCTAGTCCCTGAGCTGGTTGGGTCTTGTGTACTCTCACGTAGGCCTGGCATGTTGCAGGCTGATTGGGTGAGGGATTCAAACCTTGGTTACTATGTAGACCCAGCTTCTTTTGAGCAGTACATTACCACTGTTTCATGGAGCTGACCCTTTTATGAGATATTTGAAAGCACCTTCTTGGGTCAGTTGAAGGAAAAATTTGGCCCAATACTCATAACTAGGCTGGGATGCACTGTCTTTTCAAGGTCCTCTCTTAAGATAAGATGGTAATCTTTCTGGAGCTGTCACCTTTTGTGGTATTACCAAGCAGGAGAGAGGCAAACAGAACAGAAAGGACTATTTCAGGAAGGTTTGTGGGGTGGCTTGATTTTTATTTACTGACACAGGTGTGGGGAACTTGCTATCTTAGTAGCAACCGTTGGTATTCACAGCATTAGCTCCCAGAAGCATCTCTAAGGGAAGCGAGTCCCCAGCAGGAAGATGGCCTTTATATTCCTTCTTCAGAAAAAGGCCAGGATTTAAAGGGAAACATAAAATTACCTTCTAGCTGAGTATTTATGGGGAAGCAGGATGGGGGCTAGTTAAATTGTATGAGTAATTTATGTTTCTTATACTATAAAACTAATACAAAAGTAGAAATTGAAAGTCCTTCCTCCCAATCCTTGTCCCACGAGTGTCCACTATTAACACTTTGGTGCATGTTCTGCCAGATCTCGACATAGATATATACACACTCTCACACTGTCACATATTGTAGAAATGCTTTCAAAACACAAAACCAGGGGACCAGCAGGTGTTGTAGTGGTTACGGCGCTGGACTCCCACATGGTCAATCAAAGTTTGAGTCCCTGACCTGGTGACTTGAAACTCATGCCAGGCAACATGAGTGTGTGTGCTCAAAATCCTGGACTGGTCTGAGGTGTATTTCATGTTGAGTAAAGAGGAGAATGGAGGAGAAGGGATTGTGGCATGGCCATCCCCCTGAGGGGTGATTTCTTGCTTTCTGTCTCTCTGTCTTTCTGGCTAGCGCACAGGCCCTTTAGCAAAAAAAATCTCATAAGTAAACAAACAAACAAAACCAAAATTTTTTATATACTATTCTAGAAATTGTTTTTCTCACTTTGCATTAGGCTGTCACCCCATGACAGCACATATAAAGCTACTTTATTGTTTTTAGTGGCTACATCATAGTCCAAAATTAAAGTGTGTCATAGTTTGTATAACTAGCTTCCTATTTGTCATTTAGGTAATGTCTATGTTTTATTATTGCAGTAAGTTCTTTAATGAACATCCTTATATGTATGTCTTTTTTAAGAATTGTGGGAAACACAATACATGCATTTACATAATGTTTTGGTCAATGACAGACCACATACATGACAGTAGTCCCATAAGATTAGAATAAGCTCTACCATGTAGCCTGAGTGTGTAGTAGGATACACTGTTGAGGCTTGTGTAAGTACACTCTGATCACACAGTGACAAAATCACCTACCGACACATTTCTCCAAATGTGTACCTGTTCTTATGCTTTGCATGTATTTGCCATCTAAATCATTTTTAAGTGTGCAGTTCAGTGGTGTTACCTTATATGTGTGTCTGCATTTGTGCCAGTGTCTAAGTTGGACAAGTTCATAGAAATGTACATATTTTGTTCAAAAGGTTATGTATTTTTCAAATTCTGGTGTTCACTTATTTGCTGAAGGTTTTTTCTTCCCTTTTTTTTTTTGAGAGATTTTTGGCACATGTGCTTGCCAGATAATCAGAGAGAGACAGAACTCACACTCCCCGGGCGGGGGGTGTGTGTGTGTGACCATGCCACAATCCCTTCTCTTGGGATTTTGGGCATGCACACACATGTGCCCAGTGTTTATTATTATTATTATTTTATACATTCAATCTCTGTACATGATTTAGCATGTATAAGAATTTACCCAGCATGAAATACACCTCAGATCAGTCCAGCTGAGAATACTATACATGTTATTATCAACAGGTAATAAACCATTTCTGTGTCCCACAAATATCTTGCTTCTGTATTTTTCTCCCTGATTTCCTTCCCTACATTCTTCCCCTCTCTCACTCTCCTTCCACACTGTCTCCAGTGTCCATAACTATTTTCAATGTTTTTATGCCCTCTAATCTTTCCATCTCTACCATAGAGTACAGGCAGTTAGTATATGTTAAGTGGAGACATACAGTGTCTCTCTTTCATAGCCTGACTTGCTTCACTCAACAATAAATCTTCTCTTCCTCATCTACTTTCTATCAAATGCCAGGGTCTTGTTTTTTATGGCTGAATAGTATTCTATAGACTACAGGTGCCAGACTTTTTCAATCCATTCTTCTGTTCATGGGTAGCTGTCCAGGAGTGAAATTGCTGGATCTCATGGTAGTTTTATTTGTCTTTGAGGAACCTCCATATTATTTTCCACAGTGGCTGGACCAATTTACATTCCCACCAACAGTGTAGGAGAGTTCCTCTTTCACCACAAGCTTGCACAAAACTTATCATTTTTTGTATTTTTAATCTTCATTCTGTGTCGGGATCAGCAGTTAGCATAATGGCTATGTCACTGGACTCCCATGTAGTTGACCATGGTTTGAGTCCTGGACCTGGCGGCTTACACTCACGTCGGGTGCGTGTGCGCACATGGCCAAGATCCCAAGAGGAGAATGGAGGAGAAGGGATTTTGGCGTGGCCATCCCCCCTGAGGGGTGATTTCTCACTTTCTTTCTCTCTATCTCTCTCTGTCTTTCTGGTGAGTGGATGCACCCTATAGCAAAAAACCTCTCAAAAAAAAACAAAAAGAAAAACTTCATTCTGTGTCTAGTGTGTTTTAAGTAGCCCAGTCCGGGACTTGAACCAGAATCAACTATGTGAGAGTCTAGCAATGTAACCATTACACCATCTACTGGTTTCTGACTGAAGGTTTTTAAAGTTAAAATATAACATATTATTGGCTGAATGGGAAACAACCCAATAGTCTAAATTAATAGTTTTAGGGTCTTTTGAGGTGAACACATTATTAGACAGCCATGAGAGGGCTCCAGGAATTCTTTCATTTTCTCCTTCCCCAAACTATGCAGAATTTGGGTACAGCTTTATAAATTTTTTTTTCCAGGGAAAGTCCTGTAACTTTTTATCTGTCATATTTTACTAATCATTGCCTTAATTCAATAAATGTTTCATTAGTACTTACAAATTGCCTAGTAGTGTACTAAGTTTTGTGGGTGACTTTAAAGAAATAGAAGTTATTGGTCCTACTTTCAGGATACTTTGAAGCTGTAAGATAAGACAACAGACAACTAGAGAAAAATCCTAAGTCACTATCTAAGTAAATAAGAATGTGTGTCATTTAAAGCTGTTAGAGAAATAAGATGTTTCTTTTCTTCTTTTGTTGCTGGAAGGCACTTACACGTGTGTGTACAGCAAGCGAGAGAAAGAGAGAAAACCTCACTGATGGGATGTGGTCAGAGACATGGTCATACCACAGTTCTTTTTTAAAAAAATTAATATCATAGAAAATCCAAGATTATCTAAGAAGTTTGTGTTTTGTCTTTTGGGATTTTTTTTGGAGAGGTTTTTGCTATAGGGCACATATGCTCACCAGAAAGACAGAGAGACAGATAGACAGAGAGCAAGAAATCACCCCCAGGGGGGATGGCCACACCGTGATCTCTTCTCTTCTATTCTCCTCTTGGGATCTTGGGCACACACACACACACACACACACACACACGCCTGGCATGAATTTAAGCCACCGGGTCCGGGACTCGAACTGCGGTTGACTACATGGGAGTCCAGAATCACCAACTGCTGGTCCTTGACTTTCTCACTTTTTCCTTTTTCTCTTTCTCTCTTACTCTGTCCCTCTCTGTTCAAATTAAAATAAATAAGTAAAGAAATAAAGTTAAATAAAATAATTCTAAAAAAAATAATATGCAAGTCTAGGCCTCACTCTTGGACATTTCCATTCAGTAGAAATGGGTCCTGGTTGCCTATGGGTCTGGAAGATCCATAGAGGCTAGCTAGGCTCCTGATGTATATCAAATATTGAACCTCGATGGTCTATTTTGTTTGAAATTTAGCAGTGGAAACTTGTTCCTGTTAGATGTTTTTGCTTCATTGACAGAAAGTGTATGCGTGTGTGTATGTGCATGTGCTGCAGGGAAAGAAAGCGTCCTCCAGTGGGTCATGATCATGCTACAGTTCTTTCTTCCAGTTCTCAGTCTTTTTTTTTTTTTTTTTAAGAATTATTTATTTAATTTTATATGTTGTTATTTTTTAATTTGACCAGAGAGAGACAGAGAGAAAGGGAAAGTGAGGAAGGAAGCAAGCGGGCCTGGGACTCAAACCGTGGTTGGCCATGTGGAAATCCAGTGCCTTTAACCACCACACCATCTGCTGGCCCCTATTTCTCAGTCTTATCAGGATTTTAGGCACTCACGTATTTTCAAACTACCACAGCCAGGACTCAAACCGTTGTCAGCCATGTGGGATCTGGCTCCCAGTGCACAGCGCTGAAGTACTGTATAATGGGATAACCCAATCTTGTTAGGTTCTAAGTTCATTCATTTCTCAAATCATTTGCCCAGAACTATGTTTCGTGCTAGGGATTCAAACAAGACACAGTTTTGCCACCAGGGCCCTTCAGTAGAGAGAGATAAACAAGTAAACAGTAAGTACAATAATGTGTTACAGGAAGCAATGAGGAATGTGCTTTGATGCTGATTTTTTTTTAAGAGAGAGATTTTTTTCCTATAGGGCATGTGCGCTTGCCAGAGAGACAAAGAGACAGAAAGCCAGAAATCACCCCCCATGGGGAATGACTTTGCCGCAATTCCTTCTCCTCCACTCTCTTGGGATTTGGGGCCCAGATGCACACGCGCCCCAGCGTGAGTTTTAAGCTGCCAGTCCGGGACTCAAACTGTGGTCGACTACGTGGGAATCCAGCACCATAACTGTTATGCCATCTGCTGGTCCCAATGCTGATTATTTTATTTAATCTTCACCATGACTTTAAAAAGTTGGTGCTTGCAGGGCCATCAGGTAGTGTGGTAGTTAAGGGCGCTGGACCCCCAGATGGCTGACCGTGATTCAAGTCCCGGACCTGGTGGCTTGCTTTCTCATCCCCCCCCCGCAACGGTGTCCCTCTGGTCAAATAAATAAATAAATAAATAAATAAATAAAGTTAAATAAAGTAATTCTTTAAAAAAAAAAAGTAGTTGCTTAGGACTAGCAGATGGTATAATAGTTACGTCACTAGACTCCCACATAGTCAACTGTGGTTCAAGTCCCAGGCCCAATGGCTTAAAACTCAAGCTGGGCACATGGGCATGTGTGCCCAAAATTCCAAGTGGAGAAGGGATTGTAGCATGGCCATCCCCCCGGAGGGTTATTTCTTGCTTTCTGTCTCTCTGTCTCTCCCGTGAGTGCACACGCCCTATAGCAAAAATCTCTCTTTAAAAAAAGGAAGGTACTTTAACCTTTTCCCCATAAATGTAGGAACTGAGATTTGAAGAAACTAAGAGCACATTTCTAAAAAGGTGCCAAGCTAGAATTCAAACCCCAACTATGGGACTACAGAGACTATAGTCATAACCACTGCTATATCCTTTTTGGAATTTCTACCATTAAAAAAAAAAATCAAAATTGATTGCAAAATTGGGCTGGCCCCATGGTCTGATAGTTAATGGTGCTGGATCCCACTTAGCTGGCCACACAGTTCTAATCTCAGCTTTGGTGACTTGAGAAACAAGCCAGGTGCATGTGTGTGTGTGCTCACGATTCTGGTGGGATGAAGAAATGGAGAAGGGGGACCAGCAGTTAGCGTAATGGCTATGTCACTGGACTCCCACGTAGTCGACTGCAGTTCGCGTCCCGGACCCGGTGGCTTAAAATTCACGCCGGGCGCGTGTGCGTGCGTGCCTAGGATCCCAAGAGGAGAATGGAGGAGAAGGGATTGCGGTGTGGCCATCCCCCCTGGGGGGTGATTTCTCGCTTTCTGTCTCTCTGTCTCTCTCTGTCTGTCTGGCGAGCGCACGCGCCCTATAGTGAAAACCTCTCCAAAAAAAAAGAAAAAGAAATGGAGAAGGGATTGTGGCATGACCACGATCCATTGCTTTCTCCCTCTCCCTCTCTCTCTGCGTCTCTGGCATACACATGTGCCTACTGGCAAGTTTTTAAAAAAATAAACAAAATAAAGTAAATTTAGGAACTAAAATACCTTCAAACATTGATCACAAAAGCAAAATAAGGGGCCAGCAGGTGGCATGGTGGTTAAGGGTGCTGGACTCCCACGTGGCTGACTGCAGTTTGAATCCCATCCCAGGGAGCTTGCTTTCTCACTTTCCCTCTCTCTCTCTCACTCTGTCCCTCTCTGATCAAACTAAAATAAGTAAATAAATAAATAAAGTTAAATAATTTTTTTTACAAAAGCAAAATAAAAATATATTTAAAAGCATTTATTACAATAAAATGTAAAAAAAATGTATTTAAAATAAGCTATCCTCTCACTTTGCTGTTGGGGATTTTCTGTATGGGCTGAATTGTGGTATTTGAGAATAGGAGGCCAGTGAAGTTGCCATTGTTTTCTGGTGAATTGCCTTCAAGTTTTCATTGCTCTGAAGACTGAATTATTCTAAAAATCAGACAGCCATTCCTGAAAATATCTGTTCTCACGTGGAGTATATGAAGAAGTTTAGAAGTCTGTGAGAGCTGTCTCCTAGGGAGTTTCCTTGGAAGTCAGAGGGGCACACTGCTACACGGTTAAACAAAGCTGTGTTGAGGAATTTTTTTTTTTTTAAGAATTATTTTATTTAACTTATAAATTTGACCCAAAAAGAACAGAGCAAGAAAGAGAGGGAAAGTGAGAAAGCAAGCCTCCAGGTCCAGGACTTGACCTGTGGTTGGCCATGTGGGAGTCCAGCACCCTTAACCACCATGCCACCTGCCAGCCCCCAAGTGTAGTCTTAATAAGCTTGTGACTAATAATTTTATGGTTAGTTGCCTGTATTTTGAATCCTCATTGTATCTCTACAAGGAATGATTTACTGTTATTTTTAAAAATGTTTAGTCATTTCTTCCCTGAGAGAGAAAGACAATCGAGTAACCTCAACAGGGTTTTCACACCCACGATTCACCTCCAGCCTCAGTCAGCTTAGATCGCTGGTACACACACTCAAGCCTGGTGTATAGACAGAAGCCCTGGGACGCAAACCAGGGACATCCCATGTGGGCCCAATTGCATTACCACTGTGCTACCACCTGACTTTATTATTATTTTATAGAGGAGGAAAGCAAGTGTCTGAGAGGTTTATTTAATTGTAGTCATATAGCTAGTCAATGTCACAGCCAATCTTATCTAGCTCTAAAACCCATTTCTGTCTTTGTGGTAAAGGTAGTGGGATATTAGGTTTGAAGCTCAGCTATAGTCCTGGATGGAATAGAAGCTTTAGAAGGCATCAGCTTAGAAGCTGACAAAAGCTGAGGACAGGGCTGGCTGATGGTGGGGTGGTTAAGGGTGCTGGCTCCCATATAGCTGACCGAGGTTCAAGTCCTCGAAACTAGTGGCTTGCTTTCTCACTCCCCACTCCCCCACTATGTCCCTCTCTGGTCAAATTGAAAGAAAGAAAGGAAGGAAGGAAGTAAATTAAATTTTATTTTTTTTAAAGAATTATTTGGAGCCGGCAGGTGGTATAGTGGTTAAGGCTGCTGGACTGAACATGGCTGATTACTGTTGGAGTCCCAGACCTGGCAGCTTGCGTTCTCATTTTTCTTCTCTCTCTTTGTCTCTCTCTGGTCAACTTCAAAAGATAAAATATAATAAATAAAAAATACGGGACCAGCAGCTGGTGTAATGGCTATGTCGCTGGACACCCATGTTGTCAACTGTGGTTTGAGTCCCAGACCTGGTGGCTTAAACTCATGCCGGGCATGTGTGCGTGCCCAAGATCCCGAGAGGAAAATGGAGGAGAAAGGGATTGCAGCATGGCCATCCCCTTGAGGGGTGATTTCTGGCTTTTTGTCTCTCTGTCTCTCTGTCTCTTTCTGGCGAGCGCACGTGCCCTATACCAAAAATCAAAATAAAAAATATAATGACTATACAATTTTAAAAAAATGAATTATTCTAACTTTATTTATTTATTTAAATTTGACCAGAGAGGGACAGAGAGAGAGAGAAAGAGAGGTAAAGTGAGAAAGCAAGCCACTAGGTCTAGGACTTGAACCACGATCGGCCACTTGGGAGTCCAGTGCCATTAACCACCACACTACCTGCCGGCCCCAAATAAAATACTTATTAAAAGAAAATGCTGAGGACAGATCCTAGGTTCTTAAGGATGGGATCTGTGTCTTACATTTTTTGCAGAGTAGACTCTCAGTGAATATCAGTTATTGTCATCTTAAATGTCATTTTTTTGTGTGTGAGCTCTAGCTTTGCTATTGCTCTGATGATCCAATTCTATATTGGAAGTGGCTCCCATTTCCTGACCTGGAGGTGTTGTGTTTGTCATTCCAGATTACCTAAAACCAGATCCATGGATGATCTTCTTTCTGCCTGTGATACAAGCAGCCCCCTGACTCGCACATCCAGTGACCCTAACCTGAATAACCACTGTCCGGAGGTCAGAGTAGGCCTGGAGCCCTGGCACAGCACTCCTGACGGATCAGAGACAGCCTTCGTGGAATCTGGGGTAGGAGGTTCTCAGCAGACTGTAGGAGAAATGGGTCTTCCACCCACTTTGCCCAGCAGCCAGAAAGACTACTTGAGCAATAAACCTTTCAAGAGTCAGAAAAGCTGTTCTCTAAATAAACTGCTTAATATCACATTATCCCGGGAAATGAAGAGCAGCACCTCTGATCCTGAGATCAAAGTCCTAGAAGAGACTAAGGCACCAGCTCTGGACCCTCCTTTCCAGCATGATCTGGGTAGGACTTTAGATGGCACAGGAGAGCCACACTGTCCTGAAACAGCAACTGTCAGTGCACTCTGTAAGGTCATTGCCAGCAAGTGTGATGGAACTGGTGATTCTTCAGAGTCTTCTCAGGACTCCCTTATAGGTGCCCCCCAACAGGCCCAGCAAGACTCCACACCAGGTGTGCCCTCCAGACGTGCTGCAGATCATAGTCCAGGCACCCTTTGCCACCCACCAAGTGCTGCCTGCCAAACCCCTCTAGGCCCAAGTGCTACCTGCCTCAGCCAGGGTCCCCCCGGGCCCACGGCAAGTATCTCCCACCAGGAACAGCCCAGCTCTCTGCCAGATCTGACTCATGGGGAAGAGGACACTGGCAAAAGAGGAAGTAATAGGAATGGGCACTTACTGGAAAATCCTCGCTTTGGGAAAACGCCGTTGGAATTGGTTCGAAAGCCAATTTCTCAGAGCCAGATCAGTGAGTTTTCTTTTCTAGGATCCAACTGGGACAGCTTTCAAGGGATGGTGACTTCATTGCCAAGTGGGGATACCACCCCTCGGCGGCTGCTTTCCTATGGTTGTTGTAGCAAGAGATCAAACAGTAAGCAGATGCGGGCAACAGGGCCCTGCTTTGGGGGCCAGTGGGCTCAGAGAGAAGGCATAAAGTCACCTGTCTGTTCTGGTCATTCCAATGGACACTGTACTGGCCCAGGGGGCAAAAACAACCGAATATGGTTGTCTGGTCACCCAAAGCAAGTCTCCAGCACAAAGCCTGTCCCATTGAGCTGCCCTTCTCCAGTGCCTCCTCTCTACTTGGATGACGATGGACTCCCCTTTCCCACGGATGTGATCCAGCACAGGTTACGGCAAATTGAAGCAGGGTACAAGCAAGAGGTGGAGCAACTACGGCGACAGGTGCGCGAGCTTCAGATGAGGCTGGATATCCGTCACTGCTGTGCCCCTCCAGCAGAGCCGCCCATGGACTATGAGGATGATTTTGTAAGTATTCACCAACTGCCATCCACCATTGATTCTATCCACCCGGCCGTCCATCCACTCAGCATGCATTTGTTGAGTACTGCTGTGTATCACTGAGTTAGGTGCTAGGACTATGGGAGAAAAGACAAGCAAGCAGTTAGAATGATGTTAAGTGCTATGATTGACAGAAGTGTCAGATGTTAGCAGTCCAGTGTGAAGTGAAAGGCCGAGGAAGACTTTCCTGAGAAGATAATGCTTGAGCTGAGTGCTGAAGAATGTGTACTACTTCGCTAGGGAGACAGAGGAAAGGATTTACAGAAGCATGGAGGCAATAGGTATTCCAGTAGCATGGCTTAAACAAAGAGGTATGAGTGTATGCATGCACACATAACTAGTGCTGGGACCGTGACAGAGAGTTCAGTAGTATGGGAGGGGGTGACGTTGGGAAGTAGATGAGGATTGCAAGAGTGCATTTGAATGCCCTTGTTTAGAGTTTATCAAGATGATAAAACGTTGAACCAGTGAGTAGCATGATGAAATTTGTGTTTTAAGAAAACTACTCTGGGGCCAGCAGGTGGCATGGTGGTTAAAGGTGCTGGATTCCCACATGGCCGACCACTGTTCGAGTCCTTGGACCTTGTGGCTTGCTTTATTCCTGTCCCTTTCTCTCTCTTTCTGTCTGTCTGTCTCTGGTTAAATTAAAAATAATAATAATAATAATAAATGGAATTAAATAAATAAATAATTATTTAAAAAGGAAACTACTCTAACAGTATAAAATTTCGATGGGGCAGTTGGGACCCCCCCTTGGAAGGCTGGTTAGGACATTTTGGAATAATCCAGATAAAAGATGATAAGAACCTTTAGGCTTTGCTATGTTGGGCAGCCTCAGGTTCTGGTACCAGTCCTGGGGGAGCGTCTAGAGCTCGCTTCTTCCCTATAATAGCTTGCTATCTACACAGATACCTCTGTTTCTTCTTCCAGGGCACTCCCACCTACCTGCTGCCCGTTCTCTGCTTATAAAATGGACAGACTGACCACTTCTTACTCTTCAGAATGATGCTTTAAACAAGAGTCAGAGTGCCAGCAGGTGGTGTGGTAGTTAAGGTGCTGGATTCCCACATGGTCAACTGTGGTTTGAGTCCCTGGACCTAGCGGCTTGCTCTCTTCCTCTCTCTCTCTCTCTCTCTCTCTCTCTCTCTCTCTCTGTCATAAGCACATGTACCCTGTAGCAAACTAAATAATAATGATGATGATAAATAAAATTAAATAATTCTTTAAAAAAACAAAAGGGACCAGCAGATGGCATAATGGTTACATTGCTGGACTCCCATGTAGTCAGCCACAGTTTGAGTCCTGGACCTGGTGGCTTAAAACTTGCACTGGGTGCCTGTCTGTGCATTCCTAAGATCCCAAGAGGAGAATGGATTGCGATGTGGCCATCCCCCCTGGGGAGTGATTTCTGGCTTTCTGTTTCTCTGTCTGTCCAGCAAGCACACACACCCTATAGGAAAAATCTCTCTAAAACAAACAAACAAAAAGATTCAGCAAACTTTCTTTTGTGACGGGTCAGATAGTAAACACTTTAAGCTTTGGACTTACAGCCATATTTAAATCACAGGTGAAAAGACTTCAAGAAGAACCAAGCATCTTTCTTTTCCCAAATAAACTTCACTTAAACATGGAAAACAAAAACAAAAACAGTTTAAGCGTGTGGGCTGTACAGTCTGTGCAGCAACTAGTCAGTACTGCTGTTGTAGTGCAAAAGCAGCCATAGACAATATGTAAATGCATGAATGTGGCTATGTTAGAAAAAACTTTTTTTTTTTTTGGAGAGGTTTTCGCTATAGGGCGCGTGCGCTCGCCAGACAGAGAGAGACATAGAGACAGAAAGCGAGAAATCACCCCCCAGGGGGGATGGTCACACTGCAATCCCTTCTCCTCCATTCTCCTCTTGGGATCTTGGGCACGCACGCACATGCGCCCGGCATGAGTTCTAAGCCACCGGGTCCGGACGCGAACCGCGGTTGACTACATGGGAGTCCAGCGACATAGCCATTATGCTAACTGCTGGTTCCCAGAAAAAACTTCTCTTTACGAAAACAGGCAATGGGTAGATTTGGCCTGTGGGCCAGAGTGTGCCAACCCCTGGTTTAGAATGTAATAAGAGAGAGTCGTGCTACACTGTGGTGTAGTATGGTGGTTAAGAGCCACCATGGTGGCTGGTCTAGGGCCAGCATGTGGCATGGTGGTTAAGGGTACTAGACTCCCATGTGGCTGACTGTGATTTGAGTTCTGAACCTGGATGCATGCATGGTGGTTAAGGGTACTAGACTCCCATGTGGCTGACTGTGATTTGAGTTCTGAACCTGGAGGCTTGTTTTCTCACCTTCTCTCTCTCTCTATGGAAATATTAAAATAATAATAAAGTTTTTAAAAAAAATCTTTAAGAAAAAAAAAGAGCCTGGGTCTAGGGACTAGCAGATACCATAATGGTTATGTTGATGGACTCCTACATAGTCGACCATGGTTTGAGTCAGAAACTCACACTGGGTGCATGTGCATGTGTGCCCAAAATCCTGCGAGAAGAATGGAGAAGGGATTTTAGTGTGGCCATGCTCCCTGATGGAAGGGTAATTTCTTGCTTTCTGTCTATCTCTGGTGAGTAAATGCGTCCTATAACAAAAATCTTTCTTTAAAAAAAAAAAAAAAAAAAGGCATGAGTCTAAACCAAAATACTGGGTCCAAACCGTTACTACTTACCAGCTCTTAACTTTCTCTGTAGCTTTGTTTCCTTATTTGTAAAATGAGGTAAAAGCAGTAAACATCACAAGACTACTGTGGAATTAAATAAGTTCATGCATAATACACTTAGAACAGTGCTTGACATAGTAAGTGTTAGTGACAATAAAGATGATGTTGATATGTTTGTCTTTTTTCAGACATGCTTGAAGGAGTCAGATGGTAGTGATACAGAGGATTTTGGTTCTGATCACAGTGAAGACTGCCTTTCAGAAGCAAGCTGGGAACCTGTCGATAAGAAAGAGACTGAGGTATGTCCAGGCAAATATGTGCTGGGTAGTTCTGCAAGCCAGTGAGTCATCATATTTCTCACAGATGAGTGATGTACTGTAGTCTAAGCTTTTCCCAGGTGAGTAGACAAGTAGTGGCTAGGTACAGAGATCAGCCTTGTCATTTCCCCCCAGGATGCTTTCCTTTGTTGCAATGTTGCTCTTCCATTGAGTTGACCAGGACCTGGAATTGTTCCTTGTGCCTTGTTAGGTGACTCGCTGGGTTCCAGACCATATGGCATCACACTGCTATAACTGTGACTGTGAATTCTGGTTGGCCAAACGAAGACACCACTGCAGGTGAGATGTTTTGTGACTTATAAGACAGTGCAGTACAAGCGTATAGAACTAAATTGAATTAATCTGAAGATGGAGACATCTTCATAGGAACTTTTTTTTTTTAATTTTTAAATTTAACTTTATTTATTTTTAATTTGACCAGATAGGGACGGAGAGAGAGAGAGAGAGAGAGAGCGCGAGCGAGAGCATGAATGCGTGCAGACCACCATGTCTGGGACTTGAACTGTGGTTGGCCATATGGAAGTCCAGCACCCTTAACCACCATACCACTTGCTGGCCCCAGGAACTGTTTTTATTTGTTCTCAACTTTTCATTTACTCATAGAAAGTCTTTTTAACTATCATTTATTTCCAGCGTATTGGTATTTCTAATGAACTTTTCCCTCATTGTGCTTTGGCAGAAATTGTGGGAATGTATTTTGTGCTGGATGCTGCCACCTGAAGCTGCCCATTCCTGATCAACAACTCTATGACCCAGTTCTCGTCTGTAACTCTTGTTACGAACACATTCAAGTATCTCGTGCCAGAGAACTCATGAGCCAACATCTGAAGAAACCCATTGCTACAGCCTCAAGTTGAGTGCCAGAGGAGACGACCTGTCCAATTTTAGCAGGTTTGAAAGGAGGATCTGCTTCAGGTGTAGTTTGGAAGGTTCTTTGGTGTGGCTCATGAAATCACAGAGCTCAAAAGATACCGTCTTGAGAAATCCTCCTCGGTACCATGAGACTGGAGCAGAGGAACTGCAGTTTGGCAGGAGGTCCTCTACTAGTGAGACCCTCACTTTGGGTAATGTTCCAGACCCAGAGCCTGGAAGCTTAACGTTGAGTTGGTGGCTCCAGCCTTTTCTCCTGGGGGTTACAAGATGATGATTTCATAGATACTGTCTGGTGCAGAGTGCCCCAAACAGCAATGAAAGGCATATGTATAACCAAACTCCAAGTGATAACCAGACCCATCTCTCCTCCACCTTGAAAAAAGCAGATTATAGCATACAAGACAGGAGATCCTGTTCTCTTTGAAATGAACTATATCCCGTACCTCTGTGCTCTGTGTCTGTGCATGAAGGCTCAGTCGTTAGAGGCACTCTAGTTGCATTAGTACTGTCTTTCTGTGGTTTGGTTTAAAGACTGGTTCAGCAAATGGAGGTTTGGATGTATTTTTCACTCGACTCATCAGCCAGCATCAGTGAAGATTCAGTTTAGGGGGACATTTCTAGGGAGTGAGACATTTTCGAGAGCAGAGGGCAACTCTGCTGATGTTCAGTCCTGGCAAAAACCAGTTATTTTGAGCTGTGAAAGCAGTTGTCTCTGATCCGCAGTGGCAGCTCTTGAGGTATGCACTGTGAAGAATGAGAAGGGAAAAAACAAAGATGATCCTTGTGAAATATCTGCTGATTGTGCCCTACCCTTTGCACCTGACTTTTCCTAGTTGTCCTGGTGCTAATACAGGAGCTACACCTTGATCCTCTCCTGGCATGAAAATAAAACACAAGTTTTTGTTGTTGTTCCATTACCCACTTCCCCCATGTTGTCGTTCCCTTGGCTGCTGCCTCCTCTGGGTCACACTGCTTCTTATCCTGAACACTTGACACCTTGAGGGTAGAATTTAGCGTTTGGTTTTTACCTCCTAGAATATGCTGTCTGGTATGTGAGGGTTTCAGTACAAATGCTGCTGTCTATTTCTGTGCACTTAATAATGGAACCCAAACAGAAGAGAATAAAGCCTTGATACCAAAATTGGGAGAGAAAAATGTGTCCATTTGGACCAAACTTTTTTTTTTAATTTTTAATTTTTTTTTCATCTTAATATGTACCAGTGGCACTTAACCAAAAGATACAGTGACAATAGCCATGTACTGTGGTTGGTACAGATACAGTCTCCTTGGCCTATAATGAAACAACTAGGACTTCTTTTATACATTTTCTTTAACTTGGTGTATGAGAGATAAATTACATTTAGGCTTATCCTACTGTAAAACATGGTAATCATCTTACTGCTACTTTGATGTTGCTTTCTAGAAAAAAAAAAAAAAATCTCATTCCAAAATAACATTTATTTAGAATCTGCATTTAGAACAAGAATTGTTTTTGTCCTGACCTTTTCTTCAGTCCTACAGAGAAGCATCTGTGCTTCTTTTATACTTGCCATGGATGTAACCTAAAAAGTTTTGGAGTATTTAGGTCAGCCTAGCAGAACTGTTTTTGTTGCTGTTTAAATGGAGCTGAATAATGGAGATTTTTGTGTCTGGGAAATTTCTGAGATCATTGAAAAAGTAACAAACTCTCTCTTGTCTATGATACATGAAATTCTTTTAAACATTTTCTCAATCATTAAAATTTACTGCCAGTTGAGTGGCTTTTAAATTAACTTGACTTTCATTGCACTTCACTCTGCCTGTTTTCAGGAGGAGTAGCATTGGTAACATTTGGGGAGACTGTATCTGTCTACTTTGTGTGGCTGTTTTGAGGACCTGTCCCATCAGTGAACAAACTGCATGGCCTTGGAGAGAGAGACTCTGGGCTCTTGGCTCAGATATATTCATCAAATACTCCTTTCAGAGCTGTTGTGGGTGTAAGTGACATGATGTGGCCAAAAACCCAAACTGTGCAGTTGCGTTGTGACAAACATGCAATGTGCTGTAAAAACTCAATACGATTTAAATAAAATCTCTATATTAGTGCTGCTTTGTTGGGTCTTTTCATTCATCTTAATTTCTTTTTTGTTCCTTTGACTATGAAAAAAAGGCTATAATATACCTTTCCTCCCACTAATTTCCTTTTTATTTAAAGATCCCTCTCTACATTTGCACAGTTCAGCAGTGCTTATTGACTGACTGGATAGGGATTTGTTCTTATGGATTCTGTAGAATTCTATCCCATCTCTCTGGTGAGGTTTATTTATTTCTCTTTAATGTCTAAAATGTCACAAGCCTGGGTGACATAGGATTATATTTAGGTTTTCAGGATTCTCTTCTGGGCCCTAGTTCTTATCCTCTAGTAAACTGTCTTGAGCAAACATACTGGCTTAAAAGGTATCCTTGAAATAAAATGCTACTAACCAATAGGTGAAATTTGTTCATTTAGGATGTGGTACCTGGGCTGACACCATTGTTACTTGGAGAGAGGAGCAACTATTTGTAGGTTACAGAGAGGCCCACGTCTTCAATAATGACCGGCTCTATGCTGCCTACGGTGCTCCCTGCATTCTAAGTCCCCGCTCGCAGGCTGGGCTGCAGCCCACGAATCTTTGTATTCCACCGTAGCTAACTGGGCTTCTTTCTCGGCAGGACTTAGAACCCCCCGGTGGGCAGCGCTTCCTGCCAGAGTCTGTCGGTTCAGGAGCGCAGAGGGAATGCAGCCGCGTGTCTCTGGGTCGGCGGGCCCGCGGGCGGCGGAGGGGGAGGGTCGCTTGCGCAGCGTCGGTCGCGCGGCGGGAACTCGAGGCCCCATTGGCCGCGCCGCAAGGCCCCGCGGGGACTCGTGCGCCAACGGGTCCCGGGGGCGGC